>NC_140286.1:4115036-4275036 GCF_964030765.1 Micromesistius poutassou
GAGAGAGAGAGGGAGAGAGAGAGAGGGAGAGAGAGAGAGGGAGAGAGAGAGAGCTAAGGGGGGAGAGAGTGGGTGAGAGGGAGAGAGGGAAAATAGAGAAGTAAATGAGAAATGGCGCGGCTGGGCGGCTGGTTCCGGTTTGCGGAGTGAATACTGCGAGCTCTTTGTGGATCCTCGGGCGACAGCCAATCGGAATGAGGATGACTTCACAGCTGACCTCGTGAGAAGAGTGAAGGAGAAGAGATGGGGGCTGATCAGGGAAGAGGGCAATTCATAGGCCTTTTCATCATTGTAATGTATTGCCCCATGCCTCCCCCCATATTAAGTCTCCTCCCTCTCTCTCTTTTTATTTCTCTCTCTCTTGCCCTTAATATGCTGCTTGTTTCCTCTCAACTGCTCTCTCTTTCTCTCCATCCTGTCTATGGCTTTTTCTTTCCTTTTCCTCTTACTTCTCAATTTACTATCACTCTATCCCTCTCTCCATCTCAGCTCTCCCCCTCTCCCCGTTTCTCTCTCTCTCTCTCTCTCTCTCTCTCTCTCTCTCTCTTCTCCCCCCCCCCCCCCCCCTCCCCCTCCTCTCCAGTGCAGCTGTGGGATATTACTGTGAAGAGCGGGTGGGGAGGGGGTAATTAGAGGAGAGGAGAGGAGGAACAACACACTAAATACACAGGTAGAGGAGGGGAGAGGAAGGGAGAGACAGAGACAAGAAAAGGAGAGGCGAGAGGCGGAGGTGAGAAGAGGAGAATTGGACAGTGGAGGAGGAGAGAAGAGGATGGGAGGAGGGTGGAGGAGGAGAGGAGAGGAGAGCAGAGAAGAGGAGGGGAGGCGAGTGGAGGAGAAGATAAGAAGAGAGGGGATGAGGAGAGTGGAGGAGGAGAAGCTAGTGGAGGAGGAGAGGAGAGAAGAGGAGGAGAGCAGAGAAGGGAAGGAGGGTGGAGGAGGTGGCGAGATGCAGCAGGAGGCAGGGAGAGAAAGAGGGAGGCCAGGGAGCTACCAAGGAGAGTTGCATCGATAAAAAACAAGCAGGTTCAGTGGACTGACAGAGAGATGGGGTGAGAGCGAGAAAGATATAAAGAGAGCGAAAGAGACATAAAGAGAGAGGAGGTAGGGTGAGCGAGAAAGAGAGAGAGAGAGAGAAAGAGAGAGAGCGAGAGAGAGAAGGGCGAGGGAGAAAGAGATGTTGTTCCCCATGGAGCCCCCTTCACACGACCACAGGACACGTGTCGGTCATTAATTGAAGAGCAAGCAGCTTGGCAAGTTGTGTGCGTGTGTGTGTGTGTGTGTGTGTGTGTGCTCACGTGTGTGTTCTCGCACCTACGTGTGTGTGTGTGTGCGTGCGTGCGTGCGTGCGTGCGTGCGTGCGTGCGTGCGTGCGTGTGTGTGTGTGTGTGAGTGAGTGTGTGTGTATGCAGTGGAGGTGCGGCAGGTGATCCAGAAGGTGATGAAAAAGTGTTGCAACATCTGACAATAGACTGAAATATCACCCAACAGGTTTTATTACACTCAATTGAATAGACAAGCAGGAAGATAGCTTTTTCTAACAGAATTTTAAAGTTTTGATTAAAATAAAAAACACCACTGTTGCCAAAGGACAAAATGAAACAGTGTTATTTTGCACTTCACATGGTTGAAATTTGATCATTTGTTTCGGTTGTCTGGCGTCTCTGCAAGAGCAGGCCTTCCAGGGCCACCTCTGTATTGCAATTGACATTGAGTCGTTTCTCTCTAATACGCTTTCATCCCAAGAGATTACAGGTGAGGCACAGAACAGCCAAAGAATACATAGCATACGTACAAAAATACAAAGAAGCAAAAAATGTGTCGCTAATAGGCACTACGGTAAAGATAGCAGAGTAGCATAGGTGAGCATGATAGATGATAGTGGTTAGGGAGATTGACGCCCAGAGGAAAGGTTCTAGGTTTGAACCTCAATGACCAAAGCCTTACCTGTAGGCACCCATGAGCAAGATGCTCCTCTATACCTGCTGCTGTAGCTGTGATTTGAGAGTTAATATTTGAGTGTAATTTGTTCGAAATGCTAGAGCCGTCAGCCTTTAGTGAGTGAAATGCGCTGTGAGAATATCTGCTCCGGTTGACAGCACCTGCCTCTGAACGAGCCCGTTTGGATTCCAGACTGCTCTTCTGTGATTTGTTCGGGGAATCCATACGGCCTGTCATTCACACGTGCGTGAAATGTGACACCACTCAATGGTGGAAAAACCTGGGGAGGGAGAGAGGGTGGGCAAGTCTCTTCATCACTTTTCTACTTTCTCTTTAAAACTCTTGCATCTTACCAACAGCACCTTTAACGACCTCTGTCTCCATCCTCAACCGTAAAGGCTTAGTTATGGTTCCACGTCGACGCAACGCAAGGGCGCTGACCCTCCTTGCGTCCACCGCAAGGGCCCGACGCCTCCCAAGAATTGTAACCTTGCGTCGAGGCGACGCAGCAGCAGGAGCAAGGGCTGTGATTGTTCCGCTCACTAAAACCCGACGGAGAACCAAAACAGGTTCACGACTGCGTCGAAGCGTCTGCGTGGTCATTGCGTTGCGTCAACGTGGAACCATAACTGAGCCTTGAGTCACGGTTGGCTGGCTTTACACAACAACGATCTGAACACAAACCGCAAAAGTGGCGTTACATTCCCACTTTTCATTCCACGTTTAGACAAGCGTCTTTGGGTGGAAATCTGCGTGCATACAGTGACGCAAAAGTGTGTGAAATCCGACATGTTTGTTGTGGTTTGCCTGTACTGCACATGGATGTGATGTAAACGCGTACGGGACGAGAGCCAGGGTGACTAGCTCAGAGCTCAGAGCACTTTTCGTTGTTAACCCTTTAGACTGATACGCGTTTTTAAGATTTCCACTCTGGAGGGTGGGTTAATTTTTTTGCGTTTTTTAAGCCCTGAAAACGCTGTCGCCGTCTAAACGAAAGGCACATCTGATAAAAGATTTTGTCGGTTTCACCCGGGAGTGTTGTCGTGTAAAGCCAGGATAAGCGTGTTTGCTAAAAGACTAAATAACCAATCAGTCTACGACTGTCTCCCACCAACATGTCTCCTCTCCTCTTCCCCCTCGCAGTGGGACGGCGTTGGCCCCTTCCCGGACTCGGCCGACCCGCCCAAGGGCATCCAGATGCTGTGGCACCCCACCATCGTGAAGCCCTACCTCACCCTGCTGTCCGAGTGCTCCAACCCAGACACGCTGGAGGGGGCGGCGGGGGCGCTGCAGAACCTGGCGGCCGGGAGCTGGAAGGTAAAGGTGATTCAGAAGCCCCTTTCTCTTCTCCTCACTTTGTCTGTGGCCGTGCGGCTCACCTTTAGCCTGGCTATTGCCAGACCAAGCTCAATCGTAGATTGCACGTTGGTCTGGGGAAGCTGCTGTCATTTTCTTCAGCACAAGAGGCGTGATCAACAGGCGGAGTTAAAATGACTGCGTACGCAATTGGCTTCTTGCCATCGCCTCCCTGTCGTCATTGTATTAGACCAGCCCATAGTGCGCCAGGGGGAAAAGCCAGCTTGGTGATTGGCTCCCAGCCTCCCACAAAAACGTATCGAAACTAGAAAGAAAATGTATTCTATAATAATGCTTCTCCAGACCCTTCTGCAGGGTGAACTCAAATCGCCGGCAGGATGGGCGTGGCTACCCAGTCTAGCTCACCTTATGTCTGTGTGGCTCACCGTCACCTTAAGTATGTGTGGCTCAACTTATGTCTGTGTTTCTAACCTTGTCTGTGTTTCTAACCATATATCGTGTTGCTGACCTTAAGTCTGTGTTGCTGACCCCATGTCTGTGTGGCTCACCTTATGTCTGTGTTTCTAACCTTAAGTGTGTGGCTCACCTTATGAAAATTTCTGAAAATGATCAAATAGCGATAACTGTTTGTAGGGTTTGATGTCCCTAGTGGCCCTAGTGGTGGGATGGTACGAGCAGCTGGTATTGGTAGGGAGTGATCAAATGAAATACAACAAATCTCAATGAATGAGCCCACAAAGGGCATGATTTAATGGATACCACTCAAAACATTCACTGGGCCAAACAAACAGCATTTCCCTCTGCCAAACACATGCTGCATAATCTAAGCTTATCTTGCTAAATAGGCTACATGTTAACCGGCATGCTCCATAATTGTTTAGGGGTGCCTTCATCTATTACCATTTTAGTTCTCCTAACACCAACATAGCTATTGATCCTACCATAACTACCTGAGGGCAATTTGATTTAATTTCACATTTGTATTCAATAATTTGCATAAACAAACTTTCAGAAGCATCACAACTAAAGAGCTTGCCGGATCCCCTCTCCATTCAGCTCCACTTGGTACAGCCCAATGAGGCCTGATCACTCACACCTGTGCATGGTTAACCAGTGAGCTGGAGCACTGTACACTTAGCACTGTTCACACTGTAGCTACAACTCAAGCCACGAGAGGCTGCTAATTGGAAAGCTCACATAGTGTAGGTTTAATATGTAATATCTGTGTTATTTTATTTACTTTATGTCCTTGGTCCGATGCTTTGTATTTTGTTATTTCTTTATTCATTTCTACTAAAAAACATATTCATTGCTAAATGGAATCAGTGGGAGGTCAAAGAAAGATAATATACTTTTGTATCTAATAGTAGAATATTCCTATTTGATGTCATCAAAAGAATTATGATGTAATGAAGGCTAATGACCCCAGGCTAATGACGCCTGTTTCCCTGATTTGAAAAAAACCTTGATTATGGGCCATTACGTGTTCGGCTAATTGTATATAATATGTATAATTTACAGAATATTTGTTGTATTTACAAGCCACATGAATATACTGCATACTGGGAGGAGGGGCGGGGTGCATCATCAATCAATTTCTTCAATGAATGAGACTCCTTTTCGTGTGTGCGTGCGTGCGTGCGTGCGTGCGCGCGTGCGTGCGCGCGTGCGTGCGCGTGTGCGCGCGCAAGTCTGTGATTGTGTGTGTGGTAACACGTTGATATCAAAACAGCTCACTAAGAGCCCTTCGTCTCAATCTTACCCCACCTCCTCCTCCTCACCCGCCCAACTTCACCCTCCCTCAACTCCTCACCCCCTCACCTCTCCTCCCCTTGCCCCCCTCACCCCTATACCCCTTAACCCTTACCTCCTCACCCTCACCACTCCCACCCTCACCCCCCCACTCCCTCACCCCCTCACCCACTCCCACCCCCACCCCCTCATCCACCCCCTCCCTTGACCCCCTCACCCCTCACCATCACCCTCCCCCCTCACCCACTCCCACCCTCACCACTCCACCCTCCCCCCCTCACTCCCTCACCCACCCTCACCCCCTCACCCCCTCAACCCTCCTTCCCTTCACCCCTGAACCCCTTCACCCCCATCCCCCTCAACCCTTACCCCCCTCACCTCCTCCCCCCCTCATCCCTTGACCCTCCCTCCCTCCCTCACCCCCCCCCCCCCCCCCCGCAGTGGTCGGTGTACATCCGCGCGGCGGTGCGTAAGGAGAAGGGCCTGCCCATCCTGGTGGAGCTGCTGAGGATAGACAACGACCGGGTGGTGTGTGCCGTGGCCACCGCCCTGCGCAACATGGCCCTGGACGTCCGGAACAAGGAGCTCATCGGTGAGGGGGGAGGCCCCCTGCGCGGGGGCACACGCATGACAACGTACACACGCGCAGAGACACGCAAACGCGAGCACGCACACGCACACGCACACGCACGCACGCACGCGCGCACACGTGCACGCACGCACAGACATGCATGTAGTGCACACGTTCAAGCGCACAAGCGCATGCACATACGCACGGACATGCACACACACACACACACACACAAACGCACACGCAAATGCACGTAGAAATGCAGGCATGCACACACACACACACACACACACTCCATAGATTCTCCATAGATATACATGACCTTTTACTGCAAGGCTGTAATGCTGTGATGCTAATGCTACATGAGATGATTGAGTGTGCTAGATGGTGGTGTGCTGGCGTGCTCTGAGACTGTGCGTGTATGTGCGCGTGTGTGCGTGTGTGTGTGTGTCACTGTATCATTATCATTGTCGTATCACTGTCTCATCCCATTGGGCATCACTGTCCCCATGGCAACTGCTCCACTAGTGTTCCCCCGAAGCAGGTAGCAGAAGTGGGTGTGGTGTGTGTCTGTGTGTGTGTGTGTGTGTGTGAGTGAGTGAGTGTGCGTGTGTCTGCCTGCGTGTGAAAGTTTTCGTTCCGCTGCCTCAGGATTTACAAAACGCTAATAAATATTGTGCGTTTATTGGTGGTCCGTCAGACCGTTGCATCTGTTGTGTAGAGAGGACCGTGGGAAGCGGAGCATGGGCAGAAGGGTGTGTTGTACCCTGAGTACAGATCACTCCACACACTGACACGGTACACACTGTATCGACCGTGGATGTTTTGCCACACTGCACTGACGTCGTTATTCATATTCAGTTCATACGATGTAGGGAGGGGATGCCTTCACTACAAGAAACAAATAAGCTCAATAGTTAGTTCTCCCTCTGCTTTAAAAGCTGTTTTATCGTCCATGATAGCATACATAATGTCCCTCTGTTTCTACAGTATGCTGCCCCACCCTTAATCTGTGTCTCCAACGCCTGTCTTAACACCTGTCTCACACCTATTTAACGCCTCTCTCTCTGTCTGCCTCTCCACCTGTCTATCACATGTCTCTCTACCTGTCTCTCCACCTGTCCGACACCCACCTGTATAACACTTGTCTAACACATGCCTCTCTACTTGTCTCTCCACCTGTCTATCACATGTCTCTCTACCTGTCTCTCAACCTGTCTATCACCTGTGTCTCCCCCTGTATAACACCTGTCTCTCCACCTGTATAACGCCTGTCCCTCCATCTGTCTAACGCCTGTCTCTCCACCTGTATAACGCCTGTCTCTCCACCTGTGTCACGCCTGCCCCTCCACCTGTCTAACGCCTCTCCCTCCACCTGTCTAACACCCTGTTTCTCCATCTGTATAACACCTGTCTCTCCACCTGTATAACGCCTGTCCCTCCACCTGTCTAACGCCTGTCCCTCCACCTGTCTAACGCCTGTCCCTCCACCTGTCTAACGCCCTGTCTCTCCACCTCCACCCCCACCAGGTAAGTACGCCATGAGGGACTTGGTCCACCGCCTGCCCGGCGTCGGCGGCAGCAACAACAACAACACCAGCACCGGGGGCGGGGCCAACGGCAGCGGGGGCGGGGCCAACGGCACGGGCCTGCCGGGCAAGACCATGTCGGACGACACGGTGACGGCCATCTGCTGCGCGCTGCACGAGGTCATCACCAAGAACATGGAGAACACCAAGGCCCTGAGGGACGCCGGCGGCATCGAGAAGCTCATCGGCATCGCCCGCAGCAAAGGAGACAAGTGGGTGGAGCCTAATGAGTACTGGGGGGGGGTGGAGTCTAATGAAAGTGGGGGGGGGGGGCCTAAAGAGAGGTGGGGTGAGGGAGAGGGGTGGAGCTGAATAGGAGTGGGGGGTGGAGGCTAATGAGAGTGGGTGGAGCCTAATGACAGTGAGGGAGAGGGGAAAGGGGGGGGGATAAATTGTCGCTTTGTTGAGTAATATTTCGAAAAACAAGTCAAGGGGGCAAGCGTTTATTATCCTTACTTTCGTCCCGTTTTCTGCTCTACGAATCCATAGCACGGTTAGACCGTCCACACGGCTCCCATTTCAGTTTCAGTCTGGCCTCGCCCCCCCGTCGAAACCCAACTTTCCAAACCCTGGAAACAAACCTGGAAACAGGAACAAGGTGTCCCGCCTCAGCCCGCAGTGCCTTCATGTTCCAACATTAGCATTCTCCCCCCGTCCTCCCTCCCCTAGCCTCCCTCTCCCGCGCGCAGGCGGATGAAAAGCGTTCGTGCCGTTTCCCTCCGTCTGTTTGTCTCGTTGTTATTCTGCGTTTGTTGCGTTTGTCAGAGGCAACAAACGTTCTTCGCGTCTCCTCTGCGGTTAAAAATAAGCGAAGGAAAACACACGAAAAAAGAAAAACAACCCAGCAGACGGGAGGTGGCTGTGCGCTCGGAGGTGGGGGGACTCTGGGTAGCGAGGCGTGCCGCTCTAATGTCTGTCCCCCCGTCTCCAGACACACTCCCAAGGTGGTGAAGGCCGCCTCGCAGGTTCTCAACAGTATGTGGCAGTACAGGGACCTACGCAGCCTCTACAAGAAGGTATAGTCTCTCTCTCTCTCTGTACTCTCTCGCTCTCCATCTCTATCTCTCGCTCTCTTTCATGCTCGCTCACTCTGTCTCTGTCTATTTCAATCTCTCTCTCCCACCTCTCTCTTCTTTGCTTCTCGCTCTGTACTCTCTCCATCCGTACATCTCTCTCTCTCTCTCTCTCTCTCTCTCTCTCTCTCTCTCTCTCTCTTTGTCTATCTCTGTCCCCCTATGTCTCTCTCTCTTGTCTGCAAGCATCAGTAACATTGTTCTTGTAATATTTGGAAGTATCATAGTATATAGTTGAGAAGTTATTGATATTATCTTTTCAAACGTTTCTCTGTTCTGCCATCTGCGCTCTTCATCTCCTCCCCCTCTTTTCCCCTTTATCTCTCTTTTCTCTTCCACTGTACCCATCGTTCATCCTACCCATCCTCCAATGTCCCTCTAAATGTCCTTTCATTCTCATTCATCCTCCTCCTCCTCCTCCTCTCCTTCCTTCTCCTCTCCAGGACGGCTACTCCCAGTACCACTTTGTGGGCTCCTCCTCTACGATAGAGCGGGACAGACAGAGGCCTTACTCCTCCTCCCGCACCCCCTCTATCTCCCCCGTCCGGACATCCCCCAACAACCGCTCCGGTGGGTCCTGTCGCCGCGGTGACCACCTCCACCGGTGGCACAGCCACGCCATTGGATCACACTCGGTTCAAATACATATATAGACACGCACGCGCACACACACACACACACACACACACACACACACACACACAGAGACACTCATTCAGAAAACATGACTGGTTTGAACATGATTTTGCAGGGCTTTTTCATGACGTTTGATCCATCAGTTGTTTTGCAGCCCATGTTCAGACTGGTCTTCTCCTGTGCGAGAGAACTCCACATCAGTGTCCTCAGCCTGCACCTAACCGCACCTTCAAAGGCTTAACACTCCTAACCAACGGGGAGGACCCCTCTGTGGGTGGCTTGCTTCTGTCTCGACTCACAGGCTTGTGGAGAGTTAATGAACCTTACATCCATATTTTCAGCATAATAAACCATAGTGTGCTATGGGGCGAGGCCCTAAGGGGACAGTGGTGAGTTAGGAAGTCTAACAGCCCTATCTCTCCGTGTGAGTGTTGGCCAGCCCAATGGTGCGCTGTGTGAGTGACGGCTTACGGGTTAGCATGCTAACAGGCTATCCCCATGGTGCTCTGTGTGAGTGTGGCTGTTCACACTGAGTTGCCCATTAGAGGGATGCTGCTCAAACACATGGCGACTGAATCAACAGCCAGGACATTGGATAACAGGAACGACCACATCCTTACCACGCTACGCACCGCCTCTGTCTCTCTTTGTTTATCAGTTTATTTGATTTGCTCGGACAAGCCGGACACAAAGGATCCAGCAGTTGGAATATTGTCCTCTGAATTTTTTTTTTGCGATTTGAAGCGTTCCTTTGACAAACAAGAAAAGGGAACCCAGGTTGCGCCAGGCTGAGGTGCTTTGGGTAGGCGGCTGTTTGAAGAATGAGTGTTTACCTGCCGTTTGAACGAGCTGTACCCAGCGATGACAGAGGCAGAGATAGAGATCATAAGAGCTCATGTTAGATAGAGAGAAAGAGACGACAGCTCATATTAGATAGAGAGAGAGGACCGTGAGAGTCACAGATACATTGACTGAGAGATAGAGAGATCATCATAGATCTTAATATATATTCAGAGAGAGAGAGAGAGAGAGAGAGAGGGCCAGCTGTCTCTGTGCGGGTGCTGTAGGGTGTTGTCATATTAGAGGCTGAACAGCACTATCTGGTCCTGAGGATATTAAACATCTGGCGCCGTGGCAACAGAGGACTCCATTAATTATTTGTTTTTTTGTGAAGAATGGAGGGAGAGATAGAGAGAGCGAGAGAGATAGAGAAAGAAAGGGAGAGAAAAGAGAGACAGTGACGGAAGGAGTGAGCGAGAGGTCCCACTGATCGAGAGAGAGAAATGGCGGAAGGCATGGATAGAGTGAGGGGTAAAGTTATAGGGAGAGAGAAAAGAGGCAGAGAGATGAATACAGAAGCTTCCAAGAAGTAATCAGGCCTCCGGAGAAAGGATGACTAAGTATTTACCACTCAATTAAATACTGATGAGATCACATACACATACACACACACACACACACACACACACACACACACACACACACACACGCACACGCACACTGTGGCCTGCCTTTCTTGTGTCTTAGTGTTAAGTGACAGAGCGTAACGATTACATCTCAATGTGTATTCAATCAATGAAAACATCCAGTGTGACCCAATATAATATTGTTATGCTAAGCTTGTGTGTTTAAATATTGTGCTAATGCATGGTTACAGTACTGTGAGAGATTTGCATACATTTACATGGACGAGGATATTTTGGCTGTCAGGGCGAACAAAGCCGTATTCTCTCGCTATTTAGAGAGGAAAATGTCAATCACATTTTTCATTAATCATCATTAAGTAATCGACATTAATAAAAGGATAATTGATCAGACGAACATGCCCGTTTTATCCTCTCTTCAATACACAGTGGCCTAAATAGTAATGTGTGTGTGTGTGTGTGTGTGTGTGTGTGTGTGTGTGTGTGTGTGTGTGTGTGTGTGTGTGTGTGTGTGTGTGTGTGTGTGTGTGTGTGTGTGTGCGTGCGTGTGTGTGTGTGTGTGCGCGCAGCGAGCGCTCCGGCCTCACCAAGGGAAATGATGGCGGCGAAGGAAAGGAAGGCGGATTACGAGTCGACGAGCAATCCTGGTTACCATGGCAACAAGGGCGAGCACACCTCCAGGAAGGACGCCATGGCGGGTAGGACCCACACACACACATGCGCACGCACACACACACACACACACACACACACACACGCACACACACATTTCTATTTAAACAGTCCTTGTTTTAATGTTTTAATAATAACTCCACGGTAGTATTAAGTCATTTATTTCACCGCGTCTCCATCTCAGGTCAAATCCCGGGCGGATCGTCAACGCTACACAGAGGCGCGTACGTCTCCCCCACAGACGACCTGAAATACAACCAGGTGAGACCCCCACCGGTACCGTACCTGGTACAGCACTGTGGGGCTCTGTCCCTAGTACACATCCGCGCCATACCGTAGTTCTGTCGTGTCCTTGTTTGGATCGGTCTGTCCTGTTGCGATGGGTTGGGCGTCGCCCAGCAGGTAGAGCGGGTCGTCTGTCCATCGGAAGGTTGCTGGTTCGATCCCCGGTGTGGAGGTGTCCCTGAGCAAGAAGACACCTAACCCTGACTGCTCCCGATGAGCTGGCTGTTTCCCTGCATGCATTCACACACGACCATGTGTGTGTGAATATGGTGGCCACTAATTGTCCGCTGGCCAGAAAGCAGTGTCAACGCATCCAGAACACAGTCCCTTTGTATTGACTTGTTTCTTTGTTGCCCTGTTCTGTTCCCCAACGTCCGCCGCCACCGCCCCAGGTGTCCTCCCAGGGCCTGCCCTCCGAGCCCTACCCGCCCTTCCAGAACCCCCCGCCGCCTCCTGGTGCCGGTAACTACGACGACCAGGCCTTCTACGAGGAGCAGGTGCACGCGGCGGGGGGGCGCCCCCCGCAGGGAGACCTCAACATGCACCTCGGGGGCCTCAAGTCCACCGGCAACTACGTGGACTTCTACTCCGCGTCCCGGCCCTACAGCGAGCTCAACTACGAGACCAGCCACTACCCGGCCTCGCCGGACTCCTGGGTCTAGTAGGGGGACCCCCCATCTGGATCTAGTGGGGGGGACCCCGCTTGGATCTAGTAGGGGGGATCCCCCCTGGGTCTAGTTGGGGGGGACCCCCCCCTGGGTCTAGTACTCGAGAGATCCAGAGCCTGAGATGAAGGGGAAGGGGGGAGGAAGGGGAGAGGATGAACTCTATCTTTATTTTTGTTCCATTCATTCTTCTTTATTTTGGACTCCCCCCCCCCCCCCCCCCATCCCTCTGCCCCCTTGTACAATTCCATGCCCCCACCAACGACCATCTCTGCCCCCCCTCACCTTCACCCCCCCCCCCCCCCCCCCGCCACCTTGTCCTCAGTGTTTTTTGTTTTGTTTTACTCAGTCACACCAGTAGTTAGTGAACAGGGGTGTGCGTGCCTCGATGCGTGAGAGGGCGTGTTTGTGTGTGTGATGTGTGCATATGGGTGTGTGAGTATGTGTGCATACATGCATGCGTGAGTGCGCGCGCATGTGTTTGCGTGTGTGTGTGTATAGGGCAAAGGAAGGGCAGACGAAAAGAAAGGAAAAGAGAAAGGGATGGAATCAAAAGGAAAAGACATCCTCCCTCCCTCTCTCTGTCGCTCTCTCTCTCTCTCGCTCTCTCTCTCTCTCTCTCTCTCTCTCTCTCTCTCCTTCTCCCTCCCTCACATCAATTTAGACTGCTGATGGAGCGAGAGAGAGAGAGGGAGAGAGAGGGGGGGAGATCGAGAGAGACAAGGTGGCCCCAGGCATCGATGGACCAGAGCCATGCATGTTGCATGCACACTATGACCGCCAACAGATCACCAACACACAACTTAACACAATCTACATCACAACAACAGCTGGCACAATGTCCTTCCACTGCGTTTGGTGTGGGACGGTCTCCGATTGGTCGAAATGCGACATAACTCCCGCCTCCAAATTTGTTCCATGAAGAGAGTGAGAGAATGTAATATAAAAATGATGGACAGCCTTGCGAGGTAAAAGTAAGTTAGAATGTAGAATAACGAAAGTTGGAGATAGAGGGAAGAGAGAGAGAGAGAGAGAGAGAGAGAGAGAGAGAGAGAGAGAGAGAGAGAGAGAGAGAGAGAGAGAGAGAGAGAGAGAGAGATACCAGTATTGCTATGTACTGAGTCACGGAAGGCTGGATGAAGGGGAAAATTTGGATCAAAGGACTCAGAAAAGGTTGAGCGCGAAAGGCCGTGGATGGAGAAGGAGAGAGAGAGCTCAGAGCGCCGGGCGTACGAGGTTTGCATGTGTTGAAAAAGGAACCATGGGGAGGGGGGAGGAGGGGCCACGTCTAGCGAAGACAGCGGATGTACATATTCGGTCACAGAATACGGACCTATTTGGTAACGTGAAGCACAAGAGACGAGATGAGTCACAGGCCCCGCCCCCCTAGCTGTCCGTCACAAAGAGCCCCCCCCCCCTCGCTCTCTCTATACACTTATGCTGTGTGAGGTCATGACTCAACCCCCACCCTCCCCCACCTCTACACCACCCCGTCCCCACCCGCTGCCGAGTAGAGTGATGCTTCTGGACACTTTTTATTTTCCTTCCTTCCTTTTTTGTATCATGTTTTTATTTCTTCTGTTTCCGGGTTTCTTTTGTATTATTCTGGTTGTATAGTATTTGATGTACATTGAAGACATGACTTTGTTGTATTTTACATTGCACTGATTTCTGTGTAAGGCCTTCTCCGCGATGCAGTGCGTTGGGACTTATCGTCAGAACACAACTGTACATCTACACACACACACACACACACGCACAGGCACACAAACCTTTCTACCAATTAAAAGAGAAAGAGCGGGAAATCTCATATCACTGCTACGACAAAGCTACAGGGAACGATTCCGACATCTCGCTAAAAGGTGAGAATGCGAATTTCGATGAGGGGGAGGTTTAAAAAAATGTATTGACCAATCATGGTGCTCCTTCACTGCCCTAGAAATAGGCTCCTGTGGTCTTGGGCCCTCAGAAGACATTCTGGCCCTAAGACGCAGCGGTTACAAACCCGATTCAACAAAGTGTTTCCCTGTCAAGACCCTTTTTTTACTACGATTTCTCAGTAGCTCCTGTGATGTCGAGGTTGGTTTTGATAGTAGCTGGAGTTTCAGTCGATGTCCGTTTATTTACACCTCCAAGAAGACAAAACACCCATTCTCGTCCACAAAACTTTGCTTAGAATCACGGTTTATCACTGTTAAAGGAAAAAAAACGTGCCAAACGTGGGTATACAGATGGTGACATGGGAGGGAGGAGGAGTGGGAAGGTCAAAGTTCAGTTGAGGATTCCCACTTCCACAGAGCGTCATTGGTTTGTAAATGGTTTTTTTTTAACTGTGTTTTACTGGGATCAAACTGTCTTACTGCACTGAGACTTGAAGAGGAATACAAAAAAGTAGTAATAAAAAAAATCGATAATATTAAAAAAAATGTTGGGACTGTATAAAGGCGGTTGTACAATATTAGATGATTTCTGTGTTGTAAAATATTCAATGTTTGAAGTTCTTCATTTAGTTTTCTTTCTCAAAGATGGGTGGCGATTATAAGTTTCCTGGTAGACAAAGCTGTTAATAGAGTATGGATATATATTATATAAATATAAATATATACTTTTTACGTGCAGACGTGGACGTCACTTATAGCATCAACATAATGATGAAAAAAACGAGAACTCCCATGTAGGACGACTTTTTTTCACGTTTTACCTTCTGCTCTACACACTAAAGATGTTGACTTCGTGTGGTAATGTTGTGGCTGAGCGCTGGACCAGACCAGGGTCCGAGGGTTATCGGGTTGTCCCTGCTGAAACAAACGGAAAGTGGCGATGTTTATGTCTTTTTTTTTTTTTTACGGTGTTCATTTTTCTAACTGTACACAGAATGTTTAGTTTCTTTGTTTGTTTGCATAGATTAGGTATAGCTGCCAAACATTATCAACGTGACTAATAAACTTTTCAAAGAAAGAACGTTTTTTTTTCGTACAATTTTTCGCTACTTACATCCTATCACGTTGGCCCCGATGTGGCAGAAGCGTGTGGATGTAAATCGCGAACAAATATGTCCAAGTCCAACAAAGGTTTGTGACGACAACGTCGGTCCCTGGTCTGCCCAACCTGCAGCTGT
Organism: Micromesistius poutassou; assembly: GCF_964030765.1. Classification (NCBI taxonomy): domain Eukaryota; kingdom Metazoa; phylum Chordata; class Actinopteri; order Gadiformes; family Gadidae; genus Micromesistius; species Micromesistius poutassou. The sequence continues at coordinate 4,130,080 of NC_140286.1, forward strand.
TTAGAAGTCTTAGTAGCGGTCCATTTTCCGATGCTTGAAATTAAATAACGATGACGCAGTCGTCGACAGAAAAACCTTAACAACACACAAACACTGATTGAGAAACAGACATATCTTACATGTTAGCGAGCATCCGGATACTGGCGGCGTACCGTTTGTCTTTGTGATCCGCCAGTACGGAAATCCTGACTACAGGACCTGTATGAAAGGGGAAGGGGGGCGTTTTTCTTTTTGTTGTTGCTAGATGACAAAAAAAAATGTGTTTTAAAGAGATAAAATTACTTGTTTAATCTTTTTATTGCCTCAAACTGATTGCAACGGATCCACACACAAAAAAAATGTAACGGACCATGGAAGAGGGTCTTGGCTTTTGGGAGTTGTTATGTTGCGTTGCCAAAGATGATTTTCAGCTGTTTCCTGGTATACGACCAACCCGTAACACTCTGACCTGGATTGAAATAAAGCAGTCGTGACAGTTGCTCTCGCTCATGTTCTGTGTGACCTTGACCTCCCTTCTTCTATACGAAGATGAAAGGAATTCACTTACATTCACAAGTCATCCCTTCTATGGTCCTCAAATTGAGGTTACGCCACAATTTCTCAGGCAAGATGAGGAGAGGTTGTAATGTGTAGAAAGACATTTCATTTTATATTTAACCTAGTCGTTGGATAATCCTTTAATTTTCTCAATGCTTCAGCGTTTGTTCAGTTGTGAAAGAGTAGGAACAGCAGTTCAACGGTCAGTTGAAGCACCCTACATGTACATCTGTGCCCTCTAGTGGATAGTGGAAAAAATACATTGGTAAACTAGATCGCCCTTAACAAAGTCCTAAACAAAGAATGAGCTGGATTGCATACATCCCAGCATGCAAAAAGCTATGAAGAGTTTAGAGTCTTAAATCTTACATCTAAAAAAAAAAAATCAAAGGTCAAATTTGGACTAAAACAAGTTAAATATTGGTAAATCCTAGGGGTTAACGATTCACCGATACGAATCGGCAACCTGTTGGATATACATGTCATTGGTTGAACAATATGTAAATATTTTCGAGTGATCTCATTGGTCGAAAAAATTAATTATCAAGCCCAATTCTACCTTGTATATTCGGTATAGATGTATAACGTGTATTAATCTACAGATCCTTTTGATGCTTAAGAATAACTGACCAAAGAATCTGCACATCGAACTTGGTGCCTTTCTTCTGGGAGTGCAATATACTAGCCACTATCGTGTAAGTTCTAGGGCTGTGTGGTGTTGACTGACAAGGTAAGTTGACCGGCCATGGATGGCAGGTTCACCAAGGCGATATTTATAACACCACAGAGAAACCAGAATAATGACAAACAGAAGTGAGAGACAACAGCCAGGAGCAAATGACTGATGCTTCTATTCATTCACGTTCCCGATTCTCTTGGGACCAAACAGCGTGAGAGAGACGCCGGAGCAGAGAGGAAATGCTTTTTATTCTCGTTGACATTTAGAGTTGGAACTCTCAAGTCCCTGCACACAGCAGAGGGACGCGTAAAAAAAAAAATGGAAGAAAATCTGAATCCGAGCATGAATGGATTACAAACGAGAGTGAAGAAACGTTATTTTGCGAAGATATACCTGTAAGCTATACATGTAGGCCTATACATTATCTAGTCAAAAAGTCGAAATAATCCGTATCTTTAGAAAAAATCAAGTACAATCATATTTAATAGCCCTGTGAATGACTGCATGATGGTCTTGTGAATGACTTGCATGTAGAAGTATGTATTTCAGTAGGTCTATACACATTCTGTCTATTTAAATGCTATATATATATATTGAAATCTGCAATGAGACCTGACTAACTATTCAAAGAATGGTAAAGTGTCGACCCTGTTGGTACGAGTAGCAACTACAGCTTTATATAGCTACCTTCCATAGAACAAATATTGAGCCATCTTCTAGAATATTCCAATGGGCGGTGTTCAGGTGGGGATTAGTCTTTACTCAACATAATCTGCCTTTAATGGCGTTAAGTTGGAATGCACTGCAGTAAACAGGCACTAAGAGACACTTTTTAATTTAGTTTTGTCCTGTGTGGCAAACGATTTGCATAGCCATTTTCCCCAGCGGAAATGTCAGAAATCGCTCTTGATTAAAAAGCCCTTTTGCAGTATTTCTTAGCCAAAGGAACCCAGGTCTTTTTCTATCCCAATATGAATCCCAGGCTTTTCCAGTGGCCATCTGTTCAGCGTATAGTCGATCATGTCTGATCAAAACAATGTCTTCTTCAGGAAATCTCCATTTCTGCTTCATTTTGTCTTTTATCTCTATACTTCTATTGAATTGGAGAGAGTTGCTCATCCAAACTGTGTTGCTGCTGCAATGTGAGCGTTACAGTGCACAATCAATTAAAAAAAATGAAATATTATTTATAATACAAATATAAACAAAGGTGTTGCATTGAAAGCTGCTTAGTGCAAGAGTTTTTCCAATTGATAAATCTCTTTACCTCTACCTTGCCTTAATTTTAGCTGGGCTGTTTCTGTTCCTTACCTTCCTCACTCCTGGTTCAGGAGGCAGAGCAGCTTGTCCGGGCGCTAGAGGGTTTATACTTCCTGGCTGGAGCGTTGAGCGTTACCAAGACAATGAAACTCCTAACCCTTCCCGGAACAAGCCGGCTGGCGCTTTGCCTGGTGGGCATACATTTATTGTGCACCCACCCCTTACCCCTCTCTGTCTTCTCTCTCTCTAGCGCCTCTTCATTTCCTTTAGAGACAGAAGACGTCTTTCCCTGCCCATGTAGAGCTCCATTGGTCACATGTCCAGCTCGCTCTTCAGCATCAGGCTCATTCCACTTAGCTGTTTAGCTGATTCCTAACTTCCAAGTTAATTCCAGCATGCTTTAACTTCCTCTAGTATCCTCGCATACATTTTTCCAACATTTTCCCACCTCCAACTAGAACCGTTACGTCCCCACGGCCCACTGCCCACTGTGTCCCATCAGGCAGCATCCCCCTTCTTCATCTCCCACATCTTCTCCCCTTCCTTATCCCCGTTCCACTCACTTCCTATTCACCAATGGAAACGACTGCTGCCTCGCCGCCTCCTCCTTGCTCCCCTCCGCCTTCTTCTTGTACTTCCACTTGGGGATCTGCAGGTGGGCGGTGTCGTCGTGGCGCCGCCGGGTCACCTCCGGCACGTAGGAGGGCGGCGGGGCCTTGCACAGCCTCACCTTGGGCACCACGGGGCCCGGCCGCACGCTGCTCCGCCTCATCATGTGCAGCGGCAGCAGGCTGGCCCTCCTCATGGCGACCGAGGAGACGGCCGCCACCTCCCGCAGGAGCTGGGGCTGCAGGCTGGCCCGCCGGTCGCGGGGCGCGGGCACCAGGAGCACCCGGGAGTTCTTGAAGAGCCGCTGGTAGTTGTCGTGCCTCTCGGGCCCCAGCCGCCGCAGTTGGTCCACGCGCTGCCGGCGGAGGATCTCCGGCACGGCGAAGCGGCGCTTGCCCACGCAGGGCGGGCTGCCGGGGCAGACAGTGTGGCAGGCGGTGGCGATGAGGGGGCTGAGCAGGCTGGTGGTGACGCGCACCATGTGGTCCAGCACGCCGTTGTCCAACGGCGTCACCTTGTTGCTGAGGTGCAGGGTGACGGGGCAGCAGTTCAGGAGGTCGCCGAAGCGGCCCCAGCAGGACTTGGGCTCCTGGGACCGGGCCACGTGCTCCTGGGGGTGGATCCGGGGGGGGCAGGGAGATTGTTTAGGGGACTGGTACACTCAGTCGTATTGGTGTGTTTGGTTCATATTGTCCACCCATGATCATCCACAACCCAAACAATCACAGATTCATTATCCATTTCTATGTGGATCTTATTCTGAATTATTTTACGATGAACAATTAGGATACAATAGCAGTTAATTGAGATACTCACCAATCTATTATGAATGAAAAAAATTGTGAACAGTTGCATCACATTTAGTATCACAGTGGCGCAGAGCACCACAGGGGATGAGACGGTGTCTTTGTGGAGGTTATCACATATTGCCCACCGACCTCAAGCATGGGCCATTCCAAGGAGAAGTTCTTGCAGAACTGCTCTGCACAGGGCTGTGCCATCAGCCTCTCCATGAGGAACGACGTCTCGTAGCGGCCCGTGAAGAGAGCCCACTCCCTGGGTGTAAGCTGGCGGCTGTAGTCCCTGGCCTCCATGTCGCCGCCTGGAGGGCAACAGTGGTGGGGACAGGTCAGACCCTGGAAGGCTCTGGACCGATAAGGCATAGCAGTGGCGATTCTAGACCGGTTTTAATGGGGGGGCTGAGATGGGGCCGGCTTTTCTGTTAGAGGGGCACAACCCAAATTGTTGACGGGGGGGGGGGGGGGGTGGATTGCGGACGAGCGCTATTGCGGACGAGCGCTATTGCGGGCACGATTGTTGACGGGGGGGGGGGAGGTGGATCGCGGACGAGCACTATTGCGGGCACGATTGTTGACGGGGGGTGGGGTTGGCTCGTTCGGGGGGGCCACAGGGGGTGCCGGACTCAGAGTTACGGGGGCACTGGCCCCCCCCCCTAGAACCGCCACTGAGGCATAGTTTGGACAAATGCACAGGGTGACTGGTGAGCTCCAAAAGAACAATGGCTACTGGTGCTTCTTGTCTGCTGAACTACTGTTTACTATTTCATGTAAAGCGACCTACAGTGAATTCAGATACGTGTCGTTGAGGTAGTGGTTGGGCATCTTGCTGGAGGATGCCTAGAGGTGGTGGCCATGTATGGGAGACAAAACCAATACGCTTCGGCGGGTACTGAATGTTAATTTCGTCTGGGATGTTCTGAAATGTTTGTATTGATCGTGCATGCCAATCTATAATGTGTGCATGGAGCTGGGCTCCCTGCACGGTCATCACAAGAGAAAGTTTAGTCTCGGGGTATCATTACCGGCCATCATCAGCGCCCGGACACACTCCGCCCGGCCTTGCATGGCGGCCTTCATCAGGGCCGTGAAGCCGTGACAGTTCCTCCTCTCGATGTCCAGCCTGGGGAAGTAGTTGAGCAGGTGGTTGGAGATCATGAGGTACCCTGCGGACCCAGAGAAGAAAGCAAAAGGTTCTCATCATAGCTCCCAACCGGGCCAGAGTACCCAGGCTCACCTGGAAACACTGGGAATAGATCCTACCTGGTCGTGAGAGGGAGTGGTGGCTAGGGGGAGGTTGACCCCCAGCCGTTCTGGGTCTGATTGTCAACGTCTGCAGCCTGCCTGTAGTGTATATAACCCTATTTTTCCTCTGTCTTTGTCACCACAAGTCACTTTGGATAAAACCATCTCCTTCCTAAATGACTATTAAGTGCCTAAAAGTCCCCTGTCCTAAATATTGCTTCTGAACAAGGAAGTTCAAATGAAAGTCCACTAGTGCTACATACATGCTGCCCTCTACACAGTAGAGCACAACCAGAGGAAGAAAGGGCAGCAGCACAATACACATTTAGCCTGTTTGGCATATTGCTTTGGCCAGACACACAAAGCGGGCCTTAATCTGTTAAATGAGATTGGATGGTTCTGCCGTGGAAATTTAAAGGAAAACCGCTTCCAGCTGGATGTGATCCATCACGTTTGCCACGCTTATTTTGCCAAGCAAAGGAAGAAAGAAATGCACATAATCCAGTACATTATCAAAGAAACAACACTGTGTTTGTGTTCACTTTCTGATTCACCTCCTCAGCCAAACCCCACAGACCCCCACCCCAAAGACCACCACCTCCTCACCCCAACCCCTCAGCCCACAGACCCCCACCTCCTCACCCTACACACTACCACCACCTCACCCCCACCGCTCCCCGAATGACCACCACCTCCTTACACCACAGACCCCCACCCCTCACCCCAGACCACCACCTTCTCACCCCACTCACCGCCAACTCCTCGCCGCAACTCCCACCCCTCACCCCAAAGACCACCATTTTCTGACCGCACCCACCTCTACCTCAGCTTAACCCCCACCCCTCACCCCACCCCATCGACTACCACTTCCTAACCCCACCCACCACCTCCCCCCCCCCCCCCCCCCCCCCCCCCTCACAGACCACCACCTCCTGCACCCCACCCCGACCACCACCACCTCCTTCCCCCCCTCGGCCATCTGATGAGGCGGTGTAGTGAGCTATGTCACCAGAAGAGGGGGATGGATGGTCGCCTTAATGGTGCAGAGAATGAACCATGATTTGAAGACATTCATCATCCCCTTCAATCGGGATTCATTTGTCATACTTAGCACACGGCTACGGAGGAAGGGGTTATTGGGCATTGACTGTTCTTTTCTGTGTGTGTGTGTGTGTGTGTGTGTGTGTTTGTGTGTGTTTGTGCGTGTGTGATTGCAGTGTTTCTGCCCTGATATTTATAATGATCAGATCTATAATCTTACTGCTGGTTCTCATAATTTAATCTCTGCTCTCACCTGCAGCCAATTCCTGACACTGCCTTGTTCAACTGTTAGGTGTTTAAATATGATAACAAGAGGTTTTCTCCCTAGGGCCGAAAGGGTCGCTACAGTTCATGGTCTATGGGAACATGTTCCAGGAGCTTTGTTTGTTAACGACTCAGCCCATGAGGTTTCAGTCTGGGGTCACATATCTTTTAATAATCTGTCCATCCATTTATGCTCTGAAATGTTTTGGCCATGTCCGTTTTGTCTGATGGGGGTATAGATGGTATAAACACACACACACACACACACACACACACACACACACACACACACACACACACACACACACAGGGAGTAGACCCCATTGCAGGGGCATTGAATTCGATAATTCCAGAGGTCAGCATTATATCTCTGATGAACTCTAAACAAATCTCCTGGATCAATATCAGAGTACGAAAGCAAAAGGTGCCATCCCTTGAACGGTTAATTGCCGAAAAACTGTCGCTGTCTATACTATACTTTCCCCTGAGACACGCTTCTCGCAGATACAAGTCAGCCAACAGAACATGCTATTTTACGTAGAAACACAACTTAATCCAGGGTTCCCAGAAGGGGTCAGTGTCTACAAGTACTTCCGTGTCCTGGGTTGCCTCCCATGGGGTCATGACCCCTGAGGTAAGGGTTGAGGATGTAAGGAGTGACAATACAGGGGTTCAATCAGGGGGGGGTTGAGGAATCAGGGGGTTGATGAGTCAGGGGCTAGATGATACCAGTAACGAAACACCAGTTTGTTATGTTCTCCATCTCCGTACCTGCTTGCACCGCTGTGATGAGCGCCGTGTTGCCCTCGTTGTCCTGCCAGTTGACGTCGAGGTACGGGCACTGGGCGAGAGCGATGACCACGTCCACGTAACCATGGTAACACGCTATAATCAGCCCAGTCTGGAACCAAGAGCAGAAAACAGCGGTTACATTACAGGCTGTAGTGTTTAGGCTTGATACGAGCCAATGGTTTTATAACCGGTGGTGGAGTGCGTGAGGTGATGGCTGGTTCAACCTGTGCATGTTGATTGTCTAATGTGCAGCCTCACCCGTCCCCAGAGTCCAATCAGTCAGACTTAAACCAGCCATCACCCACACTTCCAAGAGGAATGCTAAGGGATTCTGTACAATCTTCCTGTGCCATCCTTTATGGAGATAAGAGGGCATGGAGAGCAGTTTAGGGGCAGCTAAATTCCAGGACTGCGGACATTGAGAGTCCTGATGTGGATCCAGCCCTTTTCCACCAACAAAGTGGTTTTCACCAACCGACTTTCTCAGGAGCAAGGTATTCCCTGCCCAGTGAAAGTTGGCCTGTCACATGAGCTAATAAGCATTGTCTCGATATGTACGAATAAATCACATTATCTGATGTCGACTTTCGGTTTTGGTTACTGATATATAATAATATAATTCATCTGTCGTTTTGGTAGAGGCCTTCATCCCAAACCTCTCACAATACCGTCTTATTACTGAACCCGGGCTTTTAATCAATATCTCATGAGAAGTTTGGAGGAGAAACTGACATTTTCCCTGGAAGGTCACTCCACGCTTGACCTTCTTCCGGCCCGTATCTCGAGCACTGCCTCTGGTTCAAACGACTCGTCTCCATGACAACATAATCCGTATTCCCAGGTTGAAAAGGGCATCTTGACCGCTTGACGCCCTAATGACCCCACGTTGTGCCCAGTCCAGCAAGATAACAGTACTGGTATTTGCAAATGTTGGCAGGTTCTCTGTGAGAGTGTTTGGAAATGTTCCTTCCTACTTTGCCTCTCACTCTCTCCATCTGCTCTATGAATGTCTTTTTCTCACTCTCTGGTGTCTCTGCCTCTCACTCTCTCCATCTTCTCCATTAATGTCTCTTTCTCACTCTCTAGTGTCTCTGCCTCTCCATCTATCCCTCGCTCTCTTTCACGTACTCTTGTTCACCTTTCTCCCTCTCACTCACTCTCTCTCTCCTATCTCTAGTGGGGCTTAAGGAGTGACTCTAAAAGCAACACTGGGATCTTTCCGCTTCAGAACTGGGTCACATGACACACACACACACACACACACACACACACACACACACACACACACACACACATACACACACAAACACACAGACATATTGTAAAGAACAGCCCATCAGATACAAACCCAACGCCTTCCAATAAGATATATTTAACCCTCTAAACAAACAGGGTCAGTATTAACCATCAGGGTCCCTAGAAACCGATCATGTCCCCCTAAACCAACAGCGTCCCCATAAACCCACACCCTTCCTGTACCTCCACAGCCTCCCTCCAGACCCGGACACTCACCCTGCGGTTCCTGTCCGTCTCCCTGACCTCCTCCTCGGACACGCCCTGTCGGATCAGGATCTTGACGATGATGGGGTTGTTGTTGCCGCACGCCTTGAACAGCGAGACGGGCTCGGGGCTGCCGGGCCTCGCCATGCGCTGCAGGCCCGACGCCAGCGTGTCGTCCGGCGGGTAGAAGGAGTCATCGGAGAGGGTGCTCCACGTGTCCGATCGGTCAGGCAGGGAATCAAAGTCCAGCTCCTCGAACTCCTGGTAGACGTCGTCGTCGTCGTCCTCCCAGTAGTTGCGCGAGTCCTCGGAGTCGCCGTCGCTACCGCCGCCGCCGCTGCACTCGCTGTCTTCCAACTTGTCCTCTTCCATGGCGATTGACGTGATGGGGGTGCCGACGGCCATTTTGGATCCTCCGGCCGTTCCATTCTGTGTGACCTTTAACCCTCCGTTCAGGTCCTCTGTTATCAACACCATTTAACCCCCACAACACAATCAACACACACCTCCGCCACCGCCACCACCACCACCACCTCCACCCCCCGTCTCTTGTCCGCTTGGAGTCCTGGCCGAGGGCAGGGTCACAGGGGGTAGGGAGGCAGGGAGCAGGTGTTTAGGCCCACCTGGTAGAAGGACACATGTTAGAACATTCTGGGGGGAATGGAAAGCGTTGAGGTGGACCTCAGACGTGGTCTCCCTGTCACCTGTTTCTTGTAGTGTTCCAGTGGAAGTGTGAAAAAATTAAATCCAATAAGGGTCAAGGGGTCACCTGAGATCCCGGGAGGCGCTCGCTGATGTCACGGCCGTTCCTTCATACCTCATCAATAAAGAGCTATCAGGTTGCCATAGAGGTCAAAAACATCCCTCTCCCGGTGGACTGAGGTGAGTTATTCCAGGTGAGGTCATCTGCTATAATTGGGTTAAAAAATGGATCCACAAAGTGCAGAAGTATTGTGCATGGCCAGTGTGGTTAGCGTGTACATCGTCCTTACACGCTAATGGAGATTTACCTCCAGTGACGGATAGGCTTCTCTTGCCACAGGAATGCCAGCCATGAGCCGTTGTAAGGCACAAGTAATCCATGAGGACGCGTCGCTCTTCTGTAATCCCAAACCTGCCGCAATTATAAGAGAAATTCCCACTACACTGTTTCCTCGTAAACCAAGTCCTTCCCCACAGTGTTTAGTCATATAGCACACACACAGGTGTTCCTGTAGTCCAGCAGGGAAGTCCAGGTCCTGTGTCTACACACCCCAGCTTTGTTCTTGAATAAAGCCAGGCTCAAAGGAATGCGCTTGGCTCCATGCTGGATTAAGTGATACTGTCACCAGTGTGAGGCTACTTAACTAAGCCTGTATTCCCCAGTAGGCAAATATTGAATATCCGCCGTTGACGAGACGGAGGCGCATTCTAGTGAACTGAGTGATAATCCACTTAGTGTGAGTGTGCGTCTCTCTCTCTCCGCTCACTCTCTCTCTCTCCATCTGGGTCTGGGTCTCTTTCTTCTATCTGACAACACATTGGATCCTCACACAGCCACCTTTCACCCATTAGTAAACTAGTGTTGCTAGTAAGGCAGGCGGGGTTCGGTCCAGGGTTTTACATCTTCCCTAGTTTTCCTAGTTTCATATAAGGTTAATGTTCTTCGTACATTGTCCCCAAAATAATTCACATAAAAAATGAGTTCTCCATCTTTGCATCTTTTGCTCAACCTCTCTAATTTTCACACCTAATTTTGCTACCCTTGTTTCGCACATTAATAATGAATTTACGGTAGTCAATTCTACTAGCTGCCCTCTGTCTTTTGAGTGGACCAAGCAGAACATGGACTAGTCCAGGACTAGTGACCCGACCCTGCATGACGCCTTCCCTCCGATTCTCCTTTTACATCTCGGTAAAAGTCGGTAAAAAATACCCAAATTAAAAAAAATAAAACTTCCAGTGGAACTTTGAAATTTTGAGTTCAGCCACTTAAGTGTCGCATTGACATATATTTATGACAATTTTGAGTATTATACAACGGTTTTCTTATTTTTATTTTGTGACACAGGCTACAGGGTTTTCTGGCCCCATTGCATACGCGTATTCATCAAAGAATCGGATTCCAGAGATAGTTGGTGGAAGTGATTCAGAATGTGGTTGGGAGTGTTTCATCAGCGTATGACCTTAATCTGAGGACTTGTTGTACAGGTGAGGCTAGTTAAGGGTAGTCCCTAATTGGATTGGTCAGAAATATCCCTTGACCTTATTACCCTCTGTTCCCCCGCACTTGTCCTCTTCTCAGAACAATTCACTCCCGAGCAAACATGTACATCAAACATCTAAAACCAAATGATATTTCTATTTAGCTGTTACCATTTACTTATGATTTTTTTTAGGGATATATAGGGAATCCAAATATTGCCAACTGTGGGTTGTTATGCAGGCTATAGGATTGTCTTATTTTTTTTCCAGAATCATTAACCTGTGTAAATATGTCTACAGTAGTTCATGACAAGTTGTTGTAAATAGTCCTGTTATAAATAAAATATATATCCCTTTATATTTGTAAATAAAGTTTGTTTTGTTGGCTTGTACATACAATAAAGCGTGATATAAAACATTTAAATAAAATTATAGCATTATATATTTTAAAACAATGTTTAAGAAGTAGGCCCTATAACCTATAATAAAAATATAAATATAGCTGGGAATGTTACCACTTTTCTATGCATAAAAATATGGACTGCAGTCTTTTCTACTGCCACCGTGTGGTATATTGGTTGAAATACACTCAACAATCACCAGAAATGTCAACATTTTTATCAACTGAACACTATTCATGTAAATAATTGTAATGAACTAAAACTTCCCGTAGATATTTATGCAACCTATGAATCAGATTAAATAAAATCGGTCCATTTAACAAAGATTCACCTTCACGTCACTTTTAAATTCAAAAGATTCAAGAGAATTGCGTTAATGTTGAAAAAATGACTATTAACTAATGAAAAACCGATGAAAGCGATGGAGGCAGTGAAGAGAATTGAAATACAAAAATATGTAAACCAGATTAAGTAGATCAGGTTAAAGTTTTTGACATGTTCACCAATCCCATAGATTTTTCTTAGTCAACAATTTAGTGTAAGACTACTTTGTCAAAAACTAGACCTTATATCAACAGTTTCTTTGAATCTTTTCCTTCAATTGTAACATTGGACCACACACTTTTATGTTTAGACAGATCAGTGCTATAAACTATAGATATACGGTCTAAATGTGTATTTTCCATCACTTAATCACCACACACACACACACACACACACACACACACACACACACACACACACACACACACACACACACACACACACACACACACACACACACACACACACACAAAGATGCAACAAAGAAATGCTTTAGCATTTTTTTTATATCAACCATGCTTCTTATTAATGATTTTAAGCATAAAACCTAACAACTGACTCACCACAGTAGAATACTGACAATACAATATTTCGTTATGATGGGTGGGGGGGGGGGGGGGGGGGTTTGACCTTATATTCAGAAGAAAAAAAAAAAAAGCATAAAGTGCAAAATACACACACGTTGAAAAGGGTCCTACGTTGTCCACACATGAACATGGTTCTATTAATACTCGAAATATAGGCACAAAGGGTGCAACATTCAGCCCCTACTGCTGCACCGGTTCTTCCCTGAGATGCAAACAAATAACCTACAAACTATTAAGAAACTTTTTCAGTGTTGCAGAGCATTCACACATTAGCCACCGGGCAGTGGTTCCAACCAGAGCCTTGATCAGACGATAAAAGCTAACACTAGGGTTGTTACCACGGAGAGCCGGAAGGCGCGGGGTTCGAAACTCGTCCAGTGGTGGTCGAGTCCCGGCTGGAACAAGGGACTGTGGCCGTTGAGTGTGATGCTGCTGCTGTCGTCGTCCCTGGTTTCCATTTTCTCCAAATGTCTTTTAATTCCACTCGTTACTGGTCTTGTTAATTGGTTTTGAAAGAACTAAATGTTTTTTTATACGTATATAACAAAATTGATGTAGAAAGTAAAAATCATGACCGCACCCTTTTTTGCCCTTCTTTCTAAATGCTAAATATGCACATTCTGAAAACGTTCAGAGTGATACACCGTCTGCAGTACTTGAGTGAATGTCACTTCTGAGTGTTAACTTAAAAGCTTTAAAAGTTAGTCCTCTGCCTGTTCAGAAATGTATACATCAGCATGAATCCACCTGCAGTTATAACATCTACTTTTCGATTACACAGAAAAGTTTTTAAACATAAAGTATACAAAAATTGGCTAAAAATAACAAACTTTCTGGTAGTAGTTGTTAAAATGATCGTTTTTGGAGCCCTCTATCATCTTGGTCCAAACACGCACTACTGAATCTATTTAAAAAAAACAATCAAATCAAATCAAAACAAAGTCATCGAATAAATATGTAAAAAATAAAACTGCCTCATGCTAAATGTCTCACCATCTGCATATTACAGCTTTTGTTTTGCCATTTTTCACTATACTGATGAGACATTGCTAAAGATGGCGTACAAACACACTTGCCGTTTTCTTGCCGCAGTAGCAGAAATGTTCACGTATCCTTCCTTCAAACCGTGTGAAATGTCAGAGACCACCCTCCCCTGCAGTGTGTGTGGGGGGGAGGGGCTTAGTGTCAGCTGGAGAGCCTTTCAAAATAAAAGTCCTACGCGGCTAGGGGGAGGGGGAGGTGGCGGGGCACCGGGCCGCCTTGCGCTCGTAGTTCACCAGCCGCTGGCCAACCAGATACCTGCAGGACACACGGGGGAGGGGGGAGCAGGTGGTGGATTCAGTTCATATTAATAAACACCCATGGTTCTAGAATACCTCACTATTCTAGACTATGTCCCACTTTTCTCAAATACACCCCAATGTTCTAGAATTATAACACATGCTTCTAGGGTATAATGTAATGTAGAATGTACCCTCCCTACTGTACCCTACATACCTTACTGCTCTAGAACATACCCTACTGCTCTAGAACATACCCTACTGCTCTAGAACATACCCTACTGCTCTAGAAGATACCCACTGCTCTAGAACATACCCTACTGCTCTAGAACATACCCACTGCTCTAGAACATACCCTACTGCTCTAGAAGATACCCACTGCTCTAGAACATACCCTACTGCTCTAGAACATACCCTACTGCTCTAGAAGATACCCACTGCTCTAGAACATACCCACTGCTCTAGAACATACCCTATTAGAACATACCCTACTACTCTAGAACATACCCCTACTGCTCTAGAATGCATCCCACTGCTCTAGAACAGACCCCACTGCTCGAGAACACACCCTACTGCTCTAGAATATATCCCACTGCTATAGAATCCAACCTACTGCTGCGGAATACCAAAGTGCTGTGAATTCACTCCACTGTGCTAGAATATTCTAATACTGACTTGTCGTTCTTGATGTGCTCGTAGAGGCGCTTGAACTGGCGCAGCTGGAAGCAGAGCACGGCCAGCAGCCCCACGGCCATCAGCAGAAAGGGGTAGATCCTCCTCTCCACCAGGACCTGCATGTCTGGCTCCACACCTGGCGGGACACACACACACACACACACACACACACACACACACACACACACACACACACACACACACACACACACACACACACACACACACACACACACACACACACACACACAATAAGGAATGTAGAGTGACCATCTTAAACTAGAAACACTGATCCTATAAACGTTCTCGTCATATCTGATGGAAAGAGAGACACTGTTTGCTAATTGGGATGGATGGATGTGTAGATGGAGGAAGCTTGCTAAATGAATCGTAGTTGGTTCCTAAAACGTGCACTTTGTAACTCCTGCCCATGTAGAACTTGTTGTAAAACACATGATGCAGCTCAGTGCACATCCGGTGTGGAACTGACCCACTAGCGGTACGATGCCTCTGGAGATGGTGTAGGGCAGGCACAGGGACAGCAGCAGCACACAGATGACCGGAGCCGCCAGCCGCCGCACGATGAAGTTCAGGTCGATGTTACGCACACCGTTGGCGTAGACCTGCGGGAAGGAAGAGTAAAAATCTAAAGGTATAACATTTGGATTTGTAGTAATCCAGTTAAATTGGAAAATCGAAAATAAAAAACAAACAAAAAATAAATTAATAAATAAAAGCCATCTACGCTGATATGCTTGAATCGTTAAAGAGATGTTAAATTATATTGTAACTGACCCATGGTATCGTCGAAATAAAACGGTTAGCTTGCCAAAGGCCTTGGAAACGCTCTTATTGTGAGATATGGTACCGACCTGCTCGATAACAGTTTTGAGCCACCACTGGGGGCCCATAAGTGTAATGGCGGCGATTATTTTGGCGTGGAGCACACCCAGGGCCCAGTCCTGTCACAGAAACATCACATAACAAGAGTGTCCAAACAGGTCAACATCACCACTACACTATATTAACTGAATATATAGAAGAAAAGAGGGCTGAGAGAGGGTCATGAACTGTAGCATTATCCTGGCAACAGAATGTCCCTGGTCCATTAGTTCCTATGTGCTGTGTAACCCAGTTATACAGTTATAAACCCGGGAGCGAGGCTACAGTTTGCCCGGAGAGACACCCAGAGGCGCGGGGCCAGAGGCTGAGGTTACCTGCCAGGGGTAGAAGAGAGGCGTCTGGGCCAGAGGGACTCGGAGCGGAGCCACCACCACCAGCTCAAACAGCAGGCCCAGCAGCAGGGGGATCAGCCCGGCCAGCATGGCCGCCACCACCACCGTCTTCACGATCTGCTCACGGAGCAGCGCGCACACGCACACACACACACACACACACACACACACACACACACACACACACACACACACACACACACACACACACACACACACACACACACACACACACACGGTTTAACCTCTTCATCGCCACCGAAAATAACACACCGATCGGGAATAGAGTACATCTCTGCAATTATGGGGGCGACTATAACTAATCTGGGTACCAAAAGTAGAATAACAGTTGTGAGATTGTGGTTGTGGGTGTTACATTGTCAGAGTGAAAAAAGCAACACACAGCAAAATGGGACGTTTCATTTCCGCCTGAAATAAATGTTTTACAGTTAGTTACCTGGTGCACCTTAGGGCTATAGCACAACATCAGATGACCTGTGTGCACATGTACATATGTGCGTTTGTATGTATGTGAAGGGGTATGTGCGTGTTGTGCGTTTGTGTGTGTGTGTGTGAAGGGGTGTGTGTGTGCGCGTGTCTATTGATCACCATGAGGGTCCACTCCTGCACCTTCTGCAGGATGGCCCCGGGCCCCTGGGGCATCCAGGCCAGCAGGATGGTGATGCCGCGCACCGCCAGCCAGCACACGTACAGCCCCCCCGCCGCCGTGTACAGCTCGTGCACCGTGGCCACGCCCATCCACAGGGACATCAGCCAGCGGCCCACCAGCACTGGGGAGAGACGGGTGTGGGGTGGGTGGTGGTTAAAAGGGCGCGTCTTGGGCGATGACAGATCTCTAAATGCATGGACAGACGTGTTAGATATGTTGAGAGGGGAACGATTGTGCCAAAGGGTGTGGCGACAAGACACCAACGCTTCCAAAACACCCTGGCAGAGAGTTTGGTTGTTCACGTTTTTACTTGCGGCCACAATCACTCGTCACACTGTACCATGGGGAGACATTGGTAAAGTGGGTGTCACTTTTCCAAGAACACTGTTCTGTGTGATCAGCCCCATAAGAGGATACGATAGTGCTTTATAAATACAGACAGGGAATTTCACAGGTCGTTTTAGGATGGAAAAATAGAATAGAAAACGAGGGAAAGACTTGAAGAGAGGAAATAGTAGAAGGAGAGGGAGGGCAAGAGAAAAAAAGTGTGTGCATGTTTCAACTCACCTGGTAGAGTAAGACACGTCAGACTGGCCAGTAAGAGGGTCACACACATGAAGACCACCAGCAAAACGATCTGCTCGGAACACACACACACACACACACACACACACACACACACACACACACACACACACACACACACACACACACACACACACACACACACACACACACACACACACACACACACACACACACACACACAAATCAGACTCAATTTATCTCTCCTTTTCAACATCAACAATTGTGGGATACAGCCGATTGAAGTTCACTCACTAAAACCGGGCCTTTTCTTTCCCATTCTAAAAAACGTTTGTGTCCTTAGCTCCTCCCACTCGGTTTACACTACAGATGCCACACACCCAGTGGGCTCATTGCTCATCCCCCACTCCCCGGAACCATCACCCCCTTCCCCCGATGACGCGATTGGCCGGCACCCACCTTGAGGGGGAAGTGGATTGGTCGGTAGTAGGGCTGGAAGCCCAGGGGCCCGCCCTGATGCAGCAGGGCCTGGTGGAGGGCGTGGAGCCCCTCCCGCAGGCCGCCCATCCTCTCGTGGTCGTGGGCCTGCCTCTCGTCCTCCTCCTCGTACTCCCCCAGCAGGTAGGAGTGGAGGTCCCTGGGGGGGGCATGTATTGATTAGGCCATACCAGACTGGGAGGCGGTGAAACAGGTCCAGCTAACGGGCTAACCACATCCTGGGTGAGACGCCTTGGTGGAGGACCCAGGCTCCATTCTGACCGGCGCTATTCCCACTCTCTTGAAAAGGTCCTTGTGTGTGTGTGTGTGTGTGTGTGTGTGTGTGTGTGTGTGTGTGTGTGTGTGTGTGTGTGTGTGTGTGTGTAGATATCATTGTGTGCACGTCATGCGGGTGTGTGCCAAGGATTGAGTGAGTGAGTGCGTACGTCTGTCTGTCTGTGCACGTCTGTCTGTCTGTGGGCGTGTGGGTGTGTGTGCATGTGTGTCCGCATGTACACGTGTACTCCGGGCTTACAGCACGTATCCGGCGGTGAAGGTCCATGCGTGGACCAGCCGTTTGAGCCACTGCCGGGTGTGGCCCTGCTCCAGGAGGGCCGGCAGCACCACCTGCAGGAGGAGGAGCTCCAGGGACAGCTCGCTGACCGGGGCGTCGCTAAAGACAGGGGGCGGGGCAAACACACCATCAGTGGGCGTGGCTTTGGTGAGGGGAAACCATAAAGAGGACTCGTCACTTTGTCGTTATGCAACGATTTTACCATCTTTCATTATAACGTAGAAGTTCTGATTTAGTTTTTTTACTATGTAGTCATTTCACAGATGTTTTTAATCAAAAAAAAAGAGAGACACCGCCTTTTTTAGTCACTGGCGTTTTTTGAGGTGGTATTTTGGATGCATAGAAATTGTAACGTGTGCATTTCTCTAAAGTTCCTTGTCATATAGATAATGGGTGTACAGGAAGCTGATTTGGCCAGTAGGATCTCTATAAGTTTGTCTTCCATGTGATTGGTTTAGAGGTTTTCTTACTGAAGAGGGCAGAGACTAGGACGTGTGGTCACCTTTTAAACAACATTTACGCACAGAACTGAAAGGGAAATAAGTGGTTATTAACCTGTAGAGCATGACGTTGTAGGGCAGGAAGGTAGGAAGGATGAGTTTGATGATTCTGATTGGAAGCCACAGCATCAGTAGTACTATGGAGCCAAACACCACCTGGGGAGGACACACACACACACACACACACACACACACACACACACACACACACACACACACACACACACACACACACACACACACACACACACACACACACACACACACACAATAAATACAGTGATAACAACAAGAAAGGCATGCACCATAACAACCTTCTGATTCCAACTAGGGGTTAAGTAAAGATTCATTAGTTTTCTGTCTGTCTTTTATTTGTGAAAGACATGATTTTATTCATAACCATTTTATGTATTATCAATATTCTCTTTAAGGAACTTTCTTTTCTTTGGACTTTTATTCCTTTTGGAAATATTTTCAAGTTCAAGAATCTATTTCCAAAGGGTATTTTAACGAAAGGGTCTGGAAACGGCGTACAATGGAGTGTGACAATAGGTCAAACTAGTTCTGGACTGTAGTTCTGGAGACCCAGGGGCTGACTGACCAGGGAGAGGATGAACCTGCGCAGGTGACGGTACACGGGCAGGTGGATCATCTCCTGAACCGGGTTGAAGTCTGGGTCGTTCAGGTTCCTCAGAAACCACAGAACGCCTGGTCGGAGCACCTACACACACACACACACACACACACACACACACACACACACACACACACACACACACACACACACACACACACACACACACACACACACACACACACACACACACACACACACACACACACACGAGCTGGGTCACCTTGCTCAAGGATACCTACAGGTAGACTGTGGACATTGAGGTTTGAACCCAGAATCTTTTGGCTGGGAGTCAACCACACTAAGAACACCAGACTCCACACCAAACACACACCATACCTCTCTAAGAAGAAGGATGAAGGAGGCGAAGTAGAAGACATAGACCATGCCCACCAGCCAATGGAGGAACATGGTGGTGCCGGGGGCAGAGTCAAAACTCTGCAGACGGTCCTTCAGAGTGGCATCAAACATCTCCTGCAACACAAAAAAAACACACACATACATGTCACATCATGTTTTTTCAGGGAATAAACACATCTTAAGGTCACAGTCTCAACGATTTTTTTTTATAAATGCATGTTTTCTAGTCACTATCTATCGACGAATCAGGGAACACAAAAGGTGATTGAGCCTGTGGCTCACTAAGTCCTTGCATTTGCAGTAATTGCAGTAAAGCAGTAAAGTAAATTACCACTTATCGCCAAGGGTGGCGCCAAAGAGAACAAAAAAATTACTTTTGCTTTTCAAATACAGGATTTTTGCATTTCATACAAATTATACACTTAGTAATTTAACATACTGTCAACCAAAGAGACTTGGGGTGAATCAAGACTGCGGTCCGGTAGGATTTGAACCATGAACCTTTTGGTGGGGTTCAAAACACTCAAACCACTAGACTAACTACTTGCATTAATTTAAGGTTGAACCATTAATTGAATATATGAACCCTATATTTTGCACAGTGCACGTCAAATAGGAGGAGTTTGAGTAGTGTGATTGACTAACCAATGAGCAGATGTCAAGCCACCAGCCGCAAATCAGAGGAAACAACCCTATCTCCATGACAACCAGCAAGGAGACCTGGAAAAAAAGCAGAACAATATGTATTGTTAATCTGACTACAGCAAGCAAGCCTCTCACTCAAAAAGAGGCTGAATCTGCATTCAGAGCACGGTCCGCGTCGTTCGAGGGGCTGCTGGTTACCTTGACGACGATGTAACAGACTCCCAGGAGCCGTCTGGATTTCTGGAACCTCACCAGGGAGGCCAGTGTCTGGGAGATTCGATGTTAAGGACCGCAAAACATACAGTCATGGCGCACTCTTCTTCACATAAAAACTATAAACCAATCCTAAAACCGCAACTTCAACTCACACTTACTGTGTACTTACTGATACATTAGTTTCTGTCACTATATACTATAGACAGAAACATAGTTATGGCAGTTAGTAGGTTATATCAGTTCAGATGAAGAAACAAACAATAAAAACTCACTCACTATCTTTCTAGCTAACCAACCAACTAACTAAAAACCTAACTAGATAGCTAGTCTCAGCCTCTTCCATTCATCAGCACTATGTCACCATGGTTACGGAAAGACTGGCTCTGCAACCCTAACAGCTAGCTAACTAACCAAAAAAAAAAAAAACGTCCATGCACACAGGCCTCTACACAGTACAGAACACACTCCGAGCATGTGCGTTCCTTTGCTCCGGTTCACTTATAGGATACATGGCAGACTATGAGTGCAGCGGCCAGGAGAATGTAGCCCAGTATGGTGGTGAGAAGGCCATCGAAGTGGGAATCTTTAACCTGCAACATCAAATACACAAATATATTCACACCTGATCACACAAGAGTTCTGCAGCAAATGTACAAAGTAGTAGCATATGTCAGTTCTAATTTGTACATGCATTTCATATCTTCTCCTATTATTCAATTTCAAGTACTTACGTTTTCTTCCAAGCCGAGGCCTACCACGGAGAAGTGACCTATGTGATAGGGGCAGAACGCTGTGGGGAGGAGGGAGTATGGAGGGGAGGTTAATGCTGCGGTCAGCTGGTACCTGGTCACACCTACTCATCTACACCTCAGCTTAAACCTTCCAAGAGGTATTTTCTTGTCTGAGCCACTCTCACTGAAATTACCTGTACAGAGGCCGGATTTCCCTTAAATGTGTCTTGAGTGACAAAATGCCTCACGTATTCCAGATATGCATCCGTAGCATTAGGTGTAGTAACATCATGTAAAACATGACATGTAATCCGGTAAAGTATCTTTTGTAGCAAAGTGACTGCTAAAGAGTCATTTCCAAAAGCAATTCTGTACAATAGTTGCACACGCATTAAGAGGAATGAAGAAGCCACTTAGTATCAAGTCTTACGAAGCCACTCCGAAGCTAATATGATCTCTTTCTGTTCCAAGGAGAAACAAAAGTGCAACACCAGGATACAAATGGAGTCTGAATGGGTCTACTGCTTCTGGGATCCAAAGTACGGGTCTGGTGGGAACTCACCAAACACCAGGATGAACAGGGTGTTCAGAGACACCACCCAGAACACATGCTCCTGGAGGGACACACAGAGAAGCACACATCCATATCATTCAGAACATTGCATTGCGGTCTATGTGTGTGCGTCTGTTAATCAGTGAGTCAATTTGAATCCTTTTCCCTTTCCCATTTTTTATATTCTATCTTTTATTCTGTGATTCTTTATTTAATTCCATTTACACGGCAATAAAGCTCTTACTGATTCTGAGGGCGAGTTGTGAGTGTGAGTGTGAGCGCATGTGTAGGTGCACACACACTTACCAGGAAGACAAGCGAGCCATCCAGACCGAGCATCTACAAAGCAGGAGAAAATGAACTGTCAGTCGATTCCCATCAGCGTCCTGCAAGCGTGAGCATCAACACTGCCAGGGTTAGGGGTTTGAGTCCCCCTGGGGCAACCCGTGATTAGAGATAGAGAGCTTCAGTTTAAAGTGTCCCCCAAACATACATATATGCAAAAATACATATACATGTGTTCATTTATTTATCACCATGACAACTGGTTGAAATAGCATCTCTCACCCTCTCCCAGGTCAGCTCCTCTGCAGCGCGGTCCCATTCCAGAGCGTTCCAGTTCAGGTCTTCTGCACACCCCCAGACACACAAGAATAATAGGTTTAACGTCACAGTTCTACTCTGTCAGTATCCAACTTACTTATATATTACTATTTTAGCACGTTTTTTCATTTGTTAATGGCAGTTGGCCTTCTCCTGTTTAATGGCATGTAGTTTCCATGTTATATTTTGTATAGAAGGCTATAGCTCTACCATTGTATTTTAACATATCTAACCATCAAAAAGACCATAAGATAAGGAGATAGCCTTTAGTAACCACTGTCGACCATGCACTTCGACCTTTGACCTCGGAACACCCCCTCACCTTGGCCTCCATTGTTGCCATCTGCGGCTTCTTCCTGTTGCCCCTCCTCTTCCTCCTCCTCCTCCTCTTCTTCGCCCTCTTCATCGTCATCTTCCTCTTCCTCCTCGTCCAGCTCGGCCTCCTCTCCCGCCTCAGCTGGCTCCAGAACCGGGCCCTCGGGTGCTACACCAGGGTCCACTGGTGCTTCCTTTGGAGGCACAACCCATTGGAAATTTGTTGAAAAAGCAATACATCCGTGGGTGAAAGATGCTGCAAAACCATTCTAATGAACTGCTAAAAAGCGGTTGGTGCGGCTGACGGAAAGCCATGTTTGGATTTTGGCAGGCGGCGATGCTGCTGACCTCGTTGCGCTCTGCTTGGTCAGGCTGGTGCGGGGCCGGGGGCTGGTGGTTGTGCTCCAGCCAGTTGGGGGGCCCGCCGTGCACGATCTGCTCCCTCAGCCACACCAGACTGATGAAGGCACACAAGGTGCACGTGACCACAAAGCAGCCCTGCAGGCAGTCAGCCAGCAGGTTCTCCCTGGGGGTGGAAGGAGGGAGGGAGGTGGAGGGGGAGTAGGAGGAAGAGGAGGATGGAAGGAGAAAGAGAAAGAAGTGCAGGGAGGAGATGGAAGAGAGTGAAAAGTGAAAGGAGGAGAACAAGTGGAGAAATAAGGAGGAAAAGGAGTAGATGGAGGTTGAAAGACCATTATTTGAATAAAGTTATAATTAATCATACAGCATGTACATAACACAGTGCAGTCACCATAAGAGAAAGTATGTGCAGAAAGTATAGCAACAGTAACGGTGAGCGTGTGTGTAGTAGAGGTGAGAGATGAGTGCTATCTTACGTTGAGAGCATGTCTAGTGGCAGGGTGAGAAGCGAGCTCACGGAGCCCGTAAATAAGCACTTGTAGATACGACCTGTTTGGGATGAGGAAAGTTAATGCACACAAAGTCAATTACATCCATATTACTCATTAATATTCATATATGTCACATACAACACATACAGAACAGTCAGAACACCTTAGCCACCAAATCATCCTGTCCATTTGTAGTTCCTATGATGAAAATCTCAGACCAACACAGCGACCGGTTAGGACCTACATGCAGTGAGCGGCACCACGCCCAGCCAGGCAAAGGCTACCAGCGTGTAGTGGAACCAGTACCGGATGGCTGTCCCCACACTGGTCACCAGCCCTGCAAAGATGTCCTGGACCGGCAGTCGCGAGGGCATGTCTGGGGAATAAACTGGGAACGGGGTGAAGGGGAAGGGGGGGGGGGGGGGGGGGGTGGTTATATCTATGCATGACACATGTAAGCCTCATCTGAGATTTTCATGGGAATTGAGTAACAATGCTACTTACTTGGTGTAAATGCAAACCGGTGTTTGCATAATTCACAGTATTCTTTTTGGCTGTGTTTAAGCCACAGTAGCAGACTGTTAAAAAAAAATTAAATATACATGATAAGTATGGTATCTACTTCCCTTGGTGAATTGATCAACCCTTGGCAAATGGGTGCAATATGTGTATCAAGTCACATAGGAAAGTGGTGGAACCATGACTGACTGTCACATACCATTCCTGGTGGATGAACTTGATGCTGCCAGTGCAGACACACGGATGGTAGAGGGGCTTGTCGTAGGTCCCCTCGGAGCGACATACCCGACAAATGTCTGCAGAGATACAGGGACCGATTTAGTTTCCATTCTTGCATCGTGTTTGTGACTCCTTCCTTTGATAGCTTGGTCAGTTTTCACTACATTGAGATGACCTGAAATGTAATTCTTATATGTGTATTTGTGCATACACTTTGACAAGACAGTCAACATTTGAGTTCATGAACCCCTGCATTTTTCATTTCTGGGTACTAATTTTTGCAAATGAGCCCATGACCTAACAATCGAATACAAACGGAAATACTTAAAGCTTATGTTGGTATGAGTATTTGCCAATTATGCTTTTTAAAATGTTCCCCCATAACACCTGTCTATCAGCAGTGCAAAGATATTCCATACTCAAGTTCCACAGGAAGAGAACTCCTAACCAATTAGAGAAGCTCAAAGAGAAAGAGCATGCTGTCAAATAACTGGACAATTATGGGTAAAACAACGGAATATCTCTGCAATGCTGATTCGATTGTGAATTAAACTCGTTTTGGGAGCAAAATTGATAGAATTTTCTTTACCTACTGCAGCTTTAATTTCAGCACAAATGATGCTTCTGGGATGGTTTTAAAAAGAATATCAACTGCTGCCTCTGATTCATAGGATATTATAATGCATTAGTTAAGGCATAACCATGTGTAACCCACCAAGTCTAACCTGTACAAAGAGTATTTTATTCTAGTAGGAAGTCTATCTGTGTATGGAAAGTGCTTGACAGTAGCCTACCACGTAGATAAAATACATGCCACCATTGCGTGCCGTTGGCCATACTCTTGCAAAAACGATAGACCCAAATTAGCCTTCACCTTTGCCTAAACTTTAGAATAGCCAACCCTCAACGAAATACGTTTTTGTTTAAACATCCACACCAGTGCCAAAACACTCCCTTATAGCAGCTAATTCTTGTTTGGCTGAAGAAAAACCATGTTAAACGCGTTCAACAGCTTTTTATTTAACGTGTTTTACTGTAGTTGTGTAAAGATCGAGTTACTCGCTTGTTAGCCGACCAAAGACCGTGGTCCAGCCGAGTGAAAGGCCGACCTGAGCTAAAGCTACAGGAAGCTACACAGAGTTGGGAATAACGAGTCGGAAACTACTACTAATTTGAAGGGGCAGACATTGCGATATGGCCATATAAGCCCGCTCATTTGACTCCAGAGTATAATGTTAGTGAAGCTAAAGCTACCTTCTTCAGAGGTGTCCATCTTGACTTGCTGCAGGCAGCAGACTGCTACAGAGGTCCGGCTAACCAGTCGATCCGTAGAGGGTCGCCGCTATCTGATACTTAAAGACATCTTAGGCTTTTGTTTGGATCCCTATTCGACGAGGCGTGAGGGGGTTTTCTGTACAAAGTGAAGATAACGTCGTTTATAGCAATTCTCCCCTGAGCGCAACGCTCAATAGTTATCAGGTATCGCTCAGGCCATAGCAGACATTGCATGCAAATAGGTTGCATGTGGTTGTAATACACAGTTCGACGGCTAGGTGGTGGTAGAGGAACGTTCATAAAATTTAGACAGAAGTGGTTGAATAACTTTATTTAAAAC
Source organism: Micromesistius poutassou (assembly GCF_964030765.1). Classification (NCBI taxonomy): domain Eukaryota; kingdom Metazoa; phylum Chordata; class Actinopteri; order Gadiformes; family Gadidae; genus Micromesistius; species Micromesistius poutassou. The sequence goes on from NC_140286.1 coordinate 4,155,518, forward strand.
ATACATTCAGAAATGTTGAGTTTTGAAACACATATCAGTATGACTGCTACCAAAAAGGGTACAATGTCTTTTCACTTTGTACAGTGGCTTGCATCTACGATGTGGAAGTCAGTTTGTCTTCGGTTTCTGTTGTTTGACCTTGTAGTTGGGTTTTAAAGGTCTTGGCATCATAGACCCAGACAGTGTCTATGCCCTCCCCGGCCATTTGGTCAGGCTCCCAACTGGGGAACGGGAATCTGCACGCCACCACCACCGCTGTACTCTGGAGCTCACTGCTCAGCTTCAGCTCTAGCTGGTCCATCTGGAAGAAAGAAAGTTATTAAATGTGTGGATTTCAGTATATTATATTGCATGGGTTACATACTTATATAGATATATAGTATCAATTTTAGGCTTTCATGCTGTAAGATTGTGTCATTTGAACATGCCACTGCAGGATGGTAAAACGCATGACACTATAATGTTAGTTATGTTGTTAGTAACCTTTTCAACGATTTTATGCAGGATATAAGGACACTTGATGAAGTCTGAGAAGGACTTACCATCTGAGGGACTCCGAAAATGACAACATTTGAATACTGTGCAAAACTCACCTAGAACAGAAAACAAAACACAATGAATTATCTCATCATTCTCATCCTTTCGGCCCATCGCGTTTCACATTTTACTCTTTCTATAACGTGATTGACTATTAAAAAAAACATTTCCAAAACAATTTACATTTTCACAATCCTGTGCCGAAACCAATGGATGCTACACCTCACACATGAACATGAAGACCTGTTATCTGTGAGGAACTGACCTTCCAGAGGTCTGAGATGTGGAAGGACGTGGAGTGGTGGACTCCCTCTCTCCAAGCCTTGTAGCGGGAGTACCACACCAGCCAAGGGTTCAGCTCAAAGCCTGATGCCTTGAAGCCGCGCTTGGCTGCGGCGATCACCTGGAACACATACAACTTGTTAGTCAGACCACTGACACTGACAATGATTTCCTGTTGAAACAATATTATCTAGTTCCAAACTTTGCATACGTATTTTTAAGTAGGTTTGAGCGACAGTTGGAAACTGGAAAATGGTTCTTCACCTATTGCATATCTCAGTTTGAGGTCCATTTGGTGCCTTTCTTTTTTCTAAGTAGGCTGAGAATTAGTTTGTGCGAGTAAACACAAATAGCCTATATGACAACACAATATAATTGAAAAGTGTGCAGAAGCAAAGGTGACCACACGAGGTGTTATTGGGGAACTGTAAAGTGCACACCAGTGACCAGCATCTGTCCATTGGTTACGCACGGGTAGATGTTAAGATGCACAGATCTAACCGTTTTTCCAATGATACACAAGACACTTGTTATTGGTAATTTTTTTTTATCAATGTAAGAATCGTACGTACGATCCTTCCATCACCACTTCCAATGTCCACCAAGGTCCCCGACCTCGTCCGAAGCACCTTGAGGACGTTTTCCACTTGGGTTGTGGTCGCAGGGACGAACGGAAGGCAGATCTTCCTCAGTGCCGGTGTCACAAACGGCGCCGTGACGGCGTACAGAGCAACCAGAGAGCCTCCAATAATCCCCGTTGCAATGAGTCCAATTCGCTTTTTACCGGTGCTCTGGTTACCTTTGTCCTGCACGACTGCAGCCTCCCGAAAGATTTGTTCTTGAGACATCGCGTTACTGAATTATTTACTTTACCGTCGTAAAGGGTACACTTTTTAGCCTAACTTGGCATTGTTAAATACCACAATGCAAGGTTGTATTGGTTGTCTATAATTCCTATTTTAACAGCTATGACATTAACATTACTTGATTATGGCAAGCTGGCGCTATGTATTTCGAATGGGACGATGGTGTGCACTGTGCATCTCTGTTATTTGTCCGGGTGGCTACAGTACAACTAACGGTGATTGCTCTATAGGTTCCTAAAATAATCCTGTATGTAAAAAAAAAAAAGAAAAAAGATGTCTCATGAATATATAGGAAGACGTAACCATTTAATGAAGAAAATCAAGATAGGAGGATACAGTAAATTCAAAATTGTACAAAATATATAATGATAAGATTGGTTCACCCGCTTCACCAAAATGAAAAGTTTAAAACACCAACAAATACAAAATAATAAAGAATATTACCTCAAAAAACTATTACACCTTCTCTGTCCCTCAGAAATGAACTTGTTATCTATGCTTAAGACTCTGCATTTTGGTTAAAAAAAAACGTAAATTGTTGCATTGTGGTGCATAGGATTTTTAATTTAAAGAACCAAGACAAAGCTGTAGACGTCAGAATTGCTTTTATGCTCTAACTTTCCTTCTCTATGTGTATTTCTGTATATATAAATAGCACATATGTTACCCAGGGTCACATGGATAGCTGTCCGTATCATTGATTCAGTCATTTTTTCCCAAAGAAAAAAAAAGGGGGATACATACAAACATAGATATTTTAAAATAACAGCAGAGGAAGTTGACAGAACCACACGTATGTACATGTTTGGTGGGCAACCTCAGGCATGACGACACACTTATACAACCTCAGTACCACCAGGGAAGTTTGGTTTCGGTTGCAATTATCACCCCCAGCTTCTCATTACATGAGAACAGAGCCACAACAGAAGATCTGATCCTCTTTTAAAGCAAAACATAAGAAACCAGCCTGTCCTGAATCATACAATAGGAATTATATACATCTTTGTCCTCCTCATCCTCATCCCTTTCCTCCTCCTCATCCTCCAATACCTCCTCCTCCACCTCCTCCTACTCCTCCTCCTCCACCACCTCCACCTAGAATTCGTTGGACATTCCATGGTGCGGGGCGTGGCTCTGCTCCATGCCCTGGAAGAAGCCCTGGTGGTGGAACTGCTGCCCGGGGTGGTGGTGCTGGTGGTGGAGGTGGTGATGCGGCGCTCTGTGATGCACACCGTCGTCCTCCATCATCAGCTCCTCCTCATCCTCCTCCTCCTCCTCCTCTTCCTCCTCCTCATCCTCGTCCTCGTGGTTCATCACCATGACGCTGCGTCGGCCCACCGGCGCGGTGTGGCGCAACATGCCATTGCGCGGCGACTGCTGGGCCAACAGCATCGCCGTGGGCAACGGCAGAGGCGGCGGTGGTGGAGGAGGAGGAGGAGGAGGGGGCGGGGGCGGAGCCAGACCCAGAGGCCCGCCTCCATCGGTCAAGACGGAGGCAGAGCCATCCCGCAGGCTCAGGTTGCTGCGGCTGCCGTGCACGCTCCCGTGCACGCTGCCGTGCATGCTGCCCTGCTGCGAGCCGCAGTGGTGGTCGCGGATGCAGCGGGAGGACGAACGCAGCAGCTTGTGGAAGCGGTCGTAGTCGGCGACGGCGTCCGCATCACTGAGCTCGCGGGACGGGGCGCGGCGCAGCGTGCAGAGCTCATAGTGCGGCGGCTCGAACCCCGGGTGGAGCAAGGCGGGGTCGAAGTCATCCCTGGAGGGAGGAGAGGAGCGCACAGAGCACACATACTTCGTAAAAGGGTCATATGTTCATACAGAGTCCCGCTGGGAATCTGAATGTGTGTGATCTGTGTGATTGTTGTTCTCACGTTTTGTTAAGAGCGTGTATTTGTTCGAGCAGCTGCTCAGAAATTTTTTTTTGGGTATCATTTTGGCAAATTCAGCAACAAAAGAAAATCAACAAATCTCAAGTAATTGAACCCCAACTCCCAAGTCATTGAAAAGAGGCCCAACCTGCGGATGATGTATTTCTTGCGCGGCTGTTTGACCTGGATGATGACGGAGATGACCAGCAGGATGATCACTCCGATAATGGTCACTCCGATAATGGTCAGGTTTGTGTGGTCCAGGGTGTCCAGGATACTCGATACCCTCTTCTCTGATAGGAGGAGGACAGAAGCAACGCTGACCCAATCATGTGAATGCTATATCCTACAGGCTAAACACTTTTCTCATGATATGTATAACTAGGAAGTCAACTCTCTGGCCTGAATGACCCCTCAGGGATGAATGAAGTACCTATCAGTCAGTGTGTCTGTCTGTCTGTCGATCTGTCTATATACACAGTATATCTATCTTTCTATGAATAGGCATAGTCATAGTAAATTATTTTTCAAATAGAACAAAATAAAAAGGAGGCAGGAAAGTGAAATGTTTCAACGGTGGTGTCAACCTTGCAGAGCGACAATCAACACATTATGCTCAGGGACAGTGCCCAGTATGTATATACTAAATCTATGTCCACAATGAGATGTAATCAAATACGGTAAAACAAAAGGATTTAGAGAGGGGTGGATGCAGTGGGATGTCATCTGTTACCTTTACAGTGGTTCTCGTCCCAGGGGTAGACACAGTTCTGGATACCGTTGCACACCAGTGTGTTGTTGATGCACATGTTACTGTGGCAGAAGAACGTGTCTCCTTCACAAGGAGCTGCCATTCCAAAGGCAATAGGGTTAATGAATATGATTGATATTCATATAACATCAATATTACACAATCAATCCTAATGCAATAGCAATGGCAATTGATTTAGTGAGATTGATGTTACATGAATATCAATATGATGTGAACATAATAAAAATTATGTTCCCAATAAGCAATAAGAAACCTATAGGTGTGTCAGAAAGGGTCTGAACTGTTGGGTGCGGGACTGTCTTACGAAGGCGGGACCAATCATTCATCATTTTTCATCACGTCCAAGCCTTTTAGTCATTTAGCAGACATCTGTCCAAAGCCAAGGGTACCGCATGCACGAGCGCGACTCACGCGAGTGGAAGGTGGTGAAGAGGATCTTGAAGCGGCTCTTGCGGCTCCCCTCGTCAGCCCACAGCCGGATCACGCCCACCGAGTTTACCAGCATGACGTCGTTGGCCACCGTGGAGCAGAACTTGTTCTTCAGGTGCTCCACCGAGCTGCTGCCGTCGTAGATGGCCACGAAGTTGCGCTTGCACTCGTTGGAGTTGTGCATCTCGTACTCCAGGAAACGCAGGTAGATCTGGGAAGGAATGAGACGTGTGTTATTCCTTATTCGGAGCATGGGGCGGCCATTTGAGGTGGATGAGTGCAACAAGGGATTCTTGTTGTTAAACAACGAAGGCTAAAGAAGTGACAAATTCTTTAGTGAGTGCTTGACCCTAGGAGCGACCCTTAACTACTACCCTTAAAGACAACAGACACAAGTGATGTTATGGCTGTATTTCAGTCCGGGAAACCATATTTTCCATGACTCGTTGTCCACAATTGAACATGCATGAGATTCATCGGCCTACTTCCCCATTGGTGTGTGAATATCTCAGGAAGGAATGCAGTCAGAAGTAAAATTCAAGCACCATCATGCCTTATGCAGAAGACACCAAATACAGAAACCTCAGAGCTAACCGCCGGACTTAAGACGCCACGACTACGGACATCACGACAACAGACCCAACCTCTTCCCACACTTAAAACTCCCATCCTCACCTTGGCTTTGGGCGGAGCACGGATGTACCACCTGCAGTCCACAGCCTCGGTGGGCAGGGCCCGACTCTCTGCTGATATCGCGACCGACTCCGCGTAGCCGTCAGGACCGACCATGTCAAAGTCACAAACTGGGGGGAGGGAAAAGCGAAAAAGAGTGATGCACGAATAAGGGAAATGGTTAGAAACAGTTTGGCAATACATCGGTCTGGTGTAGTCAACAACTAGCCTGGCACCGCCCGCTTACGTACTTCCGCTCAATTTTCATTTCCCTTCAGTACTAATTAAGTACGAGAGTCTGGTAGGACCAGGCTAGTCAACAATAGTGTCTTTAAAGTCTTTAAAAGGATTTACTGTGATGATGATGACAACGACGACGACGACGATGATGATGATGATGATGATGATGATGATGAAGATAGACTTTGGGGCACGGCTACATAGATCATCTTACAAGGTGTCTCTATACAGGTACAGAATATAGCAGGCCTATTAGACTGCAGCTACAGACAGTAGTTTGTGATACTCACAAGGCAGGGGCGGAAGCTCTCCAAGGCCTTTGAATTCTGGATCTGAAGACGAAGCATGACGTTACATTAGATGACATGAGTGTTTTTAGAGACAATGGCCATTTGGTAAAATATTGAATAAAACAGTAAATACATGTATAGTTATAGTATGAAAACACACATAGCACAACCAAAAGAACAAAACACAATATATATAACAGAAAAAAACAGAATAATATAAAAACTGAGGAATAAAGAACCATGGGAGATTGAGCTCTAAGTCTTTGCTGAATGTCATCTGTAGCTGGATTATTAATCCCGGTATTTTAGTCTGAAACAGATTAGGTTTCACCAGTGATGAAGAAGGGCTGAGAAAAATAAATACAGAAACTAATCTTGATTTATCCAGCGTCATTTTATATTAGGTTTCAATTCTTTTGATATTGCACTTGAATAAAAGCCGCACAAAACCATCATACTGCGCTAAATTAATTGAATCTATAGTGAAATTAATGCACGAAGATTACTTTAATAATAATAATACTGCAAGCAGCCACACTTGTATTCATAGCCCAAGCACTGCCTATCCCAGTGGCCCTCTTTTCAAATGAATCACAGCTGTATTCCTTACTTCCTTAAGTAGCTATGCCTCCGTCTTTGTTTTTCAGCAAAAATGTTTTACTCCCATAACCCACGTGCATAGACACACACACACACACACACACACACACACACACACACACACACACACACAGGCGACATACTGACTGAGTGGTGCATTACGCTCAAGAGAAAACACTGTAATTGACACTGTGACATCATGGAATGAGATATGAACACACATGTCTTAAACATGTTAAGGGTGATTTCCTCTATGTTCCTGGCAAGTTTCAAGTTCCTGCCTCCTTCTAACGCGGACTTGCGATGGAAATGAGTATTAGCACTTAGCTTAGCATTTATTCAAATTGACGCTGACATCATTTTTTGAGCTATCGACACACAATCTCTACACACGTGTTAAGGAGGGTGGCTTCTATGTGGCGCCCAACTAGTTTCCTGACAACTTCACAAATGTGATTGTTTTTTTTAATTTAAGGTGGTCACCTTTTACACAATTAAAACAATTTCTTGAAAAAAAAAAGTACTAACTTTTTTATGTTTTTCCCCCAAAAATAATAGCGCCCCTATTGGGAATTCCGACACCAAACCATTTGGAGACCTACTCTTCCGGAATAAAAATATGGTTGAGAAATTTCAAAACTTTTTAACATTCCACCACTGAGATATGGGCACTCCCAAATAAAAATAATAAGAACTAACCAGGATTTACAATAGGTATCCACAGATACACTGTGAATAGCATCATCATAATAGATTTTTTTTCAACAGGGTACATTTCGATAGAAAAAGATGTGCTGGCTGAGATTACAGATGAAACAATCACCCAGAATTCTCCTTGTTAATCCGTCCAAGGGCTTACCTTTGCTTTGGCTGGTCACTGAGTGAGCGTGTGTGGGCATGCTTGTTTGTATGCGTGCACGTGCACGTGCATCTGTGTCTGTGTCTGTGTCTGTGTGTGTGTGTGTGCGTGTGTGTGCGTGCTTGCGTGCGTGCGTACATGTCTGCGTATGTGTGTGTGTATGTGTGTGTATGTGTGTGTATGAGAGGAAATTAGTTCCCTCCTGATGAGTGGAATTAGGTAGGAGATTAGCATTTGGCAAGAAGGCAGGCAGGACTCATGACATTGGATGTAAACAGACGAACAACTGCCTTGTCTAATCGTCTGAAAAAATAATCTCTTAAAGACACAGTGCAAATGAAAGGTTATGGTAAATCATGCTTGGCTATTTCCTTATATTAACGAGTATTGCTTCATACGCGTGTCACATGTAACAATAGGCTATAAAATAAAACTCAATACAATACATGCGTGTGTTGTTGCGTCTGACACACGTCACCATATATGCAGGACAGAGTTCTCTCCTGCTTGATGATTTGTTATTATTCATTTGTTCATATTACTAGAAAGATTAATGTCATTGTTGCCATTATTATTATATCCTACATTATCTCCTCAACAATGTGGGCCTTACCATGTGCAATCCCTCAAACTTGGTACTTAACTTGGTAGGCCTAATAGGCTATATCGCCTGATAGTTCTGATCATAACTGATAGGCCTATTTGATATAAAGATAAAAACATCTATCAAATGCAATACGCAGGTGGGATTTAACTAATGTCTGCCTGTCTATAATTAGCACTGAGGTAGACGCGGAAATAGACATGTAAATCGGCGGAGCTGGGGGTGTCCGTGCTGGGATCCGCCCTGAGGCACATGTCTCATCGAATGACCAGTGGTCACACTTAGCGTTAACGTTTTCACCCAGGTCTGCGAATCATGGTCTGCGACGGCAACTCTGTTTCATATGTTGAAGTACTCTGATCATATTTGAAAATACCTGAGTGTGACGGTTCCCTTTTAAGAGATTCATCCGCTACTCATTGCTGTTGTGTGTTTTTTTTTTGCTGAATCAAAAATGATGCCTAATCAAAGAAGTATACAGAGTAAGGCATGCCAGTGAAAGGGAAAAGGAAGGACAGAATAATCAGAATAGATAAGAAGCATAGAGGCATGGGTAAGTGGAAGACAGACGGATGAGATGGAGGGAGGGGCGGAGAGATGGAGATATGGAGGGACGTATGGAAGGAGAGACAGATAGGGAGTCTGAGGGCGGGGAAGGAGGAAGGGAGGGATGGAGAGGGCTTTGGAGGGAGGGAGAGATTGATGGAAGGAGAGAATGGTGGAGGGAAGGTTGTAAGCAGGAATGGAGAGAGGGGTGGAGGGGGGGAAAGAAGGAGGCAGGGAGGGACGGAAAGACGGGTGGAGGGAGGGATGAGAGGAGTGGTGGAGGGAGGGAGAGATGGAGGATGGGAGATCAGATTAATCGTTGTCCTTTGGTCGATGGAGGTGGCTTATAAAAATGTGCTGGTAGTAAAGACTCTGCCTGGGTCTCCCTTTAAGCTGCCCAGCTGACAAGCTCTGTCCCCCTGAAGACAAGCTTTCATTAACTCTTCTGCGTGCGCGTGCGTGCGTGCGTGTGTGCGTGCGTGCGTGTGTGTGTGCGTGTGTGAGCTGATCATCACATTCTAGATGAGGCGACAGCAATGTCACCCACTGTCTCATGATTTATATTCATATTCCTATTCTATATTCTTATTGACATCACATACACTGTTAAAAAATATAGGGAGCCGAGGAAGGCTAACAGGCCGAAGCGTCCGTGCCAAATAAATATGAAATCCAAATATAGATAGGAATGAACACTGCCATTTCTTTCTCTTTTTTTTGCATGAGGGACCCTCTGTTTGTTTAAAAGATAGGCAAGAAAATGTATTCGTTTTTTGTGAGATTCTGCTTGAGCTTTGAACCAGTGAAGTTTGAAACATTTTGAAAAAAAAGTGTATGATAGCCTGGAAGGGATGCTTCAGAAGGGAGTAGGCTGATTGAGCGATTTAACACAACACACAACACAATCATTCTCTGAAATGAATGCCCCACTCTCTCTCTCTCTTACTCTCTCTCTTCTCATCATTCATCATTCTACTTCTCTCTCCTTCTGCCCTGTCTTTTCTCCTTTTCCCCCCCACTCTTTCCCTCTCCCTCGTCTTTTTACTCTCTCTCTCTCTCTCTCTCTCTCTCTCTCTCTCTCTCTCTCTCTCTCAACATGGTATGATTGCACACCACCCCCCTCTGACCCCTCACCTTGGGTGAAGTTGTACCGGGCGGAGAAGCCGGTGGCCTCCAGCTCTCCGTCCGACACAAACTTGATGTAGAGGTAGCGGCCGCTGGAGTGCACGTAGGCGGGGCTCTGCTGGCCGCAGTAGCGGCCGATGATGGGCGAGAAGCCGAAGGGCCCGTCCCGCACCTCGATGTGGTCGAACTTACAGTCCCAGGACGGCTCGATGGAGTAGCGCTCCAGGAAGAACAGGTCGATGCACTGACGGGGAGACGCTGGGGAGGCACGGGGTGTGAGAGAGAGAGACACACACAGGGTGAGAGAGGGAGAGAGGGAGGGTTAGGGAGGGGGAGAGAGAGAGAGGTTGAGAGAGACAGAGAGAGAGAGAGAGAGACAGACAGAGAGAGAGGGTAAAGAGGTGCTTTGCGAGTGTTAAGAAGAAAAGAGAGGTTGAGAGAGAGAAGGAGAGAGAGGGTTAGGGAGAGAGAGAGAGGTTGAGAGAGATAGGGAGAGAGAGGGTTAGGGGGAAAGAATGAGAGATAGGGGGATAGAGAGGGTTTGGGAGAGAGGGGGAGAGAGAGGAGGAGAGAGAGGGGTAAAGAGGTGTTTTGCATGTGTGAGAGAGAAAGAAAGCAATGATGTGCGACAGAGTGTGTGTGTGTGTGTGTGTGTGTGTGTGTGTGTGTGTGTGTGTGTGTGTGTGTGTTTGTGTGTACGTGCGGGTGTGTGTGTGTGTGTGAGAAGGGAGAACACAATGACACAATGAGTGTTTTGACCGGGGGTCAGAAACACCCAGTAAAATCGAATGTCCTCATCCATATCAAACCATATCATTCAAAAACACCTCTACCCCAGTGGGCAGCCTCACCTTCTATGATGTAGATGCATTCCCTGTCGGCAGGGTATTTCTCGGGGTAGTTGGGTGAGGTGAAAGAGCCGCCGCTGTGCTCCTTCACCCAGTCCCCGCACTGCCCGGCTGGAGTCACCCCCGAGTTGTTTTTCACTAGAACGCCCACAGGAGGCCAAACACACAGCTTCAACAACCCTTGTGAAGAGCAGTCTTCACCTGTAGCGGCCATCTTGGTTTTAAACCGCACCCGGCTACCGTTTAGAGCTAAGATGGACACTGTAGGTGAAAGGCAAATACCCTCTCCTCATCATATCCATAGAGACTTGACGACCAAATGCAGCACTGCTTAAACCTTCCCTCTAAACCAATAATTACCAATAAGTATATAATGATTATAACCAATATGTATGATGTATGATAATGTCTGAACCCATTTACCCACTCTCTCATGTAAATGTATAGAATTTCTTCTTGTATATTATTTCCCTGTATATCAATTTTTTTGCATTTGTACTAGTTTTTAACTCATATTCTATTGTAACATGGTGTTTTCTGCTGCTGGAAGTGCAATTTCCTGAGTGAACCTTCCTGAGGGACTAATAAAGTTCCTATCTATCTATCTATCTATCTATCTAATTACAACACATATCAAACAAAGAATTTGTCTCCAGGGTTACCTTGAGCTTTTTTTGTCGTTGTTGTGGTGCCAGATAACTCTGACATGAGGGTAGTAATTGCTGAAAGGAGGAGAGGAGGGGAGAGCAATGGGAGAGGAGTGGGTGAGGAGAGGGGTGGGAGGGCAGTGGGAGAGGAGTGGGAGCGGAGAGGAGAGAGAAGGGGGAGAGGGGAGGAGGAGTGGGAGGGGAGGGGGAGAGCAGTGGGTGAGGAGAGCAGTGGGTGAGGAGAGGAGTGGGAGAGGAGAGGAGTGGGAGAGGAGTGGGGGCAGTGGGAGAGGAGTGGAGTGGGAGGGCAGTGGGAGAGGAGGGGAGTGGGAGGGCAGTGGGAGAGGAGAGGAGTAGGAGGGCAGTGGGAGAGTAGTGGGAGAGGAGAGGAGTGGGAGGGCAGTGGGAGGGTAGTGGGTGAGGAGAGGAGAGGAGTGGGAGGGGAGGGGAGGGGAGGGGAGTGGGAGAGGAGAGGAGAGGAGAAAGAAGGGGGAGAGGGGAGGAGGAGTGGGAGGGGAGGGGGAGTAGGACAGGATGAGATAGAGGGGGAGAGGAGAGGAGTGGAGGGAATAGGAGCGAAGAGAGAGAGAGAGAGGAGAGGGATGGGATAAAAGGGAAGAGAGATTGAGGGGGAGAGGAGAAGAGAGAAGGATAGGAAAGAGGAGCAATTGGCAGGGGGAGAGGGGAAAGTTCCGTGCACTGGTTAAAAGTTAAGATAAACAAATGTACACTTTAAATCGGAAATATAGTAGCCTAGAATATTTACTGAAATATAGCCTTACCAATATGCAGCAGAAGCTTCGCCATGTCCCAGTTCGCGTCTTATTTATCTTTTAAATATTGCCATGAAAGTAATTCTAAACTAACGAATCAATCAAATCTGAGTAAAACCATCCACCGCTGCCCATTCAGTTGTTCCAAGATTTGACAAGTCCGAAAGCAAAGACTCCGCTTTGCAAAGCGTCAGTCATCTTTATCTTCCCGAAAGACGACCGGATTAAACTCCCATCCGCTTCACATTTTTTGCTCCACCTTTGGACATCATAATCCTTTACAACGAAGCTGTCGTCAACAGCGTATCGCAGGCAATCGTTGGAGTCTAATCAAGTTCGCCTAATGACCTAGACCTACATAAATAGCCAGGCCTAAACTATAGCTTAATTATTTTACTGTAAGATAACAATAAGTCCCAATTCATTGTCAGATTTAGTATTCTGGTTTAATAGTAACTTTTGTGTCGTGATGAAGACTTTGCCCACCAACCCAGAAATCAACGTCCCCTGATCGCCGTGTGCAGGGTATCAGGGTATGGTTTTAATATAATTCATGAAAAACTACAGGTTAGGTTTTAATGGTAATTCACACAATATGCACAGAAATTCGTTAACCAATCAACTTAACGTCTCGGTGGTGGTGTCTGAAACGTCAACTATACAAAATACACCGCCACCCCAACTGCAGCCCGCAGACGGAGCACACATTGAGGGGCGTGCACTCAGTCCACATTGAGGGGCGTGCACTCAGTCCACATTGAGGGGCGTGCACTTAGTCCACATTGAGGGGCGGGCACTCAGTCCACATTGAGTTCAGGCGAACGGGGTCAACTCAGAAACGACTTCTATATAAATGAAGAAAAGAAGAAAGATGCTGTTCGACACATGAAACATGCAAGTTAGTGAGACTGTCAAAATGCTTAATATATTTAGTAATATTCCTGCCATTGTGTATTGTGTCTTGTTAACTACTTAAAGACCGGGTAAACCAAATTCAGTATTTTTCTTCTTATCATATTAATTAGGCCTTAAATGTGTCCCTCAAAACATGTAAAAAATATTTTTCCCATTCATCATTTCCTTGAGGAGCTAGGCCTCAGAGAATGTTCTGTGTGCAGGTTTAAAATGGGCGGGTCTACATCGAAGACCGCTTTACGTAAAGCCGTCTTCGATGTAGACCCGCCCCCTGCTGCCCTCTAGGTATAAATACATTAACCGCGCACTAGCATTCTGTGGTTTCACCCGTCTATGGTTTTACCGCTCACGAGTCTGGTTTGAATTGTCAGTTTGCAGCTAGCTTGCCCGTTATGCCTCTTCAACCTCGTTGGTGCATCTTCCCTGGATGCCACAGTGGGAAACGTAACGTTAACGGTTCGTTTACTTTATTTAAGTTTCCGACCGAAGACGGTCTCTCTCCGGTGATGGGCGTGGTTTCCTGGCCTGCAGCGCACACGCCCCCACCGTCCTGAGCCAGGGATTACTGCTCATTTTTCATCAACTTTGAAGCATAATTTTATATACTTCGCGATTTCTTTAGTCCTTCAAATTTGGCAGGGTGGTTAATAATATATTTTCCTGTGGTATTATAAACTCAAAACCCATAATTATTCTTGGTTTACCCGGTCTTTAATCGTCAAATCCCGCCGGCGGGCAAGTTTTAGTTACACCACCCCTTCCCCCCCAACATGCTAGATCAATTTTCGGCATCATAAGGTTGAGTGATATAGTCATGTCATACACCGTTTGAAAGCTTAGAATCTCAGGAATGTCAACCAATGTCAACCATTCGGTGGAATAAATATGTTTAGCGAATATAGATCAAATATATCCTAGTGTCTTAGTCAAAATAGCCCCCCTCACCCTCCCCCTCCCTTGGTGCATTCTTTATTGTCGTTGTGGATATCCTTAGCAATGAGTTGATACTTCATGTTGGGTCTTGAAATGTTCATAAGAGTCCACAGAAATCGAATATCAATATGATTTTAGTCTAATTACATTGTGTATATGCACAAGCCATCTTATACAAAGCAGCCGAAAAATAGAAAACCGAAACGCTGCAATGTTTTTTTGTAGAAAACTGCTTTTATGTTTATACTGGTTTTCTTTGACTTTTAGAGACACGTCAGTGTAATTGTGGATGGCGAGAGCCCTGAAATACAGCTGGACAGCAGCGGTCAAAATATGAGATCGACCATCATATTAAATGCCATGCCTCGGTTAAATACAGAGGTACATTTTCTTAATTTTTTTTATTATTATTATATATATTTGATACCATTTTAAATACACAATCTAAAATATGTCCGTAATGAAAGCAGTTTTTATTAATTGTATTGTATATCTTGTATATTTCTTCTTTCAGAGTTCACGATCATAAAGTGCGGTTTAGGTTGCAGGAAGACTAGCCACTTTCATTGTTATAATTGTGCAATTACAATTATAAACCGAAAACATCTCTTAAAGCACCTGGAATCTCATGACACCCCACAGGCCCCTCCAGAGAGACATGTGGCCCCTCCAGTCACCCCAGTGGCCCCTCCAGTCATCCCAGTGGCCCCTCCAGTCACCCCAGTGGCCCCTCCAGTCACCCCAGTGGTTATAGTTTAATAGTTTTGTTCATCACTGAAAACTCATCAGTAGTAGTAGCCTTTGTTAGCATACCATTGTGTGGTTTTGGGAGAGTAGGATGTAAATGATTGTGTTTTTGTCAAGTACAGACACATCATTTTTCTTTCTTCTGCAAGGAAGATGATGTTTTCCTGAAGTTGGGCAATTGAGGCAGCAGCGTGGTGCCGGTTGCAGTCCTTCACTGACAGCTTTTCTCTCCCAATGATCATTGGGATGAAAGGTGAAGAGCTGGAGGCAGCATCAACAGAGCTGAGGTCCGATGACTGCAGGGACCTGGAAGAAAGCCAGAATAAGATTGAACCGTTGTGCTTCTTCTTTAAATCAAAGAATGATTACGAAATGTTCTGTGTGGAGATGTTTGACAAGAGAAACCTGAAAGTGTTTGCCTCTTGTGAGTAGACATTTGAGACATTGTTTCTTTTAAATTTTTTGTTATTTTTACATTATTCTGTTCAATAAAAAGACAGTTGTTAGAGTTCCTGAGATTGGTGTAATTCAATGTGCGTCACACATGTAGCTTTAATTCAATTGTTATGAATACAGTATCACGTTTCATTCCATGTATTTAGGTTGTATCCCTGTTATATAAAGTAAACCAATTCAATTGTAGGATAATTATCCTACAATTGATACCTTTTGCTCAAAACTTGCAGAGGGACAATTTACGTGAGCACGCACGCACACACTCAATGTCTTCGTTAATTGTTTATTTTGCATATGGCCTAATGTTGAGAAAATACCACATTATAAAGGAGCATGCCATAGAGCAGAATCCTTTCATAAAATCATTATGTATCATATTATTAGCAGCGCGGACGAGAAATCTCGATACATCTATGGTTGCATGCAGGACTCTTATTTTGATATCACTAAACAAGTCGTTTAGGCTATGCTTAACTTTATAATAGGTCCCTGGTACGCAGCAAGAAAGATAGCCAGTCACTATACTCCCGTGCCACCTGTTTCTATAATTTAATTAACAGCGTGGGCTCCCGCTGTATTATTATTACAATGGATATTGTATTATATATTATTTATCC
This sequence comes from Micromesistius poutassou, assembly GCF_964030765.1. Classification (NCBI taxonomy): domain Eukaryota; kingdom Metazoa; phylum Chordata; class Actinopteri; order Gadiformes; family Gadidae; genus Micromesistius; species Micromesistius poutassou. The sequence goes on from NC_140286.1 coordinate 4,171,144, forward strand.
CGCTGTATTACCATTACTCTCACATTAACAAGAGCATTAGCCTATGGCGGCAGCGGAAATCTGCTCAACCCTCAATGTGGGCTGAGTGCACGCCCCTCAATGTGGGCTCCGTCTGCGGGCTGCAGTCAGGGGTACTTGGGACCCTTGCTACCCGCACAATGTCCCTGCCGGAAAGGACAGAGGAGGGCGCTAGAAGGTCTAACATTTGGAGCTAGCGATTGAGTTTACAATCTATTGGAGGCTTATAATCACAAAACCTTTTGATTTTAATTACATTTTCAGTTTTATCACGGTTTAATAATACAACTTAATACAAATGTAATAATCAAAATATAAACAAATAATATTTTCATTAATTGGCTAAAGGAAATACAATTGAACTTGGCATCAGATCAAACAAAAAAGTAAGTTCAATGTATCATGGTATTGATAATGAGATGAAATAGAAAGACAGAGAAATAAGATTTGTTATACTGTTATGCCTCAGTGTTATCCATCTCAGCAGCTGTAATTGTTAATAAAGCTTTTATCTATTAGAATATAACAACATATCCATTCTCTCCTCCAGTGATTGTACAAATATCTATTTTTCAATATAAAATAATTTTATTAGAATTGGTCTTTGGGTTCAGAGCCTTGTCGTGGCCGTGGGCCCCTGGGCACTGGCCCTGTTAGCCCTGCTGTGGATAATACAGGCCTGGACATATCATGCCCATTAAAACCAATCATTTTCCTAATGTCATGGTTCACCAGTAATTCAACTAAACTCATCAGACATGAACAAAAACACTTTCTACTAATGACTATTGAAATTAACCTTATTGTGTTTTCGTTTTTTAGGTTGTTTTGTTCATTGTTCCTCATCGCTAAACGCTAGAGCATGACCTGACATTACTCAATGTCCAATGCCTTCATCATAATATTTTCTGCGTCAACAGCTAGGCTGTCAAGAGTAGAACTCAAAAATGTGTAAATGGTAGTGGCAGAAATTCCAGCCGCTATTAGGGATCCAACGAAAGGAATCCAACTTAAACCTTCCTCTGCTACCAAAGCAATCGTAAAACATGTTAAAGATTTCAGTAAGAAAATAACAAGATCATTAGTGACATTCTTTCCAGAACAATGAAATTTCAACACTGCCATTAAATCATCTAAAGGTATTGCTTTATCACTGGAAAGTTTCTCCACCGACTTTTTATCAAGACCAAACCCAAGCAAATAGTCTTGAAGAACCTTGGCCAGGATGCCTACATCAGCAGCAATGGAAAGCCCTGGGATAGGTACAGCTGCTACAAGTGCAGACAGTAAAGCATGTTGCCATATTTGTGAACGGAAAACCTCTTTCTTCTTGTAAATGGTGCTTTTGCAGATGTTGGGAAGGGCTGAGATCAGAACATCTCTCTTGTGTGAAGGAAGCTCTCTCTCCATGGTCTCCTGGAGGGCAGGGAAGTCGTACAAATGGAGATCAAAACTAGACACCAGGAAGACCTGAGGAGACGCCACACCTTGTTCTTCAAGTCCTGTTGGAAATGGAATACAGGTAGAACATACTGTGGTTAGAAAGGTGTGTGGGAATACATGTTTAAACTGTACTGTATCAGACTTTACTGAGACTCAGCATAGCGTAGTCATATACATATATTTGATCTAATTCAAGGAACATGAATATATAAATATAATGAAACATTGAGAAGTGCTCCTTTGAAAAATGTGAGAAATAATTCACATTCACAGTCACCATAATAACTCAGAAAAGCCAACCTTGAATGCAGTTTTTCCTGATTCGCTGAAGTGTCTTTTCTTCATCGTACGTCTTCTTGCTCCTTTTCTCATCATGTAGATTGTGGTCAATCTTAGAGCGGACAAAGAATAACTTCTTACCCATTTTCTTGATCTTCTGAGCCAGCATGGCATCATTCTCTCTGAAGCGATCAGCTGATACGAGGATAAAAAAATCAAACTTTTCAAACTCAACATACTCCAGGTACTTATCAGCTGGGAATTTGGTGGTTCCGATTCCCGGGAGATCCCATAATGTAACATTTGGGTGTATTGGATGTTGGTAAGACTCAGGCTTCTTGGTCGTTTCCACAACACCAGTCTCGGCCGCTCCATCATCAGAGTTGTCTATCCCCCTGAAGGCATTTACAAATGTGGACTTTCCAGATCCACTCTCTCCTGTGATGGCAATGTTCAGTGGAATATTTTTTCTATCTTCCAAATACTTTTTTGCAATTTTTACAGCAGATTCCAAGTCCTGGTTTTGAAAGGCTTTTTTAACAGCTTCCTTGGCATTCCTTTAAGAATAAGAAATATTCGTATTATTTGAATATTCAGAAAGCAATTCTATGTTTATTCACTTTTTTGCCTGGGAGGTCAGGGAGAAAAACTCAATTACACAGAAAAGGAACCACAGTCATGTTCCGCTGTCCACTCTGTCAAGTGCTCATTTAGGGTTAGGGTTAGATATGACATTGGTTGCATTCATTTTAGAAATAAATGTCACAACACAAACATTGAGGTTGAAATCGTCAGAAGTTGTGTTTGTGGCTCTTCCTGTTAGGGTTAGGGTCCTTCCTGTTCCTGCTCTACGATATTAATAAATGTTGAAATAAATCAACAGGGAAATTAATAAACATGGAAATAAATTAAACAAGAAATGGTATACGTTGCAAAAATGTATAAGTGTATATAAATAAATGTATAAGTGAACACAAGCGGATATCAATTTGTATATAAATAAATATATCTACAAATGAAGAGGAAAATAAAGAAATTGCATCTAGCCATTGTTATTCAGTATTAATTGGTTTTACATATATATCCATTGGACTAAACATTGATAATGTCCTCCATACCTTGCTACTAAGCTAACTAATACAACCTGCAATATTAGAATATTAAATTAGACTCAAACCACAATTCGTAAATATCTGTGATAAGCCCCAGTACAGGAATGGAGAAGGCCCAGTGCTCCTTCGCAAGAGAGTCAGACGATGTTAGACTTATTTCACCCACTACTCACATTAGGTAGGTTTCTGCAGTTAAAGTCGATGAAACTGCATTTGGGGGGCAGCTGCTCTCCTTGGACCACCTTAGAATCAATATCAGGGTTAGGGTTAGGGTATCATTCCTATAGATATCTTCAATAATATATGCACTTCAAGGGCAGTCCTTACATTTTGTTGCTTTGCTGATGTTGATGCTTTGGAAGTTGATTTGGTACAAGCGTCTGCTGAAAGACTGAATGTGAATGTGACAGGAAAGCCTGTTTAAGAGCAGGCAGAGGTTAGGAGGGGCCTCTGACATAATAGGCAACACATGTGGTTTCCAAGAAACCACGGCTGGAGGAGGAAAACATAACTGAAACTAGAAAATGAATTTCCTGCAGAAAAAGGTGTGTGCTGTAGTGCAAAGTGAGGTTGAAAATATGTAAGTAATTTAGTGAAATGGCAAAATGAAGTGAATGGGTTTCGAACAGAGTCTAAATGGAATAGACAATGTAAACACGCACACCATTTAAAACATTTAAAATGGTTAAAGTTCAACAAAGTAGAGTTCAACAAATAGCTAATGAGATCAAGTTTGAATACATTTGAGATAAAATATAGAATAGCTGTTCTGAGTGTGTGTGTGTGTGTGTGTGTATTAGGGGTCCTACGAAAAATGTAGGAACCCTATTGTATTCGTTAGTATTATTATTTTCCTGACTTTTTGGCTCCAAAAGTAATAAAAATTGGCAGGCTTGTAGAACTCGTAAAATGAATAAGGGAATCAAAAGACGGGCCAGAATAACACATAGGTGGCGCTATAACAAGGCCTGGAAGTGCAGCATTTCAACAGGCTGCCATTACCACTAGAAAGGTGCAATATGCCTAAAACTCAACTCGTCATGATGAACAACTTTCAAATCGCAACCCATACGGTCACACTCCAAAATATTTGGTGCAGGAACTGGTAAAAGCTGCGAACTTGGCACACATGTACCAGGTGACTGTGGGACTATATGGTGATGCATTCATAGCAATAAGGCCAAAGACGGCAGAGATATACATTTTCAAGAGAAATATATGCATATCTCCAATGTTTATAACAGCTCTAACATTGCGTCAAAAACACGTAGGCTCGGTTGGCTACAAAGAGTATATTCCATAGTATGGAAACCTTCACGAGTACGGTACTGGACTACATCAAGTTCTGCATCGGAAATGTGACTGTGGATAAAAACATTCGTGTTTTTCCCAACCAGAAACCCTGGCTGACCAGTCAGGTCCGTACACTCCTCAAAGCCCGCGATGCTGCCTTCAGGTCCGGAGACGAAGCCCTATGTAGAACTACTCGGGCGGATCTGAAGAGAAGCATTAAAAAAGCCAAAGCGGACCATAAGAGGAAGATAGAGTCCCACCTGTCTAGCAACAACTCACGGGCGGTGTGGCAGGGCATTCATGACATCACGAACTACAGAGGCTGCCCTACTACAACAACAGGAGATCTGAGTGCGACGCTAGCAGAGGAGCTAAATTGCTTCTTTGCTCGCTTTGAGACATCACAGCAACACTCATCAGCCCCTGCCCTGCCCCCTGCCCGCCCCCCCCCCTCCCTCTCTTCCCTCCAGTTCCAGTCCCTGCACCCCCACACTCACTGTCAGCGAGCACGAGGTCAGACGGGTGCTCCTGGCAGTGAACCCCAAGAAGGCTGCTGGCCCAGACGGAGTACCAGGGAAGGTTCTCAAAGCGTGTGCCCTCCAGCTCACACACATCTTCACCATAATCTTTAACCTCTCCCTGGCCCAGGCAGTCATCCCATCCTGTTTGAAATCCGCTACTATCATCCCAGTACCGAAGAAGTCTCCTACCACAAGCCTGAATGATTATCGCCCTGTGGCTCTCACACCGGTAATCACAAAGTGCTTGGAGAGATTGGTCCTTCAGCACATCAAGGACTATCTCCCCCCAGGCTTCGACCCCTACCAGTTTGCATATCAGACCAACAGATCCACTGAAGATGCTATCGCCGTAGCCCTCCACTCAGCACTGTCACATCTGGAGCAACAGCAGAGCTACGTCCGGATGCTCTTCGTGGATTACAGTTCTGCTTTCAATACAATAATCCCGGATATTCTCATCACCAAACTCATCACTCTCGGCCTCCCCCCCCTCACATGTGCCTGGATAAAGGACTTCCTCACGAACCGGCCCCAGACTGTGAGACTCGGCCCCCACCTCTCCTCCACACGGACACTGAGCACCGGCTCCCCACAGGGCTGCGTGCTGAGCCCCCTCCTGTACTGCCTCTACACCCACGACTGTAGTCCTGCCAACAACAGCAACTTGATTGTCAAGTTCGCGGACGACACCACCGTGGTAGGAATCATCTCCGGGGGCGACGAGGCGGCGTACAGAGAGGAGGTCCTGAAGCTGGTAGCCTGGTGTTCAGAAAACAACCTGGCTCTGAACACCAGGAAAACCAAGGAGATCATCATCAACTTCAGGAAGCTCAGCACTGACCCCCCCCACTCCACATCAACGGTGAGTGTGTGGAGAGGGTCCACACCTTCCGGTTCCTTGGCGTCCTCATCTCCTCTGACCTCACCTGGACTGAAAACACCACAGCAATCATCAAGAAGGCGCAGCAGCGGTTACATTTCCTGAGAGTACTCAGGAAGTACAACCTGAACTCCTCTCTGCTGCTGGCCTTCTACCGCTCATCGATCGAGAGCATACTCACCTACTGCATCACAGTCTGGTACAGCAGCTGCACCATGGCAGACAGGGAGAGGCTTCAGAGAATCATCAAGGCAGCCCAGAGGATCATTGGCTGCCCCCTCCCCTCCCTGACGGACATCTTCACCTCCCGCTGCCTCACCAGAGCAAAAAACATCACCAAGGACAATACCCACCCTGGCTTCATTCTGTTTGACCTGTTGCCCTCAGGAAGGCGCTACAGGTGCATCAAATCCAAAACAAATAGACTCAAGAACAGTTTCTTTCCCACAGCCATTATCACTCTGAACTCACGCATGCACTGATGCACACAGACACACCCTGGACTACCTCAATACATATTGCAATACACCAAACTACCTCACATACTGTGCAATATACACAAATTTGCTGTGCTATATACATGCATATAATTTATTCTTATCTATTTATTTTTATATTATTGAAAGTGTTTTTATATTGTATTTTTATAATATGCTTGTTTGCACTGAAGGGGGGGAGGGCTTAAAATTTCGTTATACAGTGGTATAATGACAATAAAGGCATTCTATTCTATTCTATTCTATACCCATGCCAAATTTCAAGTCTATGGGCCCTATCTTGCACCCAGCGCAATTTACTTTCTACACCGACGCATCTATCGTTGCTAGTTTGCACCCGCCCCAGCAAACTCGCGCCACTACACTTGTGCCTGGAGAGGCGTGTCGTGGCGCAAATGATACTTGTGTGACTTGTGCTATTTTAGTGATTTGAAAAGCAATTGCGCCACTGACCGGAAAATACCTTGACTAAATGCCATAGCGGATAGCACCGTTGGTGTTGCTATTTTGACATGCCGCAGGTCTGAACTGCAACAGAAGCTTACACACACATAGGCTATACACAGCACAAACATGCAAACAATTAGTCTAATTGGAATATTATGATGTCAAAGATTGTTAATATGTCTGAAACTGCATAGAAATAGCATGTGTATTGTGGAAACATTTTTTCCATAGGGGCTGCATAAATGAACACTGTTGTAGGCTATGCCATGCGTTAAAATAATAATTATTATTATTAATAATATGGTTGCGTGCAACTATATTTTACCTTATTCCTTCACATCTAGTTCATCTAAATAAGGTGATGAGGCTTATACCGTTGGACTCCTTTGAGTGTCAGCTGTCATATGGCATATAGTTTGTGTAGATAGCGTGTGTTGCCAGATCGGATTGGCAATTTCCAGCCCAGCTAGGGACTTAAAACCACCCAGTCAACCGAAAATCGCCCAAAACGTATATTGCCAGAAAACCGATTAATCATATACTTCCGCAATGGAGAATACACACCAACCACACGCAACCTGATTATTAACTATGATGTTATGTGGCATACAAGTCAAGGAATACATATTGTGTTATCCTTATACTGTGTGTTAAGAAGAGAGAGTGAAGTCACGTTCAACATGTCTACTCTTGAAACCATAGGGGTATTCCATCAAAGTCGCTAACGAAAGCGGCGCTTAGTTGATTAAGCCCGGTTAGAACTAGCGCCAACTTCCACTTGAGGCTTAAGCCGTTCCACCGCTGATTCCTGATTACGCGATAATACATCGATTTGTGTAAAAATGTGTTGAAAAAATAGCCACAGTAATAATAGATTGCAATTCATTGAATTATTTCATTTGCATCATTTAATCTTAGACCCTTAGTGAAAATATACACTGTTTTTTGTACTTCATATATATACATTTATGACAAAATTGTGAGGACTAGGCTTGGCGGAACCTTCTTTTGGTACAATTGTTGCTGACAGATGGATTTCTCTGAAACACCGCTCGAGTTAGCCTGACAGTTAACCTGCTCCCAACCAGGTTAGTTTGTGTCAGAATCATGCTTAACCAACCCGGTATCGAGTGCCGACAGCTCTGCCCACCGTTTCAATCATGACGGGCAGCCCTGTGGGGAATTGAACAGCTGACCGTGTACCCTTAATTTCCCGATGAACCAGGGCCATGCCTACTCCAATCAGCACAAAACCTGCTAATATACTTCCGAATATGTAGATGTCTTCCACGTCCTTCCACGGAAAGAGCCACCAGGCACCCGACCCGCCACCTCTCCCACGCGTCCATCGTGTAGCCAGCTGCGAACGTTCCAGAAGGAGTCAGGTTCCCTCGAACCAGAGCTTCTTGTCGAGAAGATGGTGTCAATTGCATTGCGTTAAACAGCTCTAACATTGCGCCAAAAACACGTAGGCTCAGCTGGCTACAAAGAATATATTCCATAGTATACCCGTACCAAATTTCAAGTCTAAAGCTGAAAATAGAAATTGGATGCATTTGTTTGAAGTTGCCTTTCTGAACCGCGGCCTCTCTCCAATGCAGGCTGGGCCTTAAAGTGGGACACACGTAATTTCGCAATTTTGTTTGTGTAGATAGCATGTGTTGGCAGATCGGATTGGGAATTTCCAGCCCAGCTTCCAACCGATTAATCATATACTTCTGCAACGGCGATTACACAAATACACACCTAAACGCAACCTGATTATTAACATTATGTGACAAAAACATGGCGGCGCGCACAGACGCAGCGGCTAGGAGCAATCACAACCGGCATAGTTTTTGCACTTTATTGGTGGCACTGGGCATTATTTTGCACGTTTTTGGGGCAGTGGCATTACAATACAGCCACTCTGAACTCCTGCAATTAAACACTGGAGTACACCATCTACCAGCCGAGTACTACATCCCTCCTGAGATCATCAGACCATCTCCCGAGGACCCCGCAGCAGCAAGCCGGCGAAGGAGGCGCTGTGAGCGGCGGCAGAAGAGAGGTAAGCGGGCTGGCGTATGGGCTAGGCTAAAGGCTAACCCATTCAAATGAGATACGGCTACACATGGCGGCAAAGAGGATTATCTACAACTGTTGCTGCATGATTTTCACAGAAACCTGGCTGGACAGCACCTCCCCGGACGCGGCTATCGAGCTAGCGGGACGCACCGCCTACAGGACTGCGGACTCTGGCAAAAAGATCGGCGGGGGATTATGCATCTATACCAACAACTCTTGGTGCACCAACGTGGCCGTAGTGAGTAAACTGTGCAGTCCAGAGGTAGAACTTATGTTGCTAAAATGCAGACCGTTTTACCTACCGAGGGAGTTCACTGCTGTTTACATCTGTGCTGTTTACATTCCACCAGATGCTAATGCTAAGCTAGCGCTAGCACAGGTCCACGACAGCATAAACGACAGCTTAGTAGCTCATCCGGACAGTGTTTTTATAGCAGCTGGGGATTTTAACCATGCTGACTTGAAAACAGTTCTTCACAAATTCCATCGTAATGTGAAATGTGCTACTAGGGGAAACAAAACGCTGGACCAAGTGTACACTAACACAGCAGATGCATACAAGGCTCAGGTTTATCCACACCTGGGTCTGTCGGACCATCTCTCTCTGCTGTTACACCCACGGTATACACCTAAGATCAAGAGTGCTGGGTCTATCACCAAATCTAGGGGAACATGGCCAGAAGACGCCATCCCTATGCTGCAGGACTGTTTCTATCACACGGATTGGGATGTATTCAGAGGGCAGGGCACGGACACTCGTGAATCCATGGATGAATACACCTCCACTGTCCTATGCTACATAAACTTCTGTGCGGATAACGTTACATCTTGGAAACATTTTCGTGTGTATCTGAACAGGAAACCTTGGATGACACACAGTGTAGAACAGCTGATCCGAGCTAGGGACTTGGCACATAGCTCTGGGGATCCTGAGGCATACAGCAGAGCCAGGGCTACACTGAGGAAGGGCATCAATACTGCCAAACAACAACACCGGAGGCGTATTGAAGCCTGTTTCAACAACTCTACGAACTCCAGGCAGGTATGGGAGGGCATCAGGGCCATCACGGACTACAAGAGCAAGGCAAGAGCAACATCTCCCTCAGCTGATGCCACCCTGGCTGAGGACTTAAACCACTTCTATGCCCGCTTTGACAGGGAAAACACAGATTCTGTGCTGTCCCCCCTTCCCTCCTCTGACCCTGTCCCAGTCCTGAGCTCTCATGAGGTAAGACGTGTCCTCCGCAGCATTAACATCAGGAAGGCAGCCGGGCCAGACGGCGTGCTGGGCCGGGTGCTGAAAGACTGTGCTGCAGAGCTAACGGATGTCTTCACCTCTATTTACAACACATCACTGTCTACATCATGGGTTCCCGCCTGCTTCAAGGCAGCCACTATTGTTCCCATTCCCAAGCAGTCAAATGTCACATGTCTGAATGATTACAGACCTGTGGCACTCACCCCTATCCCCGCCAAATGCCTTGAGAGACTGGTCATCAAACACATTAAAGGCGCAATACCACCAACACTTGATCCACACCAGTTTGCGTACACACAGAACAGGTCGACTGAGGACGCTATTGCCATCGTGCTTCACTCACTACTGGAGCATCTTGAGCAGAAGAACACCTATGCGAGACTCCTCTTTGTCGACTTTAGCTCGGCCTTTAATACAATCCGGCCCTTCAAGCTCCAAGTCAAATTACACCATCTTGGACTAAACATCTCACTGTGCAACTGGATTGTGGACTTTCTTATAAACCGAACACAGAGTGTGAGAGTGGACAAGTACACTTCCTCCACCCTTTCAATCAACACCGGGGCCCCCCAAGGGTGTGTGCTCAGTCCTCTGCTCTACACCCTGTTCACACATGACTGCTCTGCTTCTTCTCCCTCCAATCTCATTGTTAAATTCGCCGACGACACCACAGTGCTCGGACTCATCAACAACAACAATGAGATGGATTACAGGACCGAAGTGCAACATCTAGCAGCATGGTGTGTGGATAATAATCTCATGCTGAACATCAAGAAGACCAAGGAGATTATTGTGGACCCTCGCAAAAAGAAACAAAACAACCATCTTCCACTCTCTATCGGCAGTGAGGCGGTGGAGAGGGTGGCGCACTTCAGATTCCTGGGAGTGACCATCACTGAGGACCTGTCCTGGGGCATCAACACCGCCTCGGCAGTAGGAAAGGCCCAGCAACGGCTCTACTACCTGAGGCAACTGAAGAATGCCGGGATCCAGAAACAGCTGATGGCGAACTTTTACAACTGTGCCATCAGCAGTGTTCTGACATACGGTTTCCTAGTGTGGTTCTCCAGCTGCACTAAGGCCGAACAGCAGGCACTCCAGCGGGTGGTAAAAACAGCGGGGAAAATCATGGGGACCATTCTACCAGAGATCAGTACCATCTACACCTCCCGCTGTCTGAAGAGAGTGCGTAACATCCTGCGTGACCAACACCACCCGGCCCACCACCTGTTCCACCTGCTGCCCTCAGGTAGAAGGTACAGGGCCTTATCTGCCAGAACCACCAGAATGGCCCACAGCCTGTACCCTCAGGCAGTGAGGCTGCTGAACAGTGCCCCCCTCCTCTCTCTCCCCCCCTCACATGGACAGTAACCACACTCCACCTTACAATAACTGTGAACTGGTCTTTGCATTGCTGCAACATACACTATACTACCTCTGACCATGTTCTCTGATGCCCCTGTTTCTGTTTTTGTCTTTCCTTGTTTACACTCCATGCCCCCTCCCCCCCCATATGGACAGTAACCACACTCCACCTTACAATAACTGTGAACTGGCCTTTGCATTGCTGCAACATACACCATAGTACTACCTCTGACCATGTCCTCTGGCGCCCCTGTGTTTTCTTGTCCTCTTTTTCATGTACATGATATGCCCATGGGATTCTGCACCATTGCACATTTTGCACTATGCACTTTTCACTATGTAAGGCTGTATGCTCCAACGTAATTTCATTGTTATTTATGGCAGTGACAAATAAATAAATATTCTATATTCTATATTCATTATGTGCCATACAAGGGACCTCTTATCTATCTCTCACACCCACAAACCTCACAAGGTCTGTATGAAGGCCATTGAGCCACTTATCTCAGGAGGTATCTCAGATCTCTAGTTGGGCCTCCACCATGAAATTGTGACCTTGTGAGGTTAGTTTTAAGTTTTATAATTTATATTCCAATTACAGCAGCTTCTTCTTATTGTTGTTTAAATAACTGTCTGGCCTCCACTGGACAGCAATTGGTTCCCAGAAATACTGGCTAACTTTGACCAAAAAACTTCAGCCAATCTGATTAAATAACAAAAGGTACTTCTCTCTTCCCTTTACATCTTGTTGTAAGGAAAGCAAAGATATTTAATCAGAGAAAAGCTTTCAGTGTAAATTTCTGTTAATCTATTGACATTGTTATTCAGTCTATTTCGGATACAACACTTTGGATTGCTCGGTTGACGTCAACCCTTTACTTAGCACAGCCTTTGATTTTTTTTACAGTCAGCAGACTGGGCACTCCTTGCATTGCCTCAAAATCAAACTCCCTGCTCTTAGGGCTGATTGGTCTTTTGTCATCTCCTTGAGAACCAGTCAGGGGTCTTTTGGTTAAAATAAAGGACTAGATTGTTTCTCATGGCGGAGGTGGTACAAACAGGACTGGACAATCTTTTTAAATGGAGCTCTTGACCTCGATCTTAGTCGAGGGTGACCCCCAGGTTTCTGGCTCAGGTTGTTGTGCTTATTGATAAGAAGGTTGTTTGTTATTTCAACTCCTATTAATGATGGGCCAAAGATAAGAGGTATGGTTATAACAGTCAAGTTGTTGAAATAGTACCATAACCTGGAGATGATCAACTGTGTTTTACCTCTGGAAGAACACCATACAAATCAAACTCTTACTTTGACCTGGAGGCCGACACCCTTGGAAAATAGATACTGTAGATATATAGCTGCATCTAACACACAGTTCAAAACATTCTATATTAGATTACAATTATTCATTCCTCAGGGGAAAATTAATTTGCCACCACGCAACAGAGTCAAACACACAAACCACTAGATAACAACACATTCAAACAGTACAGTGGGTAACAGCAGTGATTACACAACCTGATAGCAGTAGGAACTAAAGAATCCTTTGTGTACTGAACTTTACTGTGTACACCTGGATTCTGTATTATCTTGCATTTTTTGTTCATTCACTTTACTTTCAGGGCCAAATACATGACCTGGCCCTAAGACTGATCTTTTCTTACCATTAATTATTCTTAAAATAACGATCTCATTAAAAAAAACATGCTTGGGTGAAATAACAGGTTGCTCTTAGCTGACGTTTACACCAAAATTGACTTCTAAAGCAATAATATTGGAGAAACTACAAAATGTAAGAATATCTATAGGAATTATATACATTTATAATTTGATTATTATTATTCTAGAGTGCAAATATAGTTATGTGAAACATGAAATTTTGATAAGGTGTTCCCATCTAGTCTACTACACATGTTTCAAATTGTAGATTGATTTTAATCCTTGGCTAAGATCAATCTCAAATTGTGTCAGAATCATGCTTAACCAACCCGGTATCACACGATTTAGTGTTAATGCTCACGAAAATGTATCTATTGTAGTGCCGAGAGGCGGGAATCGGAGGCGGAGTATCCAGAACTGAGTTTTTATTTAACACAACTTAAACCAGTACATTCGAAAGCCAAGGAAGACTGAACTGAGACGGTTGTTCTGTCTGCCTTAAGTGTCCGTGCTTAACACGTTCCCCCCACCCATAGTCCCGTGGGTGAATTATGTTAACCACCACACAAGCCCCGCCAGAATTCACCCATAGTCAAAGTCCTTGTGACGGGAAGGGGCGACGACCCGACCCCGGCGCGTGCGGACGACAGGGGCAGAGGCGGAGGAAGCAGCAGGCACGTCGGTGCCGTCCACCAACTCGGAGGTCCCGGGGGTCAACGAGGTTGAGGGAGTCTCAACGGCTAGTGGGGGGAGCAGCGCAGGCGGACGGCCCCGATGCGGGGGTTGCGCCACCTCCATCGGTCTGGAAACGTCCACATTAGCCGGCTTAATCCTATCCAAGGAAACGGTCTCAGGTCTACCCCCGACATCTACCACCAGGCACTTGTTGCCGTGGCGTAAAACCCTGAACGGGTCCCACGTCGCAACACGGGAGTGCCGTGTTGCGACGTGGGAACGGGCACGAAATCCTTGGCGGTTTCCAGGAGGGAGGAACGTTGCCTGGCCGCCGACCAGGGAACCGAGGCGTCAGGAATAAAATCCCCCGGCACTCGTAGGGCCTGCCCGTAGACCAGCTCCGCCGATGAGGACTGCAGGTCCTCCTTAGGGGCGCACCTGAGGCAGAGCATTACCCATGGCAGCCTATCCACCCATTTGCCGTCATTCAAGCTGAAACGTTCGCACAAGCCATTAGCCTGGGGGTGAAAGGCGGTAGTGCGGTGCAGCTTGACCCCCAACACCTCAGCCACCGCGTTCCAAAGTTCCGAGGTGAACTGCGAGCCCCGGTCTGAGGAGAGGTCTGAAGGAGTCCCAAAGCATGCGACCCACGTGCCAATGAATGCGCGCGCCACGTCGGAAGCCGACGTCGAGGAGAGGGGAACCACTTCAGGCCAGCGGGTCGTCCTGTAGACCATGGTAAACCCGTGAGAGGAGGGAAGTGGTCCAACCAGGTCGACGTTGACGTGGTCGAACCTCATCTTGGGAACAGTAAACTCTCCAAAGGGGGCCTTAATATGGCGGTGCACCTTGGACTGTTGACAGTCAACGCATGAGCTGACCCAAGCACCAACGTCCCTTCTAAGCCCCTGCCACACAAACTTCTGGGAAACCAATTTTACCGACGGCTTCCTGCCGGGGTGGGAAAGGCCATGCAACGCCTCAAAAACGGGCCGGCGCCAGTTCACCGGGACCAGCAGTCGTCGCACCATAGCCTCACGTCTGAGCTGCCAACCGCGACCTCCTCCAGGCGCAAACCCGTATCCGAAGCAATGTGTCGGATGTCTGTGGTGTACTCAGAGATGTACGAAAGTTGGCGCTGCTGGCGGGCGGACCACGGTTCCGCCACCTTGGACATGCAGAATGTTAGTGGCTTGTGGTCCACGAAAGCCGCAAACTCTCGGCCTTCTAAGAGTAACTGGAAGTGGCGGATCACCAGCCAGAGTCCAAGGAGTTCCCTGTCGAACGAGCTGTATTTGCGCTCCCTGGGGGTCAACTGGTGACTGAAAAAGGCGAGCGGCTGCCAGGCACCATCAACCCATTGCTCGTGCACCGTGCCGACGGCGTAGTCAGACGCATCGGTGGTGATGGCGATGGGGGCATTATGCGACGGATGGGCCAACATGGTGGCCTGGCCCAAGGCGGCCTTCATGGCCTCGAACGCATTCTCCGTCTCCGCCGTCCAGTCGACAGCCTGGCCGGGGGACTTGTCCTTGAGGGCCTCGTACAGCGGGCGCATGACGTGAGCTGCCTGGCGGATGAACCGGTGGTAAAACGTCACCATCCCCAGGAATTCCCGGAGCGCGCAAGCTGTGTGCAGGCGGAGGAAAGCAGAAATCGCCTCCACTTTCGACGGGAGAGGGGCGGCCCCATCTTTGTTGATGAGATGCCCCAGGAAGTGGATGGAGGACAACCCGAACAGGCACTTCGCCGGGTTGATGATCAGTCCGTGTTGGTCGAGCCTCATGAAGAGGTCGCGTAGGTGTCCCTGGTGCTCCTTTTCGGAGGAGCTGGTGACCAGGATGTCGTCCAAATACACGAAAACAAAGGGCATCTCCCTGAGCGCCGAGTCCATTAACCGCTGGAAGGTCTGAGCGCCGTTTTTGAGTCCGAAAGGCATACGTAGAAACTCAAATAACCCGAAAGGTGTCACCACTGCCGTCTTGGCAATGTCCGAGGGGATGCACTGGCACCTGGTGGTAACTGCGCACCAGGTCCACCTTTGAGAAGACCCGCTTGCCCGCCAGGTGTGCTGAGAAGTCTTGGATGTGCGGGATTGGGTAGCGGTCGGCCGTGGTAGCGTCGTTCAGGTGGTGGTAATCCCCACAAGGTCATCACCCGTGTCTGGCTTGGGAACGATGTGGAGGGGTGAGGCCCAGGGGCTGTCTGAGTGGCAGATGATGCCCAGGCGCTCCATGTTGGCGAACTCCGACCTAGCGAACTTCAGCCTGTCGGGGTTAAGTCGTCGGGCTCTAGCATAGACGGGTGGGCCCTTAGTGTCTATATGATGCTCTACACCATGTTTTGCTGTGACAGTGGAAAAGGTAGGTTGGGTTAAACCGGGGAACTCCCCGAGAAGGCGTTGATATTCGTCCCCCTCTGAGAGGGAGCTGGAGAGCCCGCCGTATGCTGCCTCACCGCGGGCACATGCAAACGAGGAAAACGTCTGTGCGTCCACCAGGCGGTTGTTTTTGACGTCTACCAGCAGATTGTGTGCACAAAGGAAATCTGAGCTGAGGAGGGGAAAGGAGATGTCGGCCGTGACAAAATCCCACTTGAATCGCTGGCCTCCAAAGCACAGGTCCGCAGTCTTTGTGCCATACGTGTGGATGGGGGTGTCATTCAACTGTGGACTGTGGCCACCAGGCGCGGTGTCCTCCACTGTAGCTGGCAGGACGCTCCTCTGAGCGCCGGCGTCGCAAAGAAACTCGCGGCCGGAGAGTGTCCCTGATGAACAATAGCCGGGTTGACGTGCCTGCACTCATGGCCACTAATGAGCGCAAGCCTTGGCGTTTCCCGTCGGTTTGAAGTTGCACGGGGACCAGCACCTCTTTGCTTTAGCGCCGAAACACAAGGCACAGCCTTCGGCGGCTACCGGGGTTCTGTTGGCTAAGCTGTCATTGTCCGGGGGGTTGACACTGCGTGTTGGGGCTAGCACCTTGGGTACGAAACTCTGAGTAGCCAGGAAAAACCAAAAAAAGCTTCTTCTGCCAACGCGCGTGGCTCGGTAATGCGAGCGCCGTCCGGACCTGTGGTGGCATGTGTTGGAGGAACAGCTCCATGAAGAGGAAGTTAGGCTCCTCCGTACCTAGCAGGTTGAGCATCATCTCCATATGCTCGGAGGGTTTGCTGTCCCCGAGGCCTCGAATAGCCAACAACCGTTGGGCCCGCTCTGACTGTGACAGCTCAAAAGTCTTCAACAGGAAGGCTTTGAGGTCTCTGTATTTGCCCTGGTTCGGGGGATTTGCTATGAAACTCATCATGGATGGAACACAGGACGTCAGTGGCACAGAGCAGATCTCCATCTGCCTTCGCTATGTGAACCAAGACCTGGAGCCAAGGGAGGAGTTTGTGGGCTTGTTCGAGGCCTCAAGCACAACTGCCAAGCACCTCTGGAGAATTGCCTCCGACGTGCTGCTCCGTCTCAATCTTCCACTCTCTGGGCTTCGTGGCCAAACCTATGATGGAGCAGTGAACATGTCAGGGCACCTATCTGGGATGCAAGCTTTAGTCCGCAGAGAACAGCCGCTTGCCACTTTTGTGCACTGTGGTCCTCACTGTGTAAATCTGGTCACACAAGCAGCCTGCACATCCACACCAGTTGTGAGAGATGCCCTCCAGCGGATCCATGACCTGGGTTGTTTGTTTGGCCAGTCTGGGAAATTCAAAACCATCTTTAAACAGATAGCCATATCTGAAAATGGCTCATTCACCACCATTAAGCCTCTGTGTGCTACCAGATGGACTGTGCGAACACCAGCAATCAAGTCGGTCCTCACCCAATACGAGGTGGTCTTGGCTGCATTGGAGGAGATGGCTTCAGCCAAAGGGGCAGTCACAGCTCCTCGGGCCTTCTTGACCAGCCCCAGAAAGGCAACACGGTGCTTGGCCTTCTCCTTGGGCAGGATATCCTCTTGAAGCTGGAAGGTCTCAATAAAAGCTTGCAAGGGAGAGCTGTAACAATTGGCGGGATGTTACAGGCTGTCGATTGCACAAAGAAAGCTTTTGTGGCACAGAGAACGAGCAAGACATTTATGAGGATTTACTCGAGAGCTGTAGAACTCACCACATCTCTTGATCTGCAGCCAATCAATCTTCCACATATTCGGAAACCATCAAACCGATATGGTGGCCCTGCAAACACTCACACCCCGTCTTCTGCAGAGGACTTTTTCAGGGTGCAGTTTTTCTCTGCCATTGATACGGCAAGCATGCATCTGGATGAGAGGTTCAACCAGGAGGGCCTTGGCCATTTGGCCATGTTTGAGGAACACCTACAGTCGGGAGAAATTAGTGAGGTAGTAGATCTCTACCCAGAACTGTATTCACTGCTGCTGCCAATGCAGCTAGCTATGCTGAAGGCAAATTACAAATACAATTCTAGTCAGGAAGTAATCAATATCTTGAAGACCATGGTACCAGAAGTTAGGCGGCTGTTTACCCAAGTGGAGGCTCTTGTTAGGCTGTTGCTTGTGGTCCCAGCGTCTTCTTGCGAAGCTGAACGGAGCTTCAGTGCACTGCGTCGTCTGAAGACGTGGCTCCGCTCCACGATGTCGCAGTCACGACTAAACAATGTCTCAGTCTGCCATGTCCACAGGGAGAAGCTAGAAAAAATAACCAGACAGAAAATAGCTATTGCCTACATTGGCACATCGGAGAGGCGTGCACATTTGTTTGGGGCATTTTAAAGGGTAGAATATGCAATAGGCATACGTTTGTTTGTTTTCAGTAGTTGTCCTGCTTGGCAGCATTTACACACACCCCTGTTTTATGTTCTGCTAGAATTTAGAAGAAAATATAAGTTATTTTTGCAATCAATTGTATATATTGTATATAATTGTAACACACACACACAGTTTTGTGTTCTACTAGAATTTCTTTGCAATCAAAAAGCCTTTTTGGGTTCTTTTTGCAATAAATTAAAAATAATCTGAATTCACATACATATCTGGTCACAGTTCTTACTTTGGCATTTTCACAACAACGTAGTGCACGTGCAACCACCTTTTCAGTCCACTCATAGGCCCTTGCAGCAGGTCTGGTGTGTAGCTCAACAGGCTGGCCTAGAGAAGGACCATAATACAATGGATTGGCATCAGTGTCAGAAATATAACCACTAGGCCTACACACTTGGAATTGTGTTACACTAGCCCACCATTAACAAGCTTAAAGACATTTGGAGTTTAAATTAACTCTGTCACTCAGATACAAGGGCAATGATGGGCAGAGGTTGCCATGCTTCACGCTGCTCATGCCCATTTCGTGAAGATAGGAGACCACTACCTTGTTAAAATTGCAGCTGGTGTTTAACAGTCCACATGGCGCGCTGCAGGTCCACTGCATCCAAACTCGATAAAAATCGTCTTTCTGGCGCACACATTTGAATCAACTGTCTGGGCAGAGGAACTGTTTTAGGTTAGCCACAGGCTAGAATTAAATGCTTACAAAAAAACATGCTAATGGAATTTCATCAAAGCACCAACAACTTAACTTTGTTAAAATAAGAAGTCAACGCATGGGAAGACTGGACGAAGGTAGTGTAGCATTAATGTTACCTCATCTGAACTCTGACTGCATCTACGATACAATTATGTAATGCTGTGAACTCCGAAGTCAGCTACACTGTAGCAGCTATCGCTAACAGCCGGCGGATTCAACTTGACGGTGGCAGCTAGGCCTACTTGGCTTCTAGAAGCTAATGTTGGCTAGCATCAACATCAATTAAAGAACTTAGAAACTATCAAGATAACTTGTTCGCCGTCCTCTGTCAAAACTACGACAAAGGAGTTTTTACTGATTGTCATAAATAAATATAAATACGTACGTTACGTTACCTGACTTCCTCCTCTCCTAAAATGCAGGCGGCAACTGCAGCAGAATGTCCATGGAAGTGCGACCAAACAGTCAGGTTCAGGTTGCATAGAGAAGGAGCCGCCCACCGTGCCACCCAACCCCTCCCTCCCCCATTCTATCACAATGTTACACCCCCTAAGCTACGTAGTACGGCTGTGTGCCGTCTCTGTCCCCAGCACATTTCAAACCAAACTGAAAAAATCTATCCGGATACCGTATCCGGATAGATTTTTTGTGGATTTGTTGACATCTGTCTCAGAATTATATGCGCTATTAACTTATTTATTTTAAAACTGAATTCAACTCTTTTTTTTTTTTTTTAAGTGGTGGGTACAAAATGAATCTTGACGAAAACTGGTGGGGACTCGTCCCCAGCGTAACTGACGCCTATGGGCTTAAGCCATTCCATCAACGCAGTTCAGCTGCGCCATGCTCAGGTTAGTTCAAGCCAGGCTAACGTTATCCTGGATTACGCGCGTTCATGAGATATGTAACCAGCCCAGAACCGTGAATGTCGAATCATGGATCAAATGTCCGAAAAGGACCAAGCGGGATCTTTTCCAGCGGCGAACAGAAGCTGCTTGTGGAGGTCTATGAGGAGTACAAGCATATAATAACTCAAAAAGGGAACACCGTATCCATGCCTGGCAAAAAAAATGCTGTTCTCTTGGATGCATAAGTAGTGTTGAGTGTAATTGAATATTGACCATGGATTTTTAATCAGGGAGATAGTCTCGAGTTAACGTGTCGGACTTGCACCCGGTCGTCGGGGGTTCAATCCCCACACAATTAGTAATATAGGAAGCATTACTGGAGAAATCAAAAAACTTTTCATGCCATTTATTTTCCATTTCTTTGAATATTCTAAATTAGGGAATTAATAAAATTAATAAAGGGAATTACAAAGTTAAGCCAACGCCAAGAATAGGCTACTATGAAATACTCGAACTCGCGAACTCGGGTAACGCGTATCACAGGGCAAGTGCTAGACCATCCAACTGCTGATTCCTGATTTTGTTATAATACATAGATTTGTATAAAAATG
The DNA here is from genome assembly GCF_964030765.1 of Micromesistius poutassou. Lineage (NCBI taxonomy): Eukaryota > Metazoa > Chordata > Actinopteri > Gadiformes > Gadidae > Micromesistius > Micromesistius poutassou. The sequence goes on from NC_140286.1 coordinate 4,191,593, forward strand.
TGTTATATAAAAATAGCCACGGTAACAATAGATAGCAACTCATTTAATTATTTTATTTGCATCATTTAATCTTAGACCCTTAGTGAAAATATACGCTGTTTGTACTTCATATATGTACATTTATGACAAAATTGTGAGGACTAGGCTTGGCGGAACCTTCTGATGGTACAATTGTTGCCGACAGATGGATTTCTCTAAAACACCGCTAAAGTTAGCCTGACAGTTAACCTGCTACCGACCAGGTTAACGAAGAAGTTCCCCTTAATGCCATACTGTGTCATGGCAGTCCGATTCTTGGAAACAAATGAGCCGGAACGTTGATTGCCTGATGAATTTCAGGTGCTGTTCAATGTTTCTTAAATGAGTGGCAATGACAGAATGTCATGTTCAGCTTATAATGCTGTAACCGGGATTCAAACTCTCAACCTAAGGCTCACCAGTACAAGGAATTATCCCTTTGAACCACTGACATTGCTGAACTGCATGAAGCCTCATTCACATGGTGAAAATGTCTATTGATAAGCACACAACATCAAGAAAACTCGAAGCACACATTTCACAAGAGAATTAAGGGCTTTCTTAAAAGATCTGAAAATTTGCACTGTTAATGGTATCCACCTAATGATAGTCGTATGGTAGCAGGGCTCTCAAGTCTCACGCATTCGGCGTGAGACACACGCAATTGAACCCATTCACACACTCACATGCCACACTTCGTATTTCTCACGCAGAGAAATTAACAGGATAGCGCCCACCAATTTGCGCGGCTATTTAACAGTGGAACAGGTAGGAATCAAATGGGTTTCCCGTACGTAGGGTAACCAGACGTCCTCTTTTGCCCGGACATGCCCTCTTTTTGAGACACTTTAAAAAAAAATGTGTGGCGGAATTTCAAAATCATCCAGGATTTTATTAAAGCCTCATACATGTTCACATTGAATTTGCATTGCGTTTCTCTGGGTCGTTCACAAAATAGTTAGGCGACGCCCTCCCCTACTCAGTTCTGTTCGCTTTGCATTGGTGGAAGTGAGTAGGGGGAGTGGTTAAGTAGAGCCTTCAGATTGGACGGTTTGACTTACTTAGTTACCGTCATGTTTTGTATTTTTTTTTTTTACCATTATTGTTTTATAGGGACAAACATTAACACATTTCTCCTACAGGGGATTGATAAAGTTGTATCTATTGAACAGAAAGAAACACTTGGTCATACTTTACACACTTTACCACAGCATTGGCCTACTGAATGCCACAGATATATTTTAAGCATTGGACTGAATGCCACATAAACATTATAATTATGTTTTTGCACGTTTGCAACGTTTAAAAGTTCAGGGAAAAGTATATGCCTCTACTGGTGTTGCTTAAGCCAATAGCCTTTTGAGGCAATGCTTACTATCATACATTAGTCACCATGTCTGTGGACACATTTGTATGATGACATGTCACATGTTAATATACCCCTCCCTCCCCGCGGCCGCCGCCGCCGACAAAATATCACTCTGAACTCAGTTCAAAACTTGAGAGCCCTGTGGTAGTTATACAATAACAAAATGGTCATATAGGAAAATGGGCTGAGACTGGACGTTTGCCTTTTCTATGAAATTGTGGGAAAAGTAAACATTTTTAGGGCATAAGAGCAGGGCCATTATGATGCATCTGATTCTAGAGATTAATATGATGAAAGAATTTTGAGTCCAGGTCTGGTGAGGAGAAATAAGCATAATTGATGATTTTTTACAATAGCGCCACCTTTGGGTGCAGTACCACAAATTTTGGTTTATGGGTAGTGGGGGTTATTGCTAACCATACCTGAAAATTTAAAGAGTTTTCGACTTACGGTATAGGCTGCAGTATGACTTTTACAGAATTTGGGGGGAAAAATGGACGGTACATGAACAATAGGGGACCAAGCAGCTACTAATAGAACACTGGGGTGGGACACAGAAATTCTAAAATGACAACACAAATAAAATACTTCCTGAGGGATTACAGGAATAACAGACATTATATTGAAAGAGATAATAGAGATAAGAGATAATAATTGACAATACCTAAAATACTAAATAAGTATACTAAAGATGTGGTCCAAATTTTAATTCATGTTATCCACAGTGAAGAACTGGGGTTTGAAAAAAAAGAAAAGGCAGGCCAGAGGAGAAGTGGAAATCAGCAACGGTGGGAGGGGAGCACATTCCAATCAGCAGAGACAAAGAAAAAGATTTAAACTAGAGAGTAGAATAAACTCAAATACATTTCATTAAAAAATTGTGTTTGTATACTTAGGAAAATAAATGTCACCAACAGCAGTGGACATTTTAGGCAGAGACTGTCAGGTGCTTAAAGATGAGATAAAAATAATCTCTGAAAAATGGAAGGAAAGAACAGCTAAAACAGGCACAAAATGGCCAAAGGGAGGGACTTTCAATGCAGTGATGTGTAGAGACATAGAGGTGATGATAAATAGGGTTAGTGAAAAGCGTATGGATGGTGCTCTGAGATTTGTAGTACATAAAATAACCCGCTATTGTTTTAACTATTGTATCAACCGTGATCAGAGGAGAGGTCAGAGATCAGAAAGGGCAGGAGGGAGAACAGCCCGAAAACCTTGTGTTCAGAGGAGAAAAAATAAAAAATGGCAGTCCAGATGGGAAGTGGAAATCAGCAACGGTGGGAGGGGAGCACATTCAAATCAGCAGAGACAAAAATATTTAAACTAGAGGAAAATAAATATGTCGGCAACAGCAGTATACATTTTAGGGAGAGACTATCAGCTGCTTAAAGATGAGATAAAAAAGGATCTCTGAAAAATGTGAGAATGCAGTAATGTGTAGGGACATGGAGGTGATGATAAGGATCTACAAGGCTAACAAAAAAAAAGGAAAGAGGACGACAGAGAAGAGAAATGCAGCCGCGAGGGAGAGAGGTACATGGAGACACGTAGAGAGAGGAGGAAGGGGCCCAGCCCAGAGGAAGTAACAACGTGCTCCGGCAGGGTCCTTTAGGGCGGGTCCCACTTCCTCAGTTTGGTGAGGAACACAAATAAAATACTTCCTGAGGGATTACGGGAATAACAGATATCATATTGAAAGTGATAATATCATCTTGAGATAATAATTGACAATACCTAAAATAGACTAATTAAGTACGATAAAATGTAGTCCAAATTTTACTTCATGTTATCCACAGTGAAAAACTGGGGGTTGGGAAAATAAAAATCAAATATATAGAAGACGGAAAAAAAACATGTATGTGAGCCTGTCTTTGTGTGTATGTCAGGGCCGCTGAGAGAAGGGAGGTTTATCCCCTACTCAGAGTGGTGGAATACACAAGGGGGAACTGAAAGCATACTTCAGATAAAAAAATAGGGTTAATAAGGAAATTGTCTTTACTATAATTGATTACAATGTTATGTTATTTTTAATCCAGGAAAGGCCGCCGAGACAGGATCGCTTTTAACTCACTTTATTTGGTAAAGGTTTTGGTCTATTGTCTATCGTCTATGAAACAAAAGGAGAGGAATGGTATATAACACGCACGGAGCGTCTCTAAGCTTTATATCTAGGATACGCTGCCCAAGAGATTCTAATTCCCTGATGGCGGGTCCGAGTTAAACAGGCAGGTAGGGGTGGGCGTGTTCTGTGGCTAGGCCCGCCCCCTGACGTTGCAGCCCTACCGTATGTGCTCGGTGCTGCTCCCTTGTGAGTATGAGAGAATATTACCTCTTAACTATTAAATGTGCTCAGTGCTGCTTTCTGTGGCTATGGGAGGGCATTATGGCTGAAATATGTCACAACAATTACATTTGTGTCAACAAATTACTAACTTGTAAAAGATGTTCAGATATTCATATTATGGCTTATTACAGTTTGTCTTTAGGTTTGGTTTTTAGTTTTATGTCTTCCTATGTTAACAGTTGTCATTCATGATGATGGACATCAAAGTTCATGAGATTTTAAGGACAATTAAAAGAGAAACGTTGATAAGTTCATAGGACAACAGTGATGATTATAATAATGATTGAATATTATACCTTTGTTATGGGTCCAGTATGTTACATCTGTATTACACATGAGCCTATATAAATGCTGATGCACAACCAGAGGGGAATACATATCAGCCATACAAAATAATAATGTTATTGCAATTGGAGTAAAAAGAAAGTGTTGCTATTAACCAAATGATTTAACCTAAAATACAGATAAACAATGAGTGTCATGCAACTTTAAGGAAAATTAAGATATGATTATTATTTTCTTTAAAACAAAATTAATAAATAAATCACATTGGAAAGGATTATTGAATAAATATGGGTATGATAAGAATAAGAATAAAATAAAACGTAATCTAAATAAGCTGCACAAGTAGTACTACATCAATTAAAATATAAGGTAAATATCTTTGGTCAAGGACAACAGGTGGATTAGCGCTGCTGGGAAGGGATCTAATGTACAAGCATGGTTGCCGCTGTAACGCCAAAATTTGATAATATAATTAAACGCTAAATTTGATAATATAATATTTTTAACACTGATAGAAAGTTACTTTCTGATTGGCTCCATCATCTGCCCCCTCTCACACACAGGGTAATCGCCCTGCTGTGTCTCCGCAGATACTTGGCTGCATGGGTAGCAGTGGAAGAACACTGTCTCCATCCCTCCACTTTGCAGTCTATACCACCTTATGGATGGAAATTTATTGTATCCCAGGCACGGCATCCTGCAATAAGCCAGTATGGAAGGGATCCCACCTTGAAACCCGGGACAACCTAAGGCAGGCACAGTCACGATTACTTGGCAAAGTGACCACTTACTCACTTGATCATGAAGTGACGAGCTGTAACAATCATAGGAAGTGCCGTGTGGGGTGAAAGCTTGTCTGCAATAAGGTTACTAAATCACTTGGGATCCTTAGAAAAATAAGAGCTTTTGTTCACAATTCATGTCTGTTAACATTATACTACAGTTTGATTTATCCATATTTATCATTTTGTAATATTGTCTGGGCGTGTACATTTTCATCATATCTATATAAAATTTTGCTACTGCAGAAAAAGTTTGCTAGATTAGCTTCAAAAGCTGTTGTACCAAGTGCGCCACTTTTGTTTATCAATTGAAGTTATTGTCTATTTTTATATAAATATTCTCCACATCTGTGTTATGATATTTTGGTCCAGGAAAGGCCGCCGAGACAGGATCGCTTTTAACTCACTTTATTTGGTTAAGGTTATTGATCTATTGTCTATCGTCTATGAAACAAAAGGAGAGGGATCGTATATAACACGCGCGGAGCGTCTCTAAGGTTTACATCTAATCGATACGCCGCCCAAGAGATTCTGGCCTAAAATGGCGGAGTCCGAGTTTTATATCAGGTGGAGTAGACTTCTTCTATGGTTTTCTCACTTCCTCTGTGTGTGCGTTGCTGCCCCTAGTGTAAATGTTTTGTAACTTTGTCAAATGTGTTCAGTGCTGCCCTCTGGCGATTGTGAGGGGAAATTACCTCTAAACTATGCTTGGTGCTACTGGATATGGCTATGTGAGAGTATTACAGTAAAAATGTATCACTAGGGAATATTACAATTAAAATATGTCACATCTGCATCATTTGTTTTTAAGGTAAAATATAAGTTTACAGATTTACCTTATACTTTTGGATGTAATTTTGTTAAAAACTCAAAATTCCATAATCATAGTACTAGACAAGCTGAAAATCTTAATCTCTCTCTATAGGCCTATAAATCTTCCTGCAGTCAGTTTTGTGTCAAATATCGTGGAGTCTTATTATGGAATGTAAACATAAAATTACGTGATTCTTCTGTCAAATTGTCTGTGTACAAAAACAGACTTTCTATTCTATGTTATCAAAAGCAATTTGTTTGAAATAATTATTTGGTTCGAATATTAAACATGACTTTCTGCTTGTTTAAGTCTAAACCATATATTTATCCTTACATTTTGATTTGTTGTAACTTTTTTTTCTCTTTTTTTTTCTTTAATTACTGTCTTGTATTTGGTCAGGTTTTCTTAGTTTGCTCTGCATTGTTTTGTTATTTATACATATATTTTCTTGTGTGTGTGTGCTTATGTGTGTGTGTTTTGTATTCTAATATGAAATTGTCTTTTGGGTGTGGTTTCCATATAAGCCTGTACAGGTTTCTGCCACACCCTCACATGTACTTTGTTTTAGCACTACGTGTTTTGTTTTTATACTTGTATATGTGAAATAAACTAAACTAAAAAACTACAACAATGTCCAAAACCCCCCACAAACATACAGCGCACCAATACATGAAGACCACCTGAACCATTCAAATCTATGCACGTCTGGAGGGAATTTTAAATGTTAAATTGTATTCTTATGTCACTTATTTTTGTAATGTTGATTTTCAATGCATGCTGAAAGTGTACAACTTTGTGTCACACATACCTAAAATATTTTATATGATGTTTTACTTGATCACATTTTGTAATAGGAAGATTATTTGGAAATCTTTCAAAGCTTATAGAGGAAACAAACACATGCAAGGCTACTTGAGTAATATGCTGCTGCTTTCGTAACATTTATACCTGAACTCATTAATCAATGTGATTTACTATGTTAACTGTGATTATTTTTATTCTTGAATTTTATATACATTTTGATAAAAGCATGCCTAATGGATTGTGTGTTAACATTGTATTCTTGTATTATGTGATTTTATAATTTCGTATGTAAGAATTGAAGGGATCAAAACACTTAAAGGAGCATTTCACTGGTGGAGACATGAATCTGTATTGAAAGTGGGTCATATATGTAGTCGAATAGTAACATAAAATTCTAATTTGGGGCCTTCTTGACTGAATAAAGGCAGACAGTGTCCAGTTGGCGCTGGATTGAAGACGACAACTCCCACAATGCCAATCAGCGTTCACTTCCTGAGGGACGTAACATAACAGGCAATCAGCGTTCACTCGCTGCAGTCCAGAGTGAATCGCAGCAGGAGGAGAAAGTGATTTTACGGATGAAACGGGTGAAAAATAATGTACTGTGTCGGACACGGCTGCGGTTTGGGTTGGATGCCTGAACAGCATGGGTCGGTCGCAGGTTTTGCGATTGCGAGCGAGACTGCTGGATATGTTATTCAGGAGTGGAGGAGTCAACTGAAACCGTCCACAGTGGATCATGTGCTTTTTTTGCACAGCAATCTAAAGCACGCCAACACCAGATAGTGTAATTCCCTGGCGTTCCATCTAATGTGTTTTCTTCGGGTGCGAAGGCGTCGGGCATCAAAATCAATTTATAGCGGGTCTGGTCGGGTACGGAATGTAATTCACACTACTGTCGGAACACGGGTCGGATGCAGTTTTAAGTATTGCAGGTACGGGCGGGAGCCGATTTGCAAAATAAGCAGTGATGCCACTAGCGCGCTACGTAGTAACGCGTTACTCTAATCTGACTACTTTTTTTCAGTAACGAGTAGTTAACGCGTTACTATTTCCAAACCAGTAATCAAAAAGTTACTTATCCAAGTCACTGTGCATTACTATTTTTGTCATTTTCCTTAGTAAAAATATATATTTGCTTTCTTCTTGCGTCTCGGGGTGACGTACGTGACAAATCACGTTTCCGCTTGAGGACGTCAACTCACGTGTAGTAGGCTATAACGCGATACAAACGTAATCAACAATGGAGGGAGGAGAGAGATGCGCGTTTTCCAGCTGGAAATACAGGCACTATTTTGAGTTTGTGTCAGCTAAAGATGGCAATATTAAGGTTAGTTGGTGTCTCGGGGTGGTAACCCTGGCGCGTCAACTCCGGCAGCCCGTAATCCCGTACAACCCCCCCGTCAACAATTCCGCCCGCGGACCCTGTTATAATGTAATGTCTCCAATTAATGTAATGCAATGCAACGCGTTGACGCGCGTCTCGGCACGGTACTGGCGCGTCAACTCCGGCAGATCGCAATCCCGCTACTCCCCCCCCCCCCCCCCCCCCCCCTCAAACAGGCTGAATGCCAGATGCCTATTGTGTCAGGAGATACATGGTTGACATTACTGTTTAAAATGCACTTCCATAAAGTGAGTATTGGCAAAACCGGTTGTCATTTTTATTTTGAGGCAGCAGGGGGTGCTGTCGACAGCTGCTGAATGTAACTAATAAAGTAACTTGTAATCTAACTTAGTTACTTTAAAAACCAAGTATGAAAAAAAAAAAAAAAAAAGTGTGGGAATACATGTTTAAACTGTACTGTATCAGACTTTACTGAGACTCAGCATAGCGTAGTCATATACATATATTTGATCTAATTCAAGGATCTTTAATGAAACATTGAGAAGTGCTCCTTTGAAAAATGTGAGAAATAATTCACATTCACTGTCACCATAATAACTCAGAAAAGCCAACATTGAATGCAGTTTTTCCTGATTTTCTGAAGTGTCTTTTCTTCATCGTACTACGTCTTGCTCCTTTTCTCATCACGTAGATTGTGGTAAATTTTAGGGCGGACAAAGAATAACTTCTTACCCATTTTCTTGATCTCCTGAGCCAGCATGGCATCATTCTCTCTGAAGCGATCAGTTGATACAAGGATAAAAAAATCTAACTTTTCAAACTCAACATACTCCAGGTACTTATCAGCTGGGAATTTGGTGATTCCAATTCCCGGGAGATCCCATAATGTAACATTTGGGTGTATTGGATGTGGGTAAGGATCAGGCTTCATGGTCGTTTCCACAGCACCAGTAGGAGCCGCTCCATCATCTGAGTTGTCTATCCCACTGAAGGCATTTACAAATGTGGACTTTCCAGATCCACTCTCTCCCGTGATGGCAATGTTCAGTGGAATATTATTTGTATCTTCCAAATACTTGTTGGTTATTGATGCAGCCAAGTCTGTATCATTGTTTTCCAGGGCCTTTTTGATATATTCAATCGTGTTTGATCTTTCGGCCATCCTTTATGAATAAGAAATACAAAATGAAGGGTTTATTCACTTTCTTGCCTGGTAGGTAAGTTGAACTTAGGCCTTAACCTTTTAATTTAAACTTGATTGTTATCACACAGGACAGGCGTGCAGTGTAATTGGCCAACACACAGCTGTAGCCACACAGTGGGAAACATTCATTCTCTAATGAAACAGAACAAAGTCATGTTGTACTCTGTTTTACTGGCATATATCTGAGATATGAGAATTGTGTGTGTGTGTGTATGTGTGTGTCTGCGTGTGTGTGTGTCAGACAGCAGGACATTGCATTGGGAAGATGGGGGTGCTAAAGGAGTGATACCACAGCATTGCTTGACTTCTAGAAGGAAAAGCCTATAAGTTATACAATGGTTTATTTGTTGGTGTGGCGTTCTGTATTATAAGTAGAGCCCATTCTAACATAACTTCACCAACCTTTTTGAACCTGAGAGCTACTTGAAGGGCACTGAGTAATACAAAGGGATACTTGTTTGATACAATGTGCCTGAATAACAAAGTTGCAGGGTTCCCCTTTAATGATAGGAATAATAATAATAATAATAATTAAAGCTGCAAGCAGCATTTTACAGGTGCCAAGCCTAAAGCCAACCAATAAGACCCTGATAGACCATTAAGACCCTGACAGGTCATTAAGACCCTGACACAGACCATGAAGACCCTGATAGACCATTAAGGCCGTGACGCAGACCATAAAGACCCTGACGAAGACAATTAAGACCTTTTTTGTTTGCATACGGTTGATGCTGGAATAGCCTCAGCTTGGATCTGGTGATGGGCCAACAAACTTTCATGACCGTATGTCAAAAGGTTATGAGTATTTAAGTTTAAGTTTTCAATTAATTGCTGTAGCGCCCCCTATGGTCCTATTTGGATTAACTTTAGCCAGGTCAACCTATACCTATGCTTCTTTAAGTACACCAAGTTTGGTCATGATTGACTAAAGTTAACCCTGCCTTTAGTCACCTAACATTGATTGGGCTAATTTGGACGTCTAGCCGCCATTTACAGGTTCTGTGTTTCCTAAGAACATTTGCTCAACATGAGGAGATACAAATGTCTACAGGATTTCAAGACTGTAGGTTGACTGAAAGGGGTCAGGAAATATGGCTGTCCAATGTATGCATTTTCAGTTTATGGCTATAGCTCCCCCTATCGCCCAATCTGGATACAATTTGGAGGGGTTCATCTTGATCCATGTGCCTTTAGCCGTTTCTCAATTCACGTTCTTGTGTGTTCTCGTGTACTTGCGTTCTCGATAAACGTCATCAGTGGTAGCCCAAGTACTGTTCCAATTCCAAGTACGCGAGAACGCGAGTACTGTCGTAAAACCCGGAAGTGTTCTCGATGCGTTCTCGATGAGGCCGTTCTACCGAGGATGCATCGGAGGTGACTCGTGTGGACTTTGGACCGTTAAATATCCCAGAATGCATCATTGAGTCCGCTGCTGTTCCAATTGCAGGTGCGTACTCGCGTTCTCGGAAGTCTGTACTTGAAAGTCCGGACTTGCCAAGTACGTACTTCCAAGTCCGCGAGAACGTAGTCCGCGTACTTGGTATTGAGAAACGGCTTTTGACTCCACCAAGTTTGATGATGATGATTGGGTTCATTTGGTAAATGGTAAAATGGTAAATGGTCCTTTTATATAGCGCTTTTATCCAAAGCGCTTTACAGTGTTGACTGACATTCACCCATTCATGCACACATTCACACATCGATGGCGGAAAAGCAACCAACCTGTCCATCAGGAATCCTGAAGTAATAAGCATAGCAAAAGCAATCAAGGTGGAATGTACAGGTACTTTCCTCGTCACACCTTACAAAGAACATAACTGACAGCTGTCAGCCAAGCAATAATCATGGGAGATTTATGACTTACTAACATGCATATGTAACCCAAATGTCCACTGCCTCTCTATGACCCTGGGACTCTGCGTTGTGTTTAATTGTTGCGATGGGTATAGAAGGACCACGGGACACAGATGTTCGGGATTGTGGAAGACGCTTGGCAATTTATTCCCCAACAGTGGAAATTCTTCAATAGTTGTCCCTTGTATTCATTAGAGTAAAAACATATGAAACAAGAGTTCGAAAATACTCTTGTTCTACCAATACATTTTGACCAAACATAATGTAAAAATAAATACATATAAACCATAAACTATATAATTAAATAAACATTCTCTTTCAAATAAAAGAAGAAAAGGACAAACATTAAATTAAGCAGTAGACTAAATCATATCGTATAAGATCATATAAGACGCAAGCACACACATCACATATAACACTCAACAGGGCCCCGTTTCCCAAAAGCGTCGTTAGCCTAACAACGTCGTTAGAACCCTCGCCATACGTCTGCATTGTTACCAGTGGCGGCTGGTGATAAAAATTGTTGGTGGGCGCAGTAATAGAAAAAAATTAATTTGGTAGATTTGATTTCCTGTATTCTGGTGCATTTTGGAGATGGCCACTACCTATTACATATTACCTACTATTCATTTCAGATTCATAGCCTACATCCTGACTTGCAGGGCCTGGGCAAGCTTACCCATTGTTGTTATTATGATATTGAGGCAAATCATGATCACTGTCCTATAGCGTCCATTATTGTGTCTCAATGGCTATTTCAAATGCAGTTAGAAATATGGGACAGTTGCTTATTATTTATATGCTACAGGCCGAAAGACTAAATTAATATGTAACTTACTTGCTGCTTTTAAGTATAACATTGCTTGGGGAGTCCAATTCCTCCACTGAAATGGGTGGAAATCTCTTCTTTGCTGTAGTTGTGTTGCGCGAGTGTTGCTGAGGGAGGTAGCTTATTTGATTGATTCGCTGAATTGTCCAATTGTGTGGTGATAAAAAAAACAGAAAAGCCATACCATTGGCCTAGGACGCACACTGCTGGGACCCGAGGGTGATTTTTTTTGTGCCAATGAAAAGCGTCTCTGCTTGATAGACAGCAAAAAGTTTGCAAGCTTACGTTGACTTCAACTTGGCCGGCGACCCTGACTTGGAGGAGGGCTTTATTTCGAATGATCAATAACTAGCCTAGCCCAAATCATTTACGTTCAGACGCATTTAAAAGGTTGCTGGCAGTTGCAAGTACAGTCTATCACACAATTAAATGAGGATAAACGCTATGTATTTTAATTAGGGTTAGCTAACCCTAACAATAATGTATGCATATGGCCTACACACATTCCATTCATTATAGTTGCCGGCGATGGGCCAACCATCTAACACAGCCCTGAACATAGGTGATGTTTTGATTTAGTTACACGGTTCGGAGCAGCTGCACCTGTCTGATGGGTGTGTCTTTCACCTGTGTTGTGCTGTGGCAGTAGTAGTGACAAGCAAAGGGGAGGCGATGGAGGTTTTAAAAGGCTTGATTGACTGATTTGAGGACTTGAAACTGTTAGGATGGCTGGGCTCAAGGCACTATGGGTGGCGGTGCTACTACTACTGGTGCAGGGTAAGTATCCCTCTCCTTCTTCCTGGGCTACCTGGGTCATACACAGGGCCACGGATAGGATTGTGTGTGTGTGTGTATACTTTGAAATAGTCTCCCAGATTTGTAGATTGTCTAACCCTGACAATCCAAAAAGCCAGTAGAAAATAGATGGAAAATGTGTGTAGTTCAAAATGTGACGCAGCTTTTACTTCTTCACCACCTACAAAGTTTGCTATGTACGATCATTCAAAAACCGGAATCCTCGGAGGCGGGACTTAACTCTTCAGAGGTCTATTCCTCAGCCCCATCGCGGATTTTGCAAGCGAGTCGAAAGACGAACTGCAACCTATTTCTTGATATTTGCTTGGCAAAATTGCTAGACAATTTTCATCATACATTTCATACACTTATTCCCACAATTCCTTGCTTCAGTTTAACATAATTCCCACATTTCCTTGTTCAAGTTTAATATTGTTTTGGTAGTTGGCCATCACTTTGATTCAGGGAGCCTGAGGTCTGAACTTCAAGTCCTGTATTCAGATCAGGATTTGCAGGGTGACAGGGGAAAGCTGTGTGATTTCTTGGTGTTCCTTAAAGACATGAAGTTCGACAGTGCAATGCCTCAGCTTTACAAACTGTTCTCATTAGTGGCAACAATTGGAGCTACATCTGCAGGTGTAGAAAGGAGCTCGTTCTGTTTAAAGCGGCTCAAGTCCTACACCTAACACAATAGACCAAGGCCGTTTAAGCAGCCTAGCTCTGCTTGCCATTGAGAGGACACTGGTCAAGTCACTGGAAAAGACAAAGCATTTCCTTGAAAAGGAACAGAGAGCCATAAATTGACAATTTATATGATGTAGGCCGAAAATGAGCTTCCCTTCTTTGAAAGACCAGCAGCCGCCACTGTGCTACAGTATATGGCTGTAAAGTAGATGTTGTTTTCAATAAAAAAAACATTTCCACAGAGCAAGCCGACCACTTTTCCATGTTGATAAGAGCATTAAAATTGGAAAAAAAAATGGGACAAAAAGAAATCAAGGGACATTAAGAATAGATAAAAATGTGTGATTAATTGCAAGTTAATTATGACATTAATGCGATTAATTGTGATTAAATATTTTAATCATTTGACAGCACCAATTAAAACATTGCTTAATGTCTAATTTTTTTACCTTTTGGTTTTGGTTTTGGTCATGGCTACAGCCCACATGACAACAGTGGAAACAAGTGTGCCGGTAAAACCTGTATGTCAGATTATGGATTAATGGAGCTGTAGCACGCAGTTGTTGTTCGGGAAACAAGTCCAACCCTACCTACCATGGACCTTGTTGAGTCTGAAAAAAATTGATGAATTGATTTAACCATTTATTGTATGGCATGACATTGAAATACACTTTAATTTGGCGGTATGGCTCTTTAAGTGCTCTCTTTGCTGTAGGACTGAAAGCATGACATTCAGATGTCAGATACAGAATGCCAACAGCATACCAACATCTGACCACAGGGAGCACTATACGATCCCCCATGGGGTGTAGGATGCATGCCAAACAGAGCAGAACCAAATCGGGTGGAGGCTGGGGTGGTGCTGGGTTAGATTCAGCTCAGCAAACTTAACTTCTTAGAGAGTGTGCGTGTGAGATAAGAGGTCTTAAATTTACTCACTGAAGTCAAGTGGCGCACTGCAGTCAAATTGTTGATTGGGTTTTATGCTTTATTGAGGATTTATTCATTTTTTTTATTTTACCGTTGTTCCTACTTCCGTCACGCTATGGAAATTTCCTTCACACCAGGGAAAATTCCCGTCATGCCAGAGCCATGACGCACCAAGAGCTTCTTCAGGGCTATTGCTAGATGCTACTCAAACTTGCGGACAGACTGAGTTATTATGAATGATTCTCTTGTTAAACATTTTCTCTTTTCTTTTTTACAGAGGCATCCTCACAACTAAATGGTAAGAGATTGTAAATGAAAATGTTACATTTCAATTATTTATTATTTTAATTGACCATTTATTTATATTTCCCTAGAGGCTGCCCTATTTCCTTATCGATGTCCATATAGTCTGCTATTTGGGCTTCAGATGTATAACAAGCTATCTTTGTATATATATATTATAAAAGTGCAATACTTTTCTTTTCTGGGTTGCCAGTATATACGCTGATAGACGCGCCCAAATTACCACAACTTGCTTTTGATTTGAAGAAGGTTGTTGTTTATTGAATTTCTTACCGGAACGGAATAGGCTGGTGCGATAGTTTGGTAGATATTGCTGCGGTCTAAAAATAGTGCGACTGCATACCTGGGAACCCTACCCCGCTGGGCACAGCTGAGTTAAAGTAGAACCCGCCAGCTTAATTGCTGGGCGGAGTTTGCATTACGCACCGTCCTTTCCTCCAACCAGCCGTTATTCATTCATAAATCATTGAAACAATAAATCATCGACAAACTATTCAAAATTGATAATGAAACGCAAAATATCCAATAAATCATATAATTTGGCTTCAACATTCCGGCCCCTAATTGTAATGTATACAGAACAATTACTTAATTAAACAAAGGGAGCCAAACTTCTTTCCTGTTATACAATTTTCCAAAAACAAGAGTACATTATACATATAGTAATCCATAGATTCTTCGACATTTACGTCAGTGAAAAGAAAAAAGTCAAGAGATTGTCCATGGAAAAATAGTCAATGTCAAAAATGTGTGTGCGCGGGGGGGGGTCAGACTCCAACTGGAGCCTCAAGGAGCAGGGCAAGTTTGGTAATGGGCCTGCGGAGGATGCTGGTCTTGGTCCGAACTTGCACTTGCCTTACAAGTCCTCTGGAATCTGGTAGGGTATCCACGACTTGTCCCATTATCCACGAGTTTCTTGGAGCTGTATCGTCAATAATGAGCACGATGTCTCCTTTGACAAAGTTTCTTGTCTTTCTCGTCCACTTTTGTCGTTCTTGTAATTCTGGTAGGTATTCTTTGGTCCACCTTTTCCAGAATAAGTCTGCCATGTATTGAACTTGACGCCATCTCCTTCTGTTGTAGCAGTCATCCGGACTAAACGTTCCTGGAGGTAAGAAGGGCTTTGTTTTAAGCAGTAACAGGTGGTTTGGTGTAAGGGGTTCCAGATCCAATAGGTCATTTGATGCTTTGGTGATAGGTCTATCATTTACGATTGCTTCCACTTCACAGAGCAAGGTGTTGAGTCCTTCTTCA
Organism: Micromesistius poutassou; assembly: GCF_964030765.1. NCBI lineage: Eukaryota > Metazoa > Chordata > Actinopteri > Gadiformes > Gadidae > Micromesistius > Micromesistius poutassou. The sequence goes on from NC_140286.1 coordinate 4,207,213, forward strand.
TCCAGGGTTTGTTGGTGCATGAGTGCACTGAGAATCCGTCTGATGGTTCTAATTTGTCTCTCCCAGATGCCTCCGTGGTGTGATCCAGAAGGTGGGTTAAACAACCAGCAGATGCCTTTACTGAGTAAAGTGTTTTGTATCCGAGTGTTGTTCAGACTTTGAACAGCTTCGCGAAGTTCAAGTTCTGATCTGACCAGGTTGGTCCCATTATCGGATCTCATGACTTGGATTGGGCCTCTCCTTGCGATGAACCTTCTGATTGCATTGATGCATGAGTCAGTGTTTAGAGTTTGTGCAACCTCTATGTGAATGGCTCTGATATTCAGACATGTGAAGACCACTCCATATCGCTTAACAGTAGTCCTCCCACGTTTTACCTCAAATGGTCCAAAGAAATCCACACCCACATTAGTAAATGGGGGATCACCTGGAGTAACTCTTTCCTTTGGTAAGTCAGCCATGAATTGTTCACTTTTAATGGTGCTAGTCTTCCTGCAGGAAACACATTTAGTGAGAACTTTTCGAATGGCTGAGATAGCTCCAGGTATCCAATACTTCTGCCTCAAACGTGAGAGTGTATGACTTCTGCCACTGTGTCCAAGGTCTTCATGAATGTGTCTAATGATGAGTTGTGTTATGTGATGGTCCTTTGGCAGGATAACTGGGTGCTTGGCTTCTGATGGCAGACCTGTTCAACCTGCCACCAACTCTTATCAACTGATCTTGAAGAATTGGTGCAAGCTTGCGAAGATGGCTACTTCTTTTCACCACGTTTCCTTTGCTTAAAGCGGTCATCTCATCTGTAAAACATGTTTGCTGACAAAACTGAAGGATAGCCACTTCAGCTTCCTGGAGGTTTTCCACAGAGAGATTGTGTGTTAGGTTTGTCCTTTTTATTTCCAAGCAGTCCTTTTTTCTTTGCGACTGCCATTCTTAGTGCTGCCTTAATGCAGAGTATCCAGGCCACAGCCCTTTTGAGATGGTGCCACTTGGAATACCGCAAGATAATCCCTTTGATGGAGTCATTTCCTTCAATGGCAGTAACATTTACTGCAAGCACCTTTACCTCAGGATCTCCGACCGCAAGAGTCAAAACAGGAGCCTTGGGCCAGTCAGACTCATCTTGACGGAGGAATACTGGGCCGGATATCCAAGTTTCAGTTTTCAGGAAGGTATGGACTGAGACACCTCTGGAAGCACAATCGGCAGGATTCAGACTGCTGTTTGTATACCTCCATTGCTCCAATTGTGACGCAGCTCTGATGGTGGCCACTCGGTTGGCCACAAAGGTATGGAATCTGGAAGTGTCATTCTTTATGTATTTAAGCACCGATGTGCTGTCAGTCCAAAAGACTGATGGTTCAAGAGGGAGTTCAATCTCCTCTCGCATCATGCGATCCATCCGTACAGCTACAGCGGCTGCTGTGAGCTCCAATCTGGGGATGGTCACAGGTTTCAGGGGAACAACTCTAGCTTTTCCCATGAGGAAGGCACAGTGAACTTGATGGTACTGGTTCAACATTCGTAGGTAAGAGACAGTGCCATATCCATTTTCGCTAGCATCAGCAAAGTGATGAAGCTGCGATGAGACTGGGTGTGCAAAACCATCAGGTTTCAAGCATCTTCTAACCTTGTAGTTTGATAGAAGGCTTAAGTCTCTCAACCAATTCCACCATGTTTGTTCCAGATTTTCAGGAATCTTCTCGTCCCATCCAAGTTTCAACCTGCAGAGCTCCTGCAAGATCTGTCTAGCAGGGAGGATGACCGGGGCCACCATACCCAGCGGATCATAAACGGAACTCACTAATGATAGAATCCCACGCCGAGTGAGCGGTTTTTCTGGGAGCTGGATCTTGAATCCGAATGAGTCTGTCTCAAGGCACCATTGTACACCTAGTGCTCTTTCAACAGGCAAAACGTCTTCAAAATCCAGATCCTTGATCTCTTTAGCTCGATCCTCCTCTGCTATTGAGAGTATTAAAGCTCTGCTGTTGCTGACCCACTTGTTGAGCTTAAATCCTCCTGTAGCACATAACTTTTTGAGGTCCTTAGCAAGTGTAAGAGCTTCTTCTTCATCCTCTACTGATTTGAGGCAATCATCCACGTAGAAGTTTCTGAGCACTGTTGTGATGGTTTCTGTCTTGAACTTGCCAACATTGTCTCTGGCACACTGCTGAAGAGCAAAGTTAGCGCAACTTGGTGAGGATGTTGCTCCAAATATGTGCACAACCATCTTGTACTCTTCCAGTTCCTTTTCCACATTTCCGTCAGGCCACCATAGAAACCGAAGGAGATCAGCGTCTTCCGCCGGCACTTTGATTTGATGAAACATTGCTTCAATATCAGCCATAAAGGCGACAGGTTTCTGTCTAAATCTTGTGAGAACGCCAATGAGACTACTGGTTAAGTCTGGACCTTGGAGAAGCTAGGCATTGAGACTGGCACCTCCGTAAGTAGCACCACAATCAAAGACTACCCTCAATTTGAGTTTTTTTAGGGTGGTACACCCCATGGTGTGGTATATACCAAACTCTCTTGATCTGGCTTGCCTTAGCCGTTTCCTCAGGTGACACTGGAACAGCAAACCCTTTGTTGAACATGTTGGCCATAAACGTCTTGTATTCCTCATGGAATTTGTGATTCTTTGAGAACTTTCTCTTCAAATTTAAGGCTCTTTGTACGGCAACTGAGCGATTGTTTTGGAATTCAGTGTCTCCATTCCTCAATGGCAGTCCAATCCTGTAATGCCCATCTACCAATTTGACAGAGTTAGAGACGCGTTCCATGAACATGTGATCCTCTTGTGACATTTCGAGGCGCTCCTCATACTGACGTTCTGGAAAGTCGTATTTTATTTGCTGTTGCATAAATTCTTCCATCCTTACAACAGAGATCCTGTGGGCCATAACAATGGGTTGTCCAACTTTTGAGACACTTGTTTTCCTTAGAGGTCCATTTACAGTCCACCCCAAGGCGGTTTTAATAGCATAAGGTCCATTGTCTTGACTGCTGATAACCATAAGTGGTTCCAGGGCCTTCGGTACGTTGCTGCCAATCAGCAGGCCGATATCAGCATCAATCTGAGGGAGCTTTACCTCTCTTAAGTACGACCATTGTTCCACGTCCATTTCTGAAGGAATGCTTTCCTTTTTCACAGGGATTTCTTTTCGTGTGTAAGCATCTGGGAGTTCAAAGAACTTTCCGCTTTCCAGGCCGCTTATTTCCAGACCGCAGGCAACCGATGTCTTGACAACTTGTTGTTTGTTCATTGTACGAAGCAGTATGTCAGTTGTCCTTCCAGTCATTTGAAGCTGTTGGAGGAGTGCTTCCGTACAAAAGGTGTCAGTACTTCCTGGATCTAGGAACGCGTAGGTTTCAATCACTTTATTACCTTTTTTGTTTTCACAGGGACAACAGGCATGATGAATTCAGATGCGCCGGCCCCAATATCATTCCATCCGTTTTCTATTTCCACAAGAGCACTCGTGATTGTCTTCTCTTTGTAGGCGTTTGCTTCTCTGTTGGTGATGTGCAAAGTGGTGGGGTGCTTGAGTGAACACACTTTACAGGTAAGTCTTTTTTGACATCCTTTGCTGATATGCCCTGTTTCCAGACACCCAAAGCATACTCCTTTTCTTTTGAGGAATTCCAACTTGTCTTGGTGTGATTTCTTGTTAATAAGGTAGCATGAATCAAGACTATGAGCACCATTACAAAATAAGCAATACTTGTAAGGCTCTTTGGAGGATGAACTAGGGACCACACTCTCATTGCGTGTTTCATTTGCTACTGGTGAAACACTTGTAGCAAAACCACTCTTGCTTCTTCTTTCTCTATCCAACATGGAGCGGGGCATTGCTTGAATTGAACTTCTTCTGGCTGTTATGGAGGTGTCCTTTAAGTTTCCGAACACGGGATGCGACAAAATTCTGGACTGTTTATCAATGAACTGCACCAAATCTGCAAATTTTGCTCTCCTACCATCCCGTTCTTGCAAGTCACAGGCCTTTACCCTCCACTTTTCTTTTATCCTGTAGGGAAGCTTCGCTAAGATGGCCTTTATATTGGTGGTATGAGCCATTTCCTCCATGTACTCCATTGTATCCATAGCATTTAAACACCCACTGAGAAACACAGAAAATCCATTTAAAGCTTCAGGGTCTTCCACTTTAATAGATGGCCAGCTGAGCGCTTTATCGATATAGGCTGTAGCTATCCTGTAATCATCTCCAAAGTGTTTTTTCAACAACCTCTTGGCCTCTGCGTATCCTTTGTCCGATTGCATATATTGACAACTGTGCACAAGCTCTCTTGGTTGGCCAGTTGTAAACTGCTCTAGAAAGTAGAGTCTGTCTTTGCTGTTCTCAGTTCTGTCTTCAATTCCATGCTCAAATGCTCTTATGAAAAACTGATAATCCAATGGATCTCCTTTGAACACAGGTATGCTGAGTGATGGTAACAAAGACAGGCTCTGTTGTTTCACTAGAGCTTCCGTAATCATGTTTTGTTTTTGCATGATGTTCGCCAGATTGCTGAGGTCCATATGTCCTTGGTTAGAAAAGATCTGCTTGGCTTGAGGATTGATTGGGTCACATGGTATATGTTGGATGATATGTTCAGCCTTCAAATAAGCACCAGCTCTCATGTCTTTCTGTGGCTGTGGTATGGGAGGAGTTATGTCTTGCATAGGTCTTTTGTCAGCATTAACAATTTCTTCATGAGACTTGAACTTTGTTGTTTTTCTACGTACAGTACTCACTCTCTGTTCCACATGCACTTGTAAATTTGCATTTTTTTCCAGTTCTTTTTGAAGTTCTACTTCGAGAGGGGGGGCATCAGAATCTGTGTTGACCAGTAAGGCAGCTTGTGCATATACATCACTTGCATCTTCATCAAAAGTGTTCTCAGCCAATCCTCCATCCAAATATTCATTCATCATGTCCATTGCCTGAGGCTGAGCCATGTATGAGTCTTCATACTCATTGATGATGTTCAACTTAGCAGCATTAGCTGCAATTTCAGTTTCCAAATCCAAATTCTCTTTCCTGGCTTTGAGAAGTGCTTCTTCCTTTTCAAGTTCCTGCCTTCTTTCCAGTCCGGCAGCTCTTACCATCAATTCCACTCTTTTGCTTTCCAATTTGAGCCTTGCAGATAAGACAGAAGATTTAGAGGAGCGGCCGGATCTTGTTGATTTTTGTGAGCGAACACTTGGAAACACTGTCTTGAGGTATTACATCATCATTGCATTCATCAGCATCAATTTCACTCTGCTTATTTGTTACCCCTTTTATCCATTTTGTAGCTTCCTCAATAAATTCAGAAAATACAGTCATTTTGGGTTTGTACCATTCCTTTTGCTCCTTTTCTGCATCCACAACCGACATTAAGTCTTTTACAGATTCATTTAATTCCTGCAACTCCACACACAGCTTTTCAAACTCATTTTCCACTTTGGATTTAACAAGTTCAACATTGAAAACATTTTCCATCAGTTTTATCAATTCATTTTTTCTTCTTGTTATTAAGGCCAGTTTACTTTTTCTGGATGTTTTTAATTGATTGAGTTTTTCAACCAGTGCATCGTCAATGTCACTTTCCAAGCTTTGCAAATCCTCCATGATCCTCTTTATTCAATAAACACACAGCAGTTGAAAAATCATCACAGTGGAATCCTTTGCTTTTAATTATTTCACCTCATTTACATTGTCAATATCCCATGATTTGCTTTTAATTCCATAAGTACTTTTAGATGTATTTTTTAGGAGACAGGCATGTTATTTTCAACGAGTCCATTGATACTACTTGGCTGACGTTACACAGTGACGTAATGACGCGGCGGCGCTTTGATTCATTCAGGAAATATGTATTGACGCTACGCGTAACATCGCTTCTGTGCATTACTTTACAAGCGTCGGATCGCTTCCACAAAAAATGCGATCCGGTCTTTTGTGAAACTGCGCTTTGAGCCGTCCATGCAACAAGCAGTTTATATTTTTAGACGTATAAAAGTGCAATACTTTTCTTTTCTGGGTTGCCAGTATATACGCTGATAGACGCGCCCAAATTACCACAACTTGCTTTTGATTTGAAGAAGGTTGTTGTTTATTGAATTTCTTACCGGAACGGAATAGGCTGGTGCGATAGTTTGGTAGATATTGCTGCGGTCTAAAAATAGTGCGACTGCATACCTGGGAACCCTACCCCGCTGGGCACAGCTGAGTTAAAGTAGAACCCGCCAGCTTAATTGCTGGGCGGAGTTTGCATTACGCACCGTCCTTTCCTCCAACCAGCCGTTATTCATTCATAAATCATTGAAACAATAAATCATCGACAAACTATTCAAAATTGATAATGAAACGCAAAATATCCAATAAATCATATAATTTGGCTTCAACATATATATTGAATTTGTATTGTCATTGATATTTACTTTTGACTTTGTTTTACTCTTGTACTCTTGAGTATTTGAAAAAGAGCTATACAAATTAAATATATTCTGAGTATTGTTGGGAAAAACAGTCTGCCTAGTTACTTGACCAGATAAAATGAGACGGAGAGGTAATAAAGTCTATCAGCACGAGGGCCTCGGATTTATTGAGTAAAGTAGCAAAGGTAATACAGATTCATAAAGCGTGAGAGATCGAATATTCTACGTCCCCTAACAGCGCTGAGGTCGCCTAGAGCTTCGCCTCCGTGGAAGTTCTGCTTCAGAAGAGCTCCCGTGATTTGGTGCATGAGAAACTTATAGTATCTTTCATGGCCAGGTGTGTGTGCTAGACTTTGTGTGTGTTATCGAGGGTTCTCTTGTCCCTGAGCCTCCGAGTTGTTTTGTCTTTCTGTGTGATGTGTGGCCTCGCCATCTAGCTGAGGCAGCCTAAGATTTCGCTTGGCCGGGTGTATGGGGAACCACGTGGGAGAAACGCTACTCATGCTCCAGACATGAGTATGCCATACACACCCCTCCTAGGGGGTGGCATCCACCCCGGCCTTACATTGCATACATCCCTCTGCCCAATGACACGGGGTGTCCTCCGTAGCCTGATGGGGAGAGGGCTCGAGGGTCGTCTTCACCCTCTTGAATGTGTGGTATGTTGTGTTTATTAGATTTGGGCCCAGGGTTGACTATATTCATAATGTAATGTCCATTTAGGTTATTTTTGCCCATCAGTATGCTGTCCGCATTAAAACTGAAGTGCAGCAGAGAATGTGGGCTTTGTCTTACTCAGAGGCACTGCTGCAGCAGAAGTTCATAGGCCAAAAGGGGGCAACAACAGTTCCTTCTCTGAACTGTTTGAACCTTTTTCAGTGTGTGGTGGGGCTCCTTTAAACTCCAAGATCATTGGAGGAGAGGATGCTGCTCCGGGTAACTGGCCCTGGCAGGCCAGTTTGCATCGGCGTAGCCACTTCTGTGGGGGGTCTTTGATCAACAATATGTGGGTGCTGACCGCTGCCCACTGCTTCCCCACGTAAGGTCAATCTTCTACATCCGGCAATAGCCAAAACATGTTCATCAACTCTGGTTCATCAACAACTCGATGAACATTAATCTTCGACGAACAAGACTAACGGTGACGACGCTTCTTGTCGTTTTTATGTTGTTTCTTTTTATGATTAGAAATTACCCGAAAGGTGTCACGGTCTTCCTGGGCCGTCAGAACCAGGGGGGCAGCAACCCCAACGAGGTGTCCCGGACCATCTCCAGGATCCTCTGCCACCCCGATTTCAACAGTGGTGCCAAGTAGGGCTGGGCATCAAAATCAAATTTTTATCACAATTTCGATTTTAGCGTCAAACGATCACAAAACTAATATAATCAAGTCGTTTTTTTAATTCATTAAATGTTTTATAGAAAGTGCAGAGAACAGCTGGATACATATCTGTACATTATTTTAGATTTGAACATTTTCTATTTGACCATTTTGTGTATTTTAAGGCGAAATTTCAAAGTTCTCAGTTACAAAGAGTTTTTTTGGAGACATGCTGAATTAATACATCATGTTTTCAAACTCAAAAATAATCATTTCAATAATCGTAATTTCAATATTGACCAAAATAATCGTGATTATGATTTTTTCCATAATCGAGCAGCCCTAGTACCAAGTACGACAACGACATCTGCCTGCTCCAGCTGTCCTCGACTGTCACGTTCACAAACTACATCATGCCCGTCTGCCTGGCCGCGGACGGAAGCACGTTCAACAGCGGCATCATCAACTGGGTCACTGGCCACCTTGTCTGGAGGTGGAGGTGGGTCTTCTTCTTCTGGTGTAGGCTATGTCCTTAGACCTTCAACTATGTTATGTTCTTTTTAAATCAGAAAAGGCTGTCGAGACAAGATCGCTTTTAACTCACTTTATTTGCTAAAGGTTTTGGTCTATTGTCTATGAAACAAAAGCAGAGGAATTGTGTATAACACGCACAGAGCTTCTCTAAGCTTTATATCTACGATACGCCGCCCAAGAGATTCTGTAAGCTGAATATCTAACGATACGGCTAGGGCTAGGGCTAGGGCTAGGGTTAGGGTTAGCCCTAACCCTAACCCTGCCTAGGCTGTCTGTTGTGGCGATTTTCCTCCTCTGGCTTGTCGCGATTTCCCCTGTCTCAAAGCTAAGATGGTGCTTAAATAGACAGGTGCGGGTGGCAAATTTATGAATCCTACTATGGCCACGCCAAGACCACGAAAAGACACGCCCGCCTCTATTTCTGATTGGCCCTAATGTGTTTTCTTCCCAGAAACAAGGAAAACTTGTAAATGAAACGATCGCTGTAATAGATTCTTTTAATGATGTCGTCAGCGATAACTTTTAAGTCAGCGATAACTTTTAAGTCAGCGATAACTCTTAGGTCACTTACTACTGTCAAATTGTCAGTCTGAAGTAAATTTGTGAAAGTGGATATACTCAGTAGTGAACGACCCTACATAGACCAAGGTAAAGGATCGATTTGATGGAGACGTCCTCCTCATTTGGAGATGGAGATGTGCTCCTCATTTTGTAGATGTACAATTATCTGTATTATCTGGTTTGATGTGAGCTACTGTGTTAAAGTAGGCCTATATATGTATTATTAATTATTATTGTATTATTAATTATTAGGTGTTTGTAGAGTTATGCTTAAGCGGTCAGTGAAAACGGCTAAGGAAAACTACTATTGTGTGTGTTGAAGTAGAAAGTTGAAATGTATTATGAGGGAGGGCAGGTCACTCACTCTCCTGTGTTGAGGGTGGCTCTAGAAATCATGGACATAGCTTAGTCGGTGCTATAGCCAAAGTGTATGGCTCAATATGGTAAGTGGAAAATGTCTTAATCTCTGTCCGATTTCCACTTTTCTAAGAGTGAGAAACTAGGCTGTCGTATTGTATGCAAAATCACTCAAGACTGTGATCAAAAAAAGGATAGCCTAATAGCCTACAGTTATTTAAAAAACAGCAAGGCAATCAACAAATAATACGGCAGCTTCCATGGCCAGATATACGTGGTCAAAAGGATAGCCTAATAGGCTACAGTTATTAAAAATAACTCAGAGTGAGGGTACCGCAGAGTTCTAAAGCATCCAGTTCAGTTGCATGCAACCCGGCCAATCACAGACAGAGTAGGGCGGGTCTTGGCGTGGCCATAGTAGGATTCCTAAATTTGCGGGCATCTTCTACAACGTTTAAACCTGCCCACTTCATCTATGTGTCATCCGTTGTTGCCCCCTTTTGGCTATGTACTAAGTGTTGCAGCTTTATTGCATGTGCTCAGCCTGCTTCCTGTGGCTATGTGAGGATATTACCTCTTAACTATAATATGTGCTCGGTGCTGCCCCCTTGTGACTATGTGAGGATATTACCTCTTAACTATTGTATGTGCTCGGTGCTGCTCCCTGTGGCTATGTGAGGATATTACGGCTGAAATATGTCACAACTAGTAGGTTGCTAGTTTCATCCCCAGCTACTCCTAGCGTGTCGAGGTGTCCCTGAGCAAGGTACCGCACCCTAACTGCTCCCGACGAGCTGGCTGTCACCATGCATGGTTGACACTGCAGTCGGTATGTGAATGTGTGCATGAATGGGTGAATGTTAGGCAATATTGTAAAGCGCCTTGAGTGGCCACTCGTTAGAAAAGCTCTATATGAATGCAGTCCATTTACCATTTATCATTTAACTAGTTAAAATGTGTTCCACAGTTTGTAGTGGGTCTCTGCACTCGCATTGGGTACTGTCCAACCCACTGAGGTCAGTTGATACGACCGGTTCACACAACAGGGGCCCCATCAGCTGCCTTTTCAAAGTCTTGTTTCATTCTTCCATTCATAGGTTCACTCGCGGACATCCTCCAGGAATTGGACGTGCCCATAGTGGGCAACAGGGAGTGTAACTGTAACTATGGGGTGGGCAGAATCACCAACAACATGATCTGTGCTGGATTGTCGGCTGGAGGGAAGAGCGCGTGTCAGGTAAACATTTAAAAAGTCATGTTTGAGAGGAGCTCACTAAAGTAGATTACATTAAACTCTTTTGGGTCTGTACAACAAAATGCAGTTTAGCATGCGAAAATAGTGCAACAAAGCAGAAGTGCAAGACAAAACGTACCCCTCCATTTAAACATAAGACACACAAAGCACCAAACATAAAGGATTAGTTAATGACTCTAACTTCATGCAATCTGAGATCTTTTGCTAACCCATCGTGGCTTTATCCTCTTCCCCTAAAGGGTGACTCTGGTGGTCCTCTGGTGAGAAAACAGGGTCCACAGTGGGTCCAGTCAGGAGTGGTGAGCTTTGGTATAAGAGGATGTGACATACCCAATTTCCCTACAGTATATGCCAGAGTGTCCAAATATCAGGCATGGATCCTCAGTTTGATCACCACCGACCAGCCAGGCTTTGTCGATTTCCGCTCCGCGGGAACCGACAGCGACTCCACTTTCAACTGCGGCAACCCAACGTCCAGCCCCGGCACCACTGCCACCACCGCCACCACTGCAACCACCGGCACCAGTGCCACCACCGGCACCAGTGCCACCACCGGCACCAGTGCCACCACCGGCACCAGTGCCACTGCCACCACCTCCACCCCCTGCACCTCGGACGCACGATTCCCCATGGCTGTGTCCCACCTCCTTCTCCTCTCCTCCCTCTACCTCTTCTCCATGCTGGTCTAGCGGCAGCATGGCTTGGAAGGGTTCGACTTTATTTTCATGTTGTATGTATCTCAGGGAGGGAAGTATGTGATCATGTAAAGAAACGATTGCACAGCGTTTTCTGTTTTTTTATGGACTGATGCTGTCGATGGAGTCTCAGCTTACACGTGATATATAGATTGTGTTGATCAAATTACGTGGAAAAGATCGCTTTTTCTCTGCATGTGAAGGTGCAGAGTTATAAAATGTCTCTTTTTGATATGTGCTTCTTATTTTGTTTGGGTTGAAACTGGGTCTTTTGTTTAGCTAGCAATGGTTAGGAGAGACTAAAAGTTGAGAATGTAATTACACTGGGGGTGTATCATTTGACAGTTTTTTCATGTGTTTAAATGTCTTTACACGTCTTCATCTTAACACACAGAAAATTATATTTCAAAGCTTCATTTATAAATAGATGTTAAACAAGATGATCATGACAAATGGTTTTGGAAGTGCAAATGTAATCAATAAATTATAAGGGTCAGTGCATACACTTATTTGTGGAGTATAAGTACTTACATTTGGGTACTTGCCGATAACAAGGACCGATACAAGTACTTAATGGCATGTTTTTACCGGCGGGTGCGGGTCGGTTCGTATGCAAAGATGCGGCAAGGTTTGCGTTTCCACCACCAAAAGTGGGCGAGTCCGGGCTGAGCCGGGATGAGCCGTACTCATCTCGCAGTACTCCTCCGTTGGGTTGCTGAGACGCCCGAAAGGATGCCAATAAGTTTGAGCTACACAAACCGTCCGTAATTAGACCGTCCGATTAGTCGACAACTAGTCGACAATTAGTCCGTGCAACAGGGGGATGATAACAAACATACACAGTACCCGGAAGGTATTTCTGGACAATGACTAAGCTTGGTTTATTGAAGAAAATGTTGCGCAAAAGCTCTTTGTTCATTGTGTCGCATTCTTCTTTTTCCTTGGATTTATTAGCAGGCTACACTGTGTCGGGCTGCTATGAGGTCACGATGCTCACGTAGCTGCCGCGGCTATCGCCATCCGGCTTAAACGCCGCCCTACCATAAGGGTACTGTCGGCGGTGGAAACGGGAGCTGTAACTGAGCTGGGCCAAACCGCACCTTCACTACTTGGCCAAGGTGTGCTGGGCCGAACCGCACCCACCGGTGGAAACACTCCATAATAATACCATTACAGTTGAAATAACTGTAATTGTGAACCCACTGTTTCAGCGGGAATTCAAACACTATGAGATGTACAAAGATTTGTTTTGGGCTGAGAGTTCTACAAGAGGGGGGTGTGTTATCTTATCCCCATGGTTACGGCCCACGGCAACTTTGTGATACTTTTTTAGTGCCCTTGTCATGTATGAAGGTTAAAATCATAGACATATATACATAGACGCCGCATTGACTGCTGCCGCCCACTAGAGCGATGTGCCTACAGGGCGGCCATCTTGGAACAGGACCATTCGCTCCTACAGTGCATTACGTCTATGGAGAAATGATGCGTCTACACAATAAAAATGATCATAAATCGCTCATTTGTCAAGCTATTTTCACGGGGTGTGTTTGTCAAACATCAGACCAGATAGACAGACAGACAGACAGACATAAATAGAACAAAAATAACCCAAAAAACGTTCAGGTGTGTTCAGGTCTTTATTGCTTGAAGGCTATTACATTTGAGTATCTTATCCTTTGTCTTCGTCTTCTTCTTATTATTATTATTATTGTTGTTATTATTATTATTATTATTATTATCATCATTATTTTATATTAAATTATTACTGTTATTTTTTATTATTGTTATGCCAATCATTATATTATTATTATTATTGAAGACATAGGATCTGCTGTCTACCCTTTGTGAAAAGCAGACCGTCAGAACAGCTTGCAGGAGCTTACAGGACTCATCACGTTCTGTTCCATTTTTTTGAGTGGCTCCCCTGAGGATGCAGACTTTGTTGCATACTGCAGGACACAGAGGAAAACTTTGTTCCTCGTGGCTTTCCTAAACTCCCACCACCCTCTGATCAGTTTTATCATCTCTATGAATAAAGTGATTTGATTGATTCCAAATATTCAAACTAAACAGGCAGTTTGAATTATCAGAGGGTTAAGTAGTAAAACTTGAAAATATTCAAGGAAAGAACAAGAACATTACAGTAACACACCCCTCCAAACAAACTATTTATATGAGTATTTACAACCTGTCATGAATTGGAGCTAAAACCCCTGAAAGAGAACTGTTTTGCACAGTTTCTTTCTTGTGCTGCCACTCTGGTATTCGAGTGATGTAAGTTTTGCAATGTGGTGCAGCCTAATTTTGAGGAACACAGACACCACTAGTTTCAGTAGGTCAGAATGGTGGTTGTCAATGCCAAATTGTGTGTCTTCAGTGTGTTCCCCGAGCAAAAATACATCATCCGTACCAATCTCCTCACGGACCACATGCATGACCACTGACACCTTGGGAGCTTGCTCTGAGTGGACCACCTGGCGAATCACCCGCTCTGCTGCTCTCACTACTTTGACTGTGCCCTCTGAGGGAATCATGAGCCCGCCATTATTTTTGAGCACAAGTAGGTGGTAGCTCTCATCATGTGAAGAGGGTACGGCATCTGCCACCAGGCTGGCACGGCACACATGGCAAGAGAGCCTTTTTAGAACCTGCCGAACAACGAACCCTGCAATGTAGACTAGAGCATTGTCTACAAGCCCACCAAAGCGCGTGGGCAGGTAGCTGTGGTCACACACAAGGGCTGCAAAAGAACTGGTTAACCAAAGTCCTTCTCTGATAGAACCTGCATTCGAAGCTGAAAGGTTCCGTCCTGTCAGGGTTTATTTCACTGTATAACAACCTGCAGTACTCACACTATGTTATACCTTACTTAGCCTACATCTTACCTGTGAAAAGTGATCCCACGAGATCTGGTTTGTATGTTCCGCTCATTACAGCATCCATAGGCGGCACAATAGTCCGGCATCTTTTGACAGCAGCTCGTCTGCTGATAACATTAAGTAGGTTAAAATTCGTATTTTGGGTAGAAAAACCAGCATTTTAAAAATATCCAACCACGCTGTATCATAGCTACTTGTATGACGTTTTTAACGAACCAAACCGTTTGAAAATCGGTCAAAAATTCAGAGAATAATTCTATTTTGAGATTGAGGAGTACCTGTTTCCCTCGTAGATGTTCATGTGCCGCTGCCTCTGTTGGTCCTGTTCCAAGATGGCCGCCCTGTCGGCACGTCGCTCTACAGTCGATGCGGCGTCTATGTATATATGTCTATGGTTAAAATGATCGAAGGTGTCATCAAAATTGGCCTGTGTATCAATGCCTTTATTTATATATATTATTAACAATGTTAACAAATAATAAACAGTTACAAATTGACAAACATTAACATTATCATTATAACAAATGCAACATAATGCCTAAAAAAGCAAAAGTAAGCATACAAATAAAGATCCTCAGAACCCTCTCTGTTAATAATAATGTTGCTTATGTAAAAAAATTGTTGCCACCAAAGATTCTAGAGCGCTCTTTAGTTGCTACTGAATTGTAACACGGCGTGCCTTTGCACTTGCCCATTTATCTAGTATTGCATCAAATGAAACCGTTTGTGCCACACTGTTTTCAATTGAAATTTAACTGAATTGGGTTAAGCGATCATTACTCATGTTGGAAGGTATGTCTCTATCAGCTTTAGCTTGCTGAACGATCTCTCCGCAGAGGCAACTCAACATCATAGGCATTGTCAGGAAAACACTCAGGGATACTGTTATATTTGGAAAAAACTAATCAAGGTTCTCCTGTAGGAGGACATTTCATTTTCCAGGGCCTTTTCATGACTCCTAAGTAGACGGCTCGCTGGGTAAATTTCCTGAATGATATCCCTTGAAACATCATTGGTAGCCAGGGCATATCTTGTCACTGATTCCTCCAACTCAGCTTTTGTCATGTGTTCCATTTTAAAGATGAACTTTTCGGACACAAGCTGAAGATTGCAAAATCTGTCAGACAACTCCTAGATTACTGTGTCAACAATGACATTGAAAACCATGCACCTAAAATGCATCTCGGGTTCCTGTTCATAATGACCAGTGCCGGAATTATCATCATGAAATCTCTTTTGCTTTCTGAAACGTCTCTCTCTGAACTCAGGGGAAGCATCCATCTCTTGCCTTGCTGACATAGGTGATTTCTGACAGCAGATCATACCAAACCAATAGGCACATAAGGAACTCCATACTGACAATCTCGCCAGACCGACTTTGCATCTGAGACAATTTTGCCGTCTTTTTCCACCACACACCTGCACCCTTTTCTAATTTTAGTTATTTATTTATTTTGATCGCTTTGGAGCCCCCCCTGCAGTGGTGGCCCCCCCCTGCAGTGGCGCCCCTATGCGCCGCATATAGTGCATACCCACTTTTTGCACCACTGCCCTCACACATTGTGGAAATCAGATGCTGGATGCTTTAATCTTTCTATGTGGTTTTTAGTTAATGATCAGGCTATAATAAGACCACGTTGGCTATGTAATCGTGTAGTGGTTGGTGGAAACCGGGACATTTTAGCATCCCAACAGGCTTTTGTTGGGACTCGGGACTCAAAATCAGGACTGTCCCAGTAAAACCGGGACGTCTGGTCACCCTACTATAGCCTACTAACGTTTTTAGCTAATATTTTCTTTGATTGTTACTATAGAGACTTAACAGACTATTGTCTTTACGCCTGCCACTGACATTTACGCCTGCCACTGACTAGGCTTAACATTTACGCCCGGTCTTAACGAGAGAACGGCTGAAGCCTAGATGGTGCAACTGGCGTAACTATCAGATCGGACTTAGAATGTTGAGTTAAGACCAACTTAGCTTACGACGCGGCCTAAGCCATGTTGGTGCAACAGGTGTTACACCGAATTCTGAGACACACCAAAAAGTGTGACCCCAGGGGGCAGGTCTTTCTTTTCTTGATACAAACGTTAATTCTAAACAGCCTTTTACACAGTAGCCTATAATAGGAAATGCTCAAATGTAAATCTACGTAATTAAAGACTGACTGTAGCTTTTAATGGGGAAAGAAGCAACGGTGATGGACCGTACCAAATGCCCTAAAATCTATTTATTAAGCACATTTAATAACAAGGTGAGGGGGTGGGGAGATCTTATGTTTTATTTATGTTTTTGTTATAATGCACACCGTTTTTTCGACTTCATGGCTGTCTATTTCAAACTCATGCTGCGTGCATGTTGCAGAAAATGTGAAACAGCGCCCCCTGTGGTCACACTTTTCGGTGGGTCGCAGAATTCGTTGTAACACCGGCCCCAGGTTGTTACAAGATGAATATCTTATACTTAATCAGTCATTGTGCTGTGGACACTATTATACAAGTGTTATGCAGTTTTCTTCACCCGTTATCCATGGCTGTGAAGCAGCTATAATATATAATTGTTGTTCGTGACCCAGCACTGCCAATGAGCTGCAAATGATTGACCAATCGCTACGTTAACACTGACTTGGGAACGGTGAAGCTTTGCTCAGGCATATATATGATGCTCAGGCACAGCTACGGGCAACTCTATCACCACCTATACCACCAGAGAAATGCATGTATAATCAATAAGGTATATTTGAATACTAATAGGATGTTTTGAATAATTTAAGTGATATATAGGCCTACACATTCGAATCATAAGTCAAAACGGGCTACATTTGGCTGAATTATAAAAGGTATGTGTAGTAATATGAAGAGCCGTTTGGGAGCCGAAAGAGCCGGCTCTTGGTTGTGAGCCGATCCATGATCCGGCTCCCTGAAAAGAGCCGAAATTCCCACCACTACGCTAAATGTGGTTGATGGCCAGCAGAGCCGTGATTGGGTCACATTATCGACTTCAGAGTGTGCCAAACTACATTAAACCGCCTTCGCGGGCCATTATTAAAGTATTTCAAATTCAAGTTAATATCATTAAATCTGTTTTTTTACCCATGGCTAAACTACCTGTACCATTGTGACTTTCTGAAACACGAAAACACGTCTAATGCATATAATGTCAATAAAGCCACGCATTTGTGTTGTGTGTTTTTCTGGCATCATCATTTTATACAATAAAAGTGTAAAGAAACCACATTGCATCAAGAGGGCCAACAATGTATTCGACTTTTGGGTACAACATAACAGATGGTTAGTTATGTTATCGTTATTACCACCAATAACAATATAATATCAGCCGTAGCTATCAGTTTGTTTCGACCGCTTCCTTCCTTTTACTTTGAAATTTAAAAAAAGGAAGTGCCACTGTGTCAGTGATGCGCAGACGCGAGATTTTGGGGAAAAGCTAACTTAAGCTAGCCGAACAAGTGTTGGCAGCCTGGACGACAGTTCTCTCACGTTGGGATGGCCATTTAAGGTTGGTTATTTACACTATTTATCACATATTTGCCGTGCTTATCAGATAGCGTGTGTAATTTAACAAGCTACGCATGTATCGTGAAACATGTTATGGAATCTTAAAGGTCCAACTGCAGATCCTCAAACCTAGCAACAACCTTATTGCGGTAGCGTGTTTTTACTTAATAAACGTATGACTATTTTGATATCCATACCTCAGTTTGTGTACTTTTAATTCATGTTCTACGTGTTGTGCTAGCCAGGTTAGGTCCGTTGAAAGTAGTGCCTCTGGGTTGTGTAGTAAACAGACTGTGGTACCGCGGAAGATGATATGTCACGCCTTCCTAAATGTGAGCCACAATATTGTTGGTCAAGTGTCTTCATTATAATGTGGTTTGTCCATTGACTTAAAATAAAGCATACACCGCCACTGCTGTTATTGTGACAATGTGGGCTATTGGTAACTTAATCATTGCATTAAGCTAACCACCATCATTAATAACCGTACAGAGACTCAGCCACCATGGTGTATTCACTGGTGACTCCGAATAAGTCAGTTCATTAGGGATAGTTTAGCCTTTTAGTTGCAGCCTATATCACACCCAATCTACAAGGTGGCTGTCTTGTTGATGTCTTGTAAATGTGAGATCTCCTAGTGGCGTCCGTTCACTGACCCTTGTGTTTTTCCCCCCTCCTGTGTAGGTGGAAAACACACTGTTGAAACACATTTTAGTCTTCAGTGCATGGACGCAAAGCCAATGCGCAGGTATGTAATACAATTGTGAAGTGATTCCAATTGTATTACAATTTGAATCCCTCCTGCCTTTCTCTCCTCATCATTCCAAGCCTGTTGGTTAATTTGGATCAGAGAATTATGTATATCCTTTTAGACATGGTGGAAGCCTGCATGCCTCACCAGGTCTGTCACTTCCGACTAGTCAACCCCGATTGCTTGTTCATGTCAAAGCCCCCTGCTACTCTTTTCACCCCGCTTAACAGCTGTTGTTGTTTCAGCCTAAGGCACTCTGTCTTGGTTTTTGTTGTATTTTTATTAGTCAATTGAAGTGTGTGTGTGTGTGTGTGTGTGTGTGTGTGTGTGTGTGTGTGTGTGTGTGTGTGTGTGTGTGTGCGCTCACCTACGGCTGAAGATGAGGAACTCATTATTTTACAGTTAAAACCTATGCTTGTTGGCTCACACTTCTTGTTGGCATAAGGGCTCCTCAGTCAGTTACACACACACACACACACACACGCTGTAATCTATCAAACAGAAGTTGAGGGGGGGTGGTTGGGCTGCAGACAGGTGGTGCACTAGCTTTTGAAGTTGAATCTGAGCAAGTTGCCAGTATAAATCAACCCGTTTGATTCATTGTACTGAAACTGAACTTAAACCTAAAGGGAAAATGAAACCAGTACAAATTCAGTGCTACCCTTTGAAATATTCTCAGGGTAGGCACGGAGGGGAATCCTCCCCTTATGTAGATAAGGTTACACCGGCTCTTCTGGCACCCTGACGTAGCCGTAGAGCTATACTTGGGACTATACTTTATACCGCAGTGCAACCAAGGTATGAGTCTGACAAATCAGACTTAATGTCTGAAGACTGTTGGCCATTTCAGTTTCTTTTGCTTCATATTAATTCAACCAAATTTGTTGCTGGAGGAAGGGATCTGTTAGCCATGTACACCATCCACTGTAGGAAGACATTCAAATCCCCTTTTGAAAGCTTCATCCAATTGCGGGAATTGGTTTTCTTTGTTCAAATAGCTCCATAACCAAACAGGAAATGAGGCGTAACTTCGCCCCATGTAGTTTCTAATTTCGGGCCCAGGCTTTGCCGTCCCCCACCAGAATAACTGCTATAACGTAGTTGGACGGCTAGAGCCCGGATTGGCAAGGTATAGGTCTCTGGCAGTATTGCATCTGGCTATGCTCTCAGTTAGCTTATCGGTGCCCGAATTGACACTACAGGCAGCTTGGCCTTCACAATGTAATGCAGAAAAATGCTGCCCCTATCCTTGTTTACACTCCTATCCACATGATGGCATTCATCATGCATGGAAGAGCTCAGGTACATATGGACAGTGGAGGAGGAACGGGCGTCTATCTGGCACTCGCCCACATTGCCATTTAACTGGCCACTCCTCTTCTCCCCCACAGGGCTACTAGCGCACGCCAGGACGCCACGGGAATGGACATCACCAGCCGCTGCACCCTGGGGGACCCCAACAAGCTCCCGGAGGGGGTCCCCCAGCCCGCACGCATGCCCTACGTTTCGGACAAGCACCCGCGGCAGACCCTGGAGGTGATCAACCTGCTGCGGAAGCACCGAGAGCTCTGCGACGTGGTGCTGGTGGTGGGCTCCAAGAAGATCTACGCCCACCGGGTCATCCTGTCCGCCTGCAGCCCCTACTTCAGGTACAAGCCTCTGACACATGCCCTCCTCTCCGGTCCCGCCGGGAGAGCACGGCATCCACACTGCCGTGGTTAAGGGGTTTGCTGCTCACTAGGGCCCCCCTGCTGAGAGGATATGTACTAATGGTACGCTTGGATGGAAGTATGTCTAATTTTATAGCTGGGCATCATGCCATCAGAGTACTAGTAATGCACTAGATTTAATGCGATCGGAAACTTAACTGTCTGCGTCGCAGGGCCATGTTTACCGGAGAGCTGGCGGAGAGCCGGCAGACGGAGGTGGTGATCCGAGACATCGACGAGAGGGCCATGGAGCTGCTCATCGACTTTGCCTACACCTCACAGGTAACCAGAGCCTGGATTTTAGAGTTATAAAATAGCCCTCCTTGTCATTAACGCTGGATGACCCCTTGTTATGTACTAACCCTGGATGGCTCCTCACAGTATTACGAATTCCGCTGGTCAACCCCATTGCAGCAGGTTACACCCCCCTGACAGTGCGGCATGAACCCCTTCCCCCCCCCTCCCCCAAACAGGTGACGGTGGAGGAGGGCAACGTGCAGACCCTGCTGCCTGCCGCCTGCCTCCTCCAGCTGGCAGAGATCCAGGAGGCCTGCTGCGAGTTCCTCAAGAGGCAGCTGGACCCCTCCAACTGCCTGGGCATCCGGGCCTTCGCCGACACGCACTCCTGCCGGGAGCTGCTGCGCATCGCAGACAAGTTCACCCAGCACAACTTCCAGGAGGTAACCACTACGTTTGAACTCGTATATTAAACCTCCTCTGAGGTCGTTTTGAGTCCTCTATTGAAAGGGACCGTATTGGGATACGAGCGCAGCTTATTTTGATCCAGTTGGTGTTTGTTTGTTTTATGCATGTACTCGTCTTTTTCTAGGCCTTGGGTCATATACGCGTGTTGCCTAGTCGCCTAGTCCGTTGGGGCTGTTGCGTTTGGGGACATGTACAGCTGATTCCTTAACCTTCAGCAAACAATAACAATGTTTATTATGGTTGGTTGTTGGTTGTTTAGACTGCAAAGTATATAAAATAACACATTACACCATGTTTTATTGTAGTATTAGCATTATCCTCAATATTGGCCTTTGAATAAACTGGTGGTGTGTAACCACCACTTCTTGAGTGCAAATACCTCTAGAAATGTCCCCTCTGACTTGCCGTCCGCCCCCGCTGGACAGGTGATGGAGAGCGAGGAGTTCATGCTGCTGCCCGCCAACCAGCTGATCGACATAATCTCAAGTGACGAGCTGAATGTACGCAGTGAGGAGCAGGTGTTCAATGCCGTGATGGCCTGGGTCAAATACAGCATCCAGGAGCGCCGACCCCAGCTGCCACAGGTAAGCTAAGGCTACAGCCATGGCTACCGCTAGCCAGGGCTACCGCTAGCTAGGGCTACCGCTAGCTAGGGCTACCGCTAGCCGTAGATACAGCTAGCCGGAGCTACCACTGGATGGACTTTCTGCTAGCTGAAGCGAAGGGACAACATGTATAACATGTTAATACATGTTATACATGTCCCTTCGCTTCATTTCAGCTGTGTCCATGGAAGAAGGAATGCTTTGATTCAGCCCCTTCCTATAGGAAAAGGATCCACTGCCAAAAAAACGTGTCTTGGCTTCTTTTAGAGCATTACTGCATGCTAACTTCCCAGTGGATGCTAACCCAACCAACATTTGGTTGCATAAGGCGTTCATTTACTCTTTGACTTTCGGTAGTTTCTGTAATAGCTGATGTATCCATGTGTTCAGGGTTGTATTACAATGTATGTACTTTTCAGATGTCATTAAGAAACGGGGGTCGGGGTAAGGGCATCTTGCTCAGGGCTACAGGTGGCAGGGCATTGGGGTTTGAACCCAGGATCTAGTGGGATAAGCACTTTACTCTCCTGTCCTCCCCCCCCCAGGTGCTGCAACATGTACGACTGCCCCTGCTCAGCCCCAAGTTCCTGGTGGGCACCGTGGGCTCGGACCCCCTCATCAAGAGCGACGAGGAGTGCCGGTGAGTCCCCTTTCGTGTGTGTGTGTGTGTGTGTGTGTGTGTGTGTGTGTGTGTGTGTGTGTGTGTGTGTGTGTGTGTGTGGGCAAGTCTATTCTTATAGCACCCTTCAAACACTTATTGAAAACCTATTGAATCACATTTTAAAGACGTTTGACAGAATATCAAAAAAATTAAAGACAATTGTCTCAAAGTGTAAAGTATAACTCTCAAAAGGTTAAATGATAAATATTCCAGTGTAAACATCCATTTTTATAGCAATGTAAAACCTGAGGCAAACAGAAAAACCGGGAGTCCTTGACTGAACTGTAACTATAAGGTGGGGGGCGGTCATGCCTAGCACACTCAAACCTAGGGTCTGTCATTAAGGTCCTCTACCGTTTGAAGTCATTCCACAGAGCTCTGTTGTAACTCAGCTGGTCCCTCTGGCCGGTGATTACATCACCGGCAGTATCGCCAACCGTGGTGGCGCCTAGATTCACTGTGGGGAAGGATGGTCTTCTCCTCTCCTCTTTGTCTATCAATTATCACACACTCTGTGAGTGTCTTGTCTTGTCCTGTTGTTTTGTGTTGAGGACCACAATGGAAATAAGTGTTGGAAATTGTGTTTTTATCCTCAATTGTATTTTCATTTGTGTAAGGCATTTGTTTGATACAATTTAATAAAGCAAATCAAAATCAAATTGTTTAATAAAATAATAAGAACTGCTGTACCAAAAAACATACCGAACCGTGACTTAAAATCAAGGTACTTACCGAATCATGACTTTTGTGTATCGTTACACCCCTACTCGTCACCATAGCAACGAGGTGCCAGCAGCCCCTCTGGCTCATTCTTAAAGGGTTGTGCGTACCAATAAAGGTTGTACGGACTCTTATCTGCTGACTCTGAGAGGAGAACCTTTAAAGAGTCTGATCTCACCGTAATCATGGTGGGTCTAGACAGACCCCTCCCCCCCCATGTGAACGAGTAAAGCTCAGCCTTTGCTGTAGTTTATCTATAGCCCTCCCTTATATATTTACGTTCTACCTTATATCCGATGTCCCGTGCGGGCGGCCATGTCGAGAATAGCGCCGGTGCTCAGCGTCTCATCAGCAGAATGTATTCTTACGACGCGCCGTGTGTTGGTTTACAGGGACCTGGTGGACGAGGCTAAAAACTACCTGCTGCTGCCCCAGGAGAGGCCCCTGATGCAGGGCCCCAGGACCAGACCCCGCAAACCCATCCGCTGTGGGGAGGTGCTGTTCGCAGGTCGGTACCGGGCCGCCACTGGAGTCTCATACGACTGCAGTACACGTTGATCATTGATCATTTATCATGTCATAATGAATAATGTCACCTCATAAGGTGAGCATACAAATAATATCATATTGTTCACCTCTCTCCCTCTCGCTCTCCTGCAGTGGGGGGCTGGTGCAGTGGTGACGCCATCTCCAGTGTGGAGCGCTACGACCCCCAGACCAACGAGTGGCGCATGGTGGCGTCGATGAGCAAGCGGCGCTGCGGCGTGGGCGTCAGCGTGCTGGACGACCTGCTCTACGCCGTGGGCGGCCACGACGGCTCGTCTTACCTCAACTCTGTGGAGAGGTCGGCCGTCTCTGCCTTTCTCTGATCACGATAACAATTTCCTTCCGCCCTGTCGAGGCGTATAGTGAAATATATGGTTATTTTCAGTTTACATATTTATGTCTTTTTTAAAAAAAATGTATGACCACCCCCACGGTGAACCTCAATGTCTGGGCTTGTCTTACGATTGCGGTCCTCGTGTCTCCTGTCCAGATACGACCCCAAGACCAACCAGTGGAGCAGCGACGTGGCCCCCACCAGCACCTGCCGCACCAGCGTGGGCGTGGCCGTGCTGGGGGGGTACCTGTACGCCGTGGGCGGGCAGGACGGCGTCTCCTGCCTCAACATCGTGGAAAGGTGACCACTGACGGCACTGTGGAGGGAGGGCTGGGGGAGGCCAGTGATTTGTTTTTCATACCGTCTGCTGCTGCTGATCTTTTCCCCTCACTACAACACATGAATTCTCCCTGCCACCCGTAGATAGTTTAGAACTTCCATCCAGATCCCTGCCCTCCCCCCCCCCCCGCAGTACCCTGCCCCACCCTGCCCCGCCCTCCCATGGGTACGCTGATTTTTTGTTTCCTGATGTGTTCCAGGTACGACCCGAAGGAGAACAAGTGGACGCGCGTGGCCTCCATGAGCACGCGGCGGCTGGGCGTGGCCGTGGCCGTGCTGGGGGGCTTCCTCTATGCTGTGGGGGGGTCTGACGGCACGTCGCCCCTGAACACAGGTAGCACACTGCACGGCCCCACCCAGACCCGGGCGGGCCTTCGCCTTATTTTTTTTATGTTAAAGGTGAAGGAAATAGATGGACTGAAATGACTTGAGACTGCAATGGATTTCACGGAAAAACTCAATTTTTGAATACTTAATACGCACCGTGGTAACCCTTAATAGCATCATTAGAACTTAAGTAAGGCGATGGATTTATGGAGGGAGGGTGGGTGGGTGGGTAGAGAGGATGTTGGCTCGTGTAGGCTCCATGTTGGTGGTGTCCTGAATGCGTCCCCCCCCCCCCCCCCCCGGTATGCTGCAGTGGAGCGCTACAACCCCCAGGAGAACCGCTGGCACACGGTGTCGCCCATGGGCACCCGGAGGAAGCACCTGGGCTGCGCCGTCTACCAGGACATGATCTACTCGGTGGGGGGCCGCGACGACACCACCGAGCTGAGCAGCGCCGAGCGCTACAACCCCCGCACCAACCAGTGGTCCCCCGTGGTCGCCATGACGTCCCGGCGCAGCGGGGTCAGTCACCCTCCTCGTGTGTGTGTGTGTGTGTGTGTGTGTGTGTGTGTGTGTGTGTGTGTGTGTGTGTGTGTGTGTGTGTGTGTGTGTGTGTGTGTGTGTGTGTGTGTGTGTGTGTGTGTGTGTGTGTGTGATTTTGTGTGTCTATACGTCATTGTGTTTCTATGCAAGTTTGGGTCACTGTGTATTTATTATTGAGTTTCACAGTAAATACCATGACTGTTGTAACTAACCCTGGGCCTCTGGCAGTAGGCCAGACAGGCCGCCCTGTCTTGTTACTTGAACCACTTCTTCTGCCCCGTCCACATGGACACGGGAAGCAGCCCCTGGCCTAACCTCCCTCCTTCCTCCACACTCTTCCCCCTCCCCCAGGTGGGCCTGGCGGTGGTGAACGGCCAGCTGATGGCGGTGGGCGGGTTCGACGGGACCACGTACCTGAAGACCATCGAGGTGTACGACCCGGACGCTAACACGTGGAGGTAGGGAGCGCCTCACCTCCCACCTGCTCATTAATGACGAGTAGCCAAAACAACTGACCGCGAGTCGCCTCGGTTAGAAGTGTCTGCTAAACACATAAATGGTCAATGTACCATTTGATTTTTGAGGTTTGGACGGCGTGGGTGAATGTGTGTGGTGTCCCGGGTGCTGACCCTGCTCTGTCCTCTCCCTCCCAGGCTCTACGGAGGCATGAACTACCGGCGGCTCGGAGGCGGCGTGGGCGTCATCAAAATGACACACTGTGAATCACACATATGGTAGCCTGGCTCCACCGCCACCACCGTCCCCTGCTACTGTCCCGCCTACCCCCTACCTCCAAGACCACCACCACCCCAAGCCACCCCCTCCCCCCCCTACCAACACAACCAACCCCTTACCACCACAATACCAACACCATCCAAAGCCACGCCCTACCACTACCAACCCCCTACCACCACCTCAAGCCACGGCAACCCCATCACCAACACACAACCCCCTACCACCACCACGCCCACCTCTGGCCGTGGAATGGACGGACAGACAGACGCCTCTTTTCACCAAACTCTGTGCCTCCAACAGAGACGTCTGGCTCCACGTGTGCCGGAGGGAGGAAGAGGATGGGGGTGACCTCATGACGTGTGGATGCTCGCGGTAGCAGACGTTGCCACGGAGGAAAGCATTTTTTCTTCTTCAGTGGTGTGTGTGGAGCACGTTACTGGACTGCTTTCAGCTGCTTTTAAAGCACTCCGTTTTCTTTTTCTCCATTTTTATGTTTTCCCCCATAAAAAACCAAGCAGGTGGGCGCAAGGGTCACCTGCTTGCAACTCCACTCCTTCGAAGCCTATTGGTTGAGAAGATTTGGGCCCGATTTAAGGAATGTAAGGAAAGTCACCGGGTCCCAACCAAGTTGTTTATTTTTCAAGATGGACGCCAGTGAAAAGGACCTTTTTTGGATGGTGGAGAAACATGGAGTTACTATTTAGGCGATTTAAGGAGGAGCCAGAGTAAACATGAGCACACAGCAGAGTGTGTATGTGTGTGACTGGGGTTGGGGGGGGGGGGCATCGCTGGATGAACAGTATGCTGTCTGTGTGTTGCTAGCACTCCCCTTGGTTCCGCCACACAGAAGCACCCCCAAGCTTCTCTACAGATTCTGTATACTGTATAACACATCTCACACTGAACCCTCATTGAAATTCAAAATCGTACATAAATATCGTCACTTTTCTTCACGTTTTTCGGGACGCCAGGTTCAGGTTGTGCAGCATAGCAAGTACAGAGTCATCAGATTATGGAGGGCAGTTTCCCCATTCACCCATTCCCCGACGAATCACAGCGAGAGAATGGCCATCATTAAGGTAAGGGAGAGGAAGTGTGAAAAAGAGAACATGAAAAAAAAGCAGCATGATCTTATCAGGACTTCACTCCCCCTACCTCACGTGTCCTGATTGGCTGCGCCCCATACAGCGGTGCAACTAAGGACACCTAGGGGGTCGGAGGTGGGTGGGTGGGTGGGCGGGAGGGAGGGCGGAGGGGAAACTCAATCCATTAGCATTAGAAGGAATGCGAAGTTCAGTTTTTTTTTTCCCCCAGTTTGTCCTGCTCCCATATTCTAACCATGAGACTGAAGGATTGTTTGAACTCTGATCAAACACTTATGAGTTCTTACAGAGCAGGAGTGGGGTGTTTTGTGACTTCATTCATCGGTCGGTTCCCCATGTTTTCGTCCCTATGTAGTCGGAAACATGGCGACGCACACCACGGTGCCATAAACGGAAAGCTACTAGGATGCAGCTTTTTTCAGCGTACAGAGACTGAACCCTGGCGGCTCTCACGCCACACACTCACTCCCTCACACACTCGTCCTCTCTTCCAATCCACATCCCTCCACCAGACACAGACACACACACGCACACTGTTTCAGAGCGGTTGGAGATTAGTGGTGGAGGTGGCCGGTCCTGTTGCATTAGCGAACAGAGCCGCCGAACATTAGATGCACTGTGACTGGTAGTTGTTGTTTTTTTATATTTTATTTAAGCTTTTAATTCTTTTCTATTAGAACAAAGCCTATACGTCTTGAACACAACACATCTCCATCTACTATTGTTTTGGATCCCTGGATTTTAACCCGGTATCATCAACACTCAATTTCAATTCTGGCCCGTGGTATTGAAAGATGAGGTTTTCTGTGTGAAACACACATTTTGATTCTTTTTTTAACACAGTTCTGCTCGTTTCTGCACTTTAATATGACTTTTGTTTGGAACAATGCATTGCTATAATCGCAGTCCATCAGGCTAGCCAATAACGTTTGATTGTTTCAATGCATCCAATGAAACTCCTAGAATTTGAGCGCTGCAGGAAGATGCATCTTTTAGATGTCCCTGCATTTAGTTTAGTTTGATCGTTTGTTACACAGGGAGTGTGTAAGGGCGTGTTCATGTAGCACAACCATTTAAATGTTAATGCTAATATCATTTATAAGAGTTCAAATAAAAGTTGAACTCAAGGTTAATGCTTTTTCTGGGGTCAACATTCAATTCAGTTGAATTGGTTTGATTTCATGCAAACATTTTGGCACTAGTAAAACCAGTGTTCTGATTGGTATGCACCATAGGATATAAACTACGTATCTGGTTACCATCCCTTGCAGTAAGTACCTGGTTAATCGCTGCCACTGTTCACAGAAAGTATCATTCATGTTACAGAGATGCACGTTTCAATGTAAAAGTGGCAACGTAGGAAGCGTGTGTCTTGTTTGCGGCTTACATTTGAGTTCCGAGTGTCGTGAGCTTTACAGATGGTACTTTCATTTAACTTCACCACCTGAATGGATTCAAGAGCTGTCAATATAAAGAGATTCATATTTGATTTGACCATTTCTTGGTGTGTAACGAATTCTGTATAGAAAACGGTATAAATGAGATCTTATCTAGAGATTTTAATCTTATTGCATCTATAGCTCGACGCAAACACAATGCCTTCTGTGAAGACAGGAACTCAAAGTAGCCCTGGCGTAGCTTCAGCCCAGCGCGGCCGTCTCCTAATGCAAACCACTTGTACACGGTGTCCGGTCGTGACTCGATGGCCAGGTTGTGGCATGTGAACTGTTCTTCAGCTGTGAGCACGGCCACAGCGCAGGATTCTTTATTCGATGGACTAATGAAAACAGAACATTTCTTCTTTAAAGCGGTTCTTTGTTTCTGATCGTTTTGTTGAAAAGGAATATTAAGGATTGTGCTGCACAACCTCCATCAGTGGACTTCAGTACATAATAAAACATGAGAAAACCTGTTGTGGTCCTGTATTTATTATATAAGTATTTAATACAGCTGTATAAAATGTCACCAGGCCAAACTGTTTTTAGCGATCAGTGGATTGGTACCTAATGGGCACATAATTTATCCTGAATCCAAAACGATTTGTACAAGTATGTCCCCAAAGTGGCAAAATTGGTCAAACAAAAAGACAAACATTCGAATGTTGGGGGGGGGGGAAAAATAAAATTTCAAAATAAGTCCATGTTAAAAATGTAAAAGCGCTTTCATCCAGAGATGCAAACAATCCATATAGTGGTCAGCTCTGAAGAACCAACTTGGTCTTGAATGGTAATGGTTTTAGACAGTCAGATGGGCATTTTGAAGAGTGCACACTCTGTCAGTAGTGTGAGGGTGGTGATCATGTAGCTACTGTTGGAGATCTGGGGGGAGAAAACATGAGTATTATTACAGTGCACTTGTATTTAGAACCATCCCGCAGGTATTTACTATTTGAGGGCAACTGAGGACTTTTTCAGTTAATCATTTAATGCTGTTCATTTCAAAAGGGCCATCAAAAGTAACCAGGTCCCAATGCGTTCCCTTGATTTGACAAGCAGCCGAGTGTGTAATCATTTATAATCTTCTTAAATGGGCGTAAAACAACCTAAATGTTAGCATGTCTGAGGCTATAGTATGCGTTTTTGTTTTTTACTCAACAAATCCCAGTTGATACATTTTTAATAAATCCCATAAAAGTTAAAGACAAGATTTAAGACATGTCTCGGATCAACAAACAAACCCTTACAACTGCAACAACAAAGCACAATGCCTCACCTTGATCCTGCCGCCGTGCTTTGCTGAGCCCAGCGCCGTGGACACCTGGGTCAGCCGCCCAGCTGACAGCTCCACTCTGAAGTGTCTGTAGAAGTGGCTCTTCAGGCCCTTAAAGAAGCACGCCACCTCCTCCAGACCAACACTGCCGTCCTCCTCCTCCTCCACCCTCTCCCCCGGCTGCCGAATGCTCCTCCACAGCTCCCACGCATCCTGCGGGTTCACCGTGTAGGTGACCTCCAGGGGAGGCTCCACCGGCAGGCTCCACACCAGCTTCAGCTGCTTGATGCTGGACCGGGCGTGGCAGTCGGTCCACAGCGCCGCCAGCCACTGCAGGTTCACAGAGTTGATCTCCAGCGGGCCGAAGCGGCAATCGAACGTCCGTTGGAACCAGGCCTTGACCAGCGCCGTGAGCCCCTCTGTGCCGGCGCTGCAGAAGAGCGGCAGGCACACAAAGTCCTCTGGCAGGGTGCGCAGGTAGTCGGGGTCGCCGCCCACGCACGTCAGCCAGCCACTCCACAGCACCTTTTGAGGGTCGTCGGGCGCCGCCAACGGGGGCTTGGAGTGGATCTGTGGAGCAGGAGCGCGGGGCATGAGGGACGGTGAGGTGGAGACTTCAGTCAAGCCCAACTTTTTGTATTGGCCCTCAGCCCGGGACTTGAACTGATCTTAAAAGGTGCAGTGTGTATAATTATGTGGCATCTAGCTCAACAGAGTTGGCCGAAATGGCATTATATTCTTAATGTCCTCATCGTCATCCGCTTATCCGGGGTCGGGTCGCGGGGGCAGCAGCTCAAGCAGGGGGCCCCAGACTTCCCTTTCCCGGGCCTCATTGACCAGCTCTGACGGGGGGATCCCGAGGCGTTCCCAGGCCAGTGTTGAGATATAATCTCTCCACCTAGTCCTGGGTCTTCCCCGGGGTCTCCTCCCCACTGGTCGTGCCTGAAACACCTCCCAAGGGAGGCGTCCAGTGGGCATCCTTACCAGATGCCCGAACCACCTCAACTGACTCCTTTCTAAGCAGAGGAGCAGCGGCTCTAATCCGAGTTCCTCCCGGATGACTGAACTTCTCACCCTATCCCTAAGGGAGAAGCCAGCCACCCTCCTGAGAAAACTCATCTCGGCCGCTTGTATCCGTGATCTCGTCCTTTCGGTCATCACCCATCCCTCATGACCATAGGTGAGGATAGGAACGAAGATCGACCGGTAGATCGAGAGCTTTGCCTTGCGGCTCAGCTCTCTTTTCGTCACAACGGTGCGGTAAAGCGAACGCAATACCGCCCCCGCTGCTCCGATTCTCCAGCCAATCTCACGCTCCATCGTACCCTCACTCGCGAACAAGACCCCGAGGTACTTGAACTCCTTCATTCTTAATGTGTATGTCTTAAATAGTGTATAATGCCATAAAAATAACAATTGTTGTGTTAGCTACATAGGTCTAGCTACATGTTTCTACAGTAACCCAGAGCTGACAAACTGCTCTGGAGTTTTTATAAAACCCAAGGACAATGTGGAACAATTAACCATCATAATCTAACTTGTAAGCCATGACCTATAGTTTTAAAGACTAAACACAATATATAAATCTATCAAGGAACCTCTTCACGTGAAAACTCGATGCTGTCGTAGACTATGACATCATTTTGGAAAACTACAGGCCATGGTGGCGTCTCCTCTTTCGTTGGAAAGGGAGGTGACCCCGCACATCATCAGCTACCTGGATGAAGACGGTGTCGGCTTCCTCCTCAGTCTGCGCCATTCCGGCCACCAGCGTGAAGGTCACCTTGAGGGTGCTCTCCAGGCCCACCTCTGCCGCCACGCCCTGCTGCCGCTCGGACACCAGGAACGCGGCCAGCTGCCGAGAGTAGCTCTTTAGGTGCCCGTGGTGGAAGCGGTAAAGTGGAGTGACGTAGGACAGCTGCCACTCCCTCACCAGCAGGGCCAGCTGCTCCGGGTTCACCTCCTGTAGGAGGCGGGGTTTAGGGCACAAGAGGGGAGGAGTTATTTAATGGTGGAACGAAAAGGAAAGAGAGCAATGTAAAGTCACACAATACCACTATTAGGAAGTGTTGACAAAGATTGAATGCTATTGTATGATTCATTCAACATGATGTACTACTATAGAATAGCATGTCCCCCATGGAGATGATCTAGCATTCAAAATAAGCAAAGTAGTAGTGGTTGTAGTAGTGTTAGTTTCTCACAGCGACACTGCGACGTTTGGGAGCGAGTCTGCTGATGGTCAGCCTCCGCTTGGTGAAGCCTGGTGTGTAGCCAAGGTGTGACATCGTCCCAACATAGCTGCGGTAGGACTGTCTGTAGCTCTTACTTCTTCTTTGGACGACGACACTGCTGACAGGCGTCCTCGCCACGCTGTAAACATCCACAACGCAAGCTGTGAGCACAGTTTCTCCGGGTGTTTCAAGAAAATATTATACACACCTTTTTGGCCAAATCGAATGATAAAAGGCCTTCATAGCATTGCTAGCAATGTAACCATGATCGCAAATGATAATACAGAACATCTCCAAAGGCAAACCTTTATGCCTAGTTACATGTCAGGTGAGATAATATATTGTGCATTTTTACTTTTGGAAATCAGAACGCCGACGTTTGTTAATAAATTATAATTATTTACGACAGGTAACCTGAAAGTATGTGAATGTTGTTCTGATTGTGCTGGTGGTTGATGAGGCTTGCATACGCTACTAGTACGATATGAAAGTATAATCGTCTGATGAATGGGAATCATGCAAACCAGAAACGGTGTATGTTAGGGAAAAACGAGCACTACAGACTGTGTTTTTGAATCGGCATATCATAAATACCTGGTATGTCGGTCCATGTCCTAAACAACAACCTCCGAAAAAACAAAACAAAATTTAAACGTCGCGCTTTCCCATAGTTCAATGCGGCATGTTAGCCGATCGCCGATTCATTCAACAACCATTCGAAATTCTGATTTATACACACAGACAAAACGGCAATATCCCCAAAATATTGGCGCATATTCGAAAAATATTTTGTGACACATTTTTTTTTATAAATTAGTTTGTCAGTTGTCAGTTGTCGGTTGTGTAACCGCTAAGCGAGCCATTGTATCACGGTTTGACTACTTCTGTCGAGCCGAACATTAACGTCATATCCATGCGCCCCTCTGGTCGTAAATACGCTAACTGTTAAAGAGAAAGATAGACGTGTCCCTGTGAAATACACAATACAAATACAATATACATCTGTTCATGCTCGTTTGTAATGACGAATTATGCCAAGGTAATGCAACAGCAATACCTTGGTTACAATCTCACATGTGGATGCTTTAATAAAGCGAACATTGAAAATAACCGGTAAAGAAAACACTTATTCTCGTATATCATCTCTTCATATAAGTACATTAATGGAAAAAATAATCCTTAATATCGGAGTATTTATCTGTAAACAGTGCGCTCATGTATTGGCATTAACATGTTAGTGGCTTGATGACACAAATTATAGCTTGTCAATAGACGTCTAGAATGACGACCAGAATGACAACACTTCTGCAACGGACGCGGATCCTCTTCAGAGCGCACACATGTCATCGCAAAGCAATTGCGACCTCAGTTCAAGGGTATCTACCGATGAAAACCATCATTAAAAAGTGTTATCTCTCAACCAACCACAACCGACCTGCATCTTCCTCCCACACGGGTATGTGACTAGAGATTATCTTGTTCACTGGTTGGAATCATTGCTGTCAATTCTATTTTTGACACAATTCAATACTAAATAAAGGTGATTTGTTTTAAGGTCCGTGTAGTGTGTCACTGAGGAGTCACACCTGTGGAGAGCTTCGGCCTGAACATGCTGGGGAGAAGGTGTCCCTCTACGGCTGGGTCCAGTACCTAAGGTGTCAAGACAGTACAATTAACCGTTCAACCTTTGTCTCACTGGAGTGGACGACTCTCAACATGGGCCCTTGTGTGGGACATTCTAGA
Source organism: Micromesistius poutassou (assembly GCF_964030765.1). Lineage (NCBI taxonomy): Eukaryota > Metazoa > Chordata > Actinopteri > Gadiformes > Gadidae > Micromesistius > Micromesistius poutassou. The sequence goes on from NC_140286.1 coordinate 4,240,525, forward strand.
ATAAGCCTAATCGTTTAAATGGTGTTCTCTGCAGGCAGGATGTGTTTGTTATCCTGCGAGACTACAGCGGCCTGACTCAAGTTGTGATATCTAAGGAAGACGTATGAACCTTCACATATTGCACCACATATTGCATTCTCTCTCTATTAATATATATTTTTGTGGAATCCAATAGTGAATACGTAGAAGAAGAATGACACCTTTTACAATAACAATACAAGTTCTTGCCTCTCTTTCCTCCATTTAAAGGGCAGTTTGAAAGCGACCCTAGGTGACCTCACAGTCGAGTCCGTCGTCAAGGTTACGGGAACAGTCCGACAGAGACCAGAAGGCCAGGAGAACACTGTGAGTGTGTTCGTATGTTGTTGGTTTATGTGACTGTGAAAGAGTGTGGATCCAACTGGCTGGTCTGTCTGGTGGATCCGTTCTCACGTACACATGGTTTCACAGGTCATTCTAATTCCATTCGATGTGAGACTATAGACTCTTTCCTATATCCATAGGAAAGAGAGATACCGTTATCTATACAGATGTCATTTTATAAACATATCATCGAGAAGGATCATCTTTCTTTGACATTTTCAATTTGGAGTCAATTATTTTATTGTTATGAACATTTAGAACTATCATACTGTAATCCATCCTATAACACATGGTTTGGCTGCGTTTGTTCTAGACCATGCCGACGGGGGACATCGAGGTCCTAGCTGAGAACCTGGAGGTGCTGAACACATGCCGAAAGCTGCCTTTTGAAATCAAAGATTTTGTTAAGGTGGGTGGACACTCCCTGTAAGATGTCCATTATTGAATGTATAAAGCATACGCTCCAATATTGAATGTAAAATAGTATGCTCCAATATTGAATTTGTAAAGCATACACTCCAATATTGAGTTTATAAAGCATATGTTTGAATATTGAATCTATAAAGCATACATTAAATATTGGAGCAACTAGAAAAATGCCTTGCTGTCTCCGCCTCATCTGTATGACTAAATACTGAATGACTAAATGTAATATGAACACACAAGACTAGCTATTTTTCTTTGATTTTCGAAATGTTCAGCTGTGTCATAATAATCTATCCTCTATCTCATAAACCACTGGGAACAATGAAGAAAAAGCTTAATGCAACTATTTGGAATGAACGTTATGATCCTGCATATCAAATGGATCCGGAGACTGCATCACACAGTGGTGCTGTTGGGTTTATGTTGGGGCAGAAGTCCGAGGCCCTGCGCATGCAGTATCGCTACCTGGACCTGCGCTCCACCCAGATGCAGCAGAACCTGCGTCTCCGGTCCCAGCTGAGCATGAGGATGAGGGAGTACCTCTGTCATCAGCACGGTATATTCACGTTAGCCACGCTCAGTCCAACATCCACCTCATTCTAGTCAAGATGTAAACGTTATATGTACTGGTTAGAATTTGTACATAATGAAAAATATTAAAATTACTTTCTATGATCTTCATGCGTTCACTAATGCAATCTATTGCCATGATGTGGTTTTAATATTTTGATTCCTCTTTAGGTTTTGTGGACGTTGAGACTCCTACTTTGTTCAAAAGGACCCCAGGGGTAGGTCCTCTAAAGTTCTCATTGTTGCCGCTGTATTGTAGATTGTTTTGTAGCTCATGGATAATCTATTAATGACAGACAAATGTAGTGATTGGTGATTTTAAGCTTAGGCTCTCTGGCAGTAGATGTCTGACAATCATTTATATAATATTTTAATTGTAGAATGAAACTGAAATGATACTGTTAAGATGAGTCATGGAATTCAAATTCAGATTCATTCAACTTTATTCTCCTCTACTCTACAGTTTGACAGAAAGTGGTTCACATCAAAAAACACAATATCCACCTGACATAAAAGAAGATCAAAGTGCAATGTGTTTAAGTGCATCTCTCTCTCTTTTTCTCTCTTTTTCTGTCTCTCTTTTTTTCTCTCTCTCTCAGGGAGCTAAGGAGTTTTTGGTTCCGTCCAGAGAACCCGGTCGGTTTTACTCCCTCCCTCAGAGTCCCCAGCAGTTCAAGCAGCTGTTAATGGTGGCTGGGGTGGACAGGTGACCACTTTAACACCCTTTCTCTCTCATATCTTGGTACAAACGGCTGCATGCAAAACAAGTCAATACGCGTCCACATTTGTTGAGTGCTCTTGATGCCTGCTTGATGTCAACGTTTTACAGAAACCTTATCTGTAGTGTGTAGCTATATTGGTCTATCTCTTACCCCAATCTCTCTCTCTCTCTCTCTCTCTCTCTCTCTTTATCTATCTATCTTCCTCCCCTTGAAAACCTGCAGGTACTTCCAGTTTGCTCGCTGCTACAGGGACGAGGGGTCCAAACCAGACCGACAGCCTGAGTTCACACAGGTAGATTGGAGCTGAGATAGTGGGCGGGGCTGATAGAGCGGAAAGAGGGTGGGTCAAATCTGGGAAGTGGTTCCTTTCTAACAGGAAGCAGGAACTTATGCTGTTCAGAAGGGGAGTGCACAATGTTCAAATTAAGAAAAGTAGTGTCAGTGAAACATTCAATTGTCAAGTGAAGCATGTACCGACTTGTGCAGCTAATCATTGTGTCATATCAGGAAATTTCAACCAATACATTCGTCATGCTCCAAGATCTTACAACTCATGTGGTAACCTACACAGACTAAACCCCCCTCTGTGTGTGTCCCAGGTGGACATAGAGATGTCCTTCGTGGAGCAGGCGGGGGTTATGGAGTTAGTGGAGGGGCTGCTGCGGTACTCGTGGCCCCCAGAGCTGGGTGGGCTCAGCCAGCCTTTCCCCTGCATCACCTACTCAGAGGCCATGAGGGACTACGGCTCAGACAAGCCCGACACCAGGTTCCACATGAAGGTCTGGGAGTGTGTGTGCGTGTGTATGTGTATTTGTGTGAGAATTACCTTGATAATTATTTATCAATCCAAAATGGGAATTTGAGGAATTTTGATAAATTTAAAATAAGTAGAATAATAATGTGTGTGCTTTTTATAAAATATGCATTGTGAACTTCAAAAATGCACGCAGCCTGTGTGTGGGTGTTTGCGCGTGTGTGCATGTGTGCCTGTGCATGTGCATGTGTGTGTGTGTGTGTGCTATTTGACGATATTTAATCTCCTTCCAGCTGGTTGACATCAGTGAGGTGTTTGTGAACACGGAGATAGAATTCCTCAAGTCAGCTCTGGGCCAATCAGAAGGCTCCATCCAGGCCATCTGTGTCCCTGACGGAGGGGTATGGAAACAATGTTTGTAACTTGCAGTAAACTCCATGTACCCAGTGAATCACCGTAATATAGTCTCATGTAGTCATTAAAGTGTATGAATTAGTAATGTCTTGTCTAAACACGTATCTCTACTCTCAACAGAGACTTTTCAAATCCAAAGACTTGGAAGCACTCAAAGAGACGGCCAGGAGTGTGTTTGGACAGGTACGTCACACCCTTAAATCTAAGGAAGTAAGAATAAACGACAGAAACAAAGAGGGAGAATGTTGGGCGTACTGCCATCGACTATTAACGATGCAGAAAAAAAACAGATGACAGATATCGTTTGTTCTCAAGTTATAATATCAGTTGAAGCTTTTATAATGCCTGCAGAATTAGACACTCCATAGAAATATCCCCATATTGTTTAAACACATGTTGGTTCAATGTGTATAACGGGCTAGTATCAGTGGGAGTGTAAATGTAATATTGTTACTACAGTACACACTGGCCATAATACTCCTTCCTCTACGTGTCTCTCACCTTGGTGGTGTGTCCGTCCGGTTGGGGTTCGTCTGAAGGAGCTGAGCGTGATGGCAGTGAGGCCAGAGGGCACCCTGAAGAGCCCCCTCAGTAAACATCTGTCCCCCTCCGACACCGAGGCTCTCCTGGGGAAGACGGGGGCCCAGCCAGGGGACCTGCTGCTGGTCTCGGCCTGTAGCCTCCACACCGTGGTAGGTCACCAGGGCTGGGGGCTCCGCTGGTTCTTCTGGTGCTGGGGTCAGCTGTAGAGCCAGGAGGAGAGAGTTGAGGTGCTGGGTTCAGCTGTAGAACCAGGAGGAGAGGTGCTGGGGGTCAGCTGTAGAACCAGGAGGAGAGGTGCTGGGGGTCAGCTGCTGAACCAGGAGGAGAGGTGCTGGGGTCAGCTGCAGAACCAGGAGGAGAGGTGCTGGGGTCGGCTGTAGAGCCAGGAGGAGAGAGGAGACGTGCTGGGGTCAGCTGTAGAACCAGGAGGAGGGAGGTGACGGGGAGCACATGAAAATGTTTGTTTAAGGTGTTGTTATCTTTAATTAAATAACAAACCAGTACTTGTGTTGACTCTGCCTCTCTCTCCCGCCCTCTAGCGGCCCATGCTGGGTAAACTGAGGCTGCAGTGCGCTGAGCTCCTGGAGGCCCGAGGCGTCGCCCTGAGGGACCCGACAGCGTTCCACTTCCTGTGGGTCGTGGACTTCCCGCTCTTCCTGCCCAAGGAAGGAGAACCAGGGTCTCTGGAGTCGGCCCACCACCCCTTCACAGCCCCTGTGGCCCAGGACGCTCACCTGGTCTACACGGACCCCCTGCAGGTGAGGCCGACGCTGTGTGTGTGTGTGTGTGTGCGCGCGCGTGCGTGCGTGCGTGCGTGCGTGCGTGCGTGTGTGTGTGTGTGTGTGTGTGTGTGTGTTAACTTTACTGTACCCCAGCATGACATGTCTATTTTTTAAGTGTGGTGGAGGTGATTGACTCCCATATGAAAGGTCACAGGTTTGATCCCCGATGCCCCCAGTGTGAAGTCTGAAGAGACTAGTGAGTGTCAGGTCCTAATGGTACCGATGTCCCCCCCAGGTGCGCGGGCAGCACTATGACCTGGTGCTGAACGGCTGTGAGGTCGGAGGGGGGTCCATACGCATCCACAAGGCCGCTGAGCAGCTCCATGTGCTGAAGAACATTCTAAAGGTCGGCCCCTGAACAGAACAGAAGCAGCATGCTTTCACTTTCACATAGCTTCATTTAGATACCTTTATGGCGCATTTCCACCACAGGGTGCGGGTCGCTTCAGTCTGCAAAGGTGTGGCACGGGTCGTGTTTCCACCGCCAAAAGTGGGCGTGAGCCATATTGAGCTGTCCGGCTTAAACCCCGCCCAAACCGTAAGGGTAGCGTAACTGAGCTGAGCTATACCGCACCCTCACTACTGAGCTGAGGCGTGCTGGATCCGAAGCGTACCGGCCGGTGGAATTGCACCATTAGCTTCATTTATCAAAAGTAAGCTTAATTTAGCTGGGCTTCAGGTCAAGGCTATAAGCATGCCGCACCAAACTTTGCCAATCCGGATATGAACAGTTTTTATAAAAAAATGTTGTATTGTTTATCAAAGCTAAATTTATATATATTTAAAAAACTATCGATATTATCATGCACTTCCGATTCTAATAATTTTGTATATAGATATACTATGATTTAAGTACTTATTTGTTTAAATACTGCCCTACTGTTATAAATATTATGTCATAATATCTATCTCTACTGTGTTCTTCTTCAGGAAGATGTTTCTCTTCTCTCGCACCTGCTGGAAGCACTGGACTCCGGAGCGCCCCCGCATGGAGGCATTGCGCTAGGTCAGGTTCAGCTCATTTACTAATGGCCTAGGAATCGATTGCCTACATTGCAGCTACATTCAATACAACTTAAAACCAAATGCAGTTCTGGAATATGCATATGTTTTATTTGGCAAAACACATCATATATTGTTATTAACAATGCTAGGGTTATAGTGTTTAACTCCTAACCAACGTTCTGGGTTCCAGAACGTGGGAACCCAGTTATTTTAAACAACTATTATCTCTGTATTCTCGATACATAGTACCAGCCCCACTTTTCTGCACCTTTTTGGGTTCTTATTATTTAATTATATTACCTTATCATTTATTCAGGTTTGGACCGACTCATCTCCCTCATGGTCGGGGCCCCCAGCATCCGTGACGTCATCGCCTTCCCCAAGTCCTTCCGGGGTCACGACCTCATGAGCCAGGCCCCGGACTATGTCTCGGAAGAGGACCTGAAGCCATACCACATCTCCGTCACCTGGCCCCCTGCCAAGACAGAGGCGAAATTAGCTGAAAATAAATAATCCAAAGATTACCTAGATCCCAGACTACTTCCAGGAGGAAGCGTTCCTCAGAGGGAAAGAGAAGAAGAAAAAGATGGAAAACTTTGGAAGAATGGGGTGATGGACTAACTGGAATGATGTGTATTCCATGCGTCCCAAAGTTCCTAATTGAACGCATAACATTAGGAACGCTAGGGTGCAGAGAAGAGGAACTACAATGTGGTATTAATTGTGTTCAAAGATACAAACTCACAATAATAAATAACATTGACTGTTCTAAATGCGCGGCAAAATGGAAAAGATCATAGAACACTCTGACTAGCAGTGAAGATGGTGGATATGTTTGTGTGAGATGGACCCTTCAGCAAGATACTGTTGATGAATCAATGTGATTCACACAAAATAATTACACTTTGTTTGTATGAATCACGATGAAGAATAAATGTGTTCATAATTTTATTAGCATCAGTGATGATTGATTGATTGATTAGATTATAATTATTATAATAATTAGTATTATAAATATCTAAATATAGCCATGCAAACATTGCATGGCAGGCTATTGTGTATTTTAAAAACAAAATGTAAATTCAACAAAATTACACAAATATACCTTTTGATATATATTGAAGATGTGTGAAGGGGAGTACCATAGAGTAGAGTACCATACCGTGGACGGTTGAAATTGATGACAATACATGTACGAAAATTGTCAAAAATATAAACCATTGACTTAACATTTATATTTTAAATCTATAGGACTCTATTAATATTTAAATAATTTGAATATAAACTAATACAAAAAAAAGACTGTTCTCCGTCGACGTTGGTGGTAACCCCGGAAGAGAACCCCGGAAGAGTACGTCACTCCGTGACGTACACCCGTCAGCCCCGCCCACTGTAAACGTATAGCTAAAATGACAGAGATGTGATTGTTCTATGGTTCAGTATTCTTCACATTTACATGAAAAACCCGTTCATGCACTGTACCCGGACAATCACCTGGGGCTTGGGATATACCTGTAGCAGCGGAATGACAGCACGAATAGCAACGACACTCGCGTATCGTTGTGTTTGGTTAGCTTGATTTTGTTTGACTGTCAGACTGCTAAACTGGCTAGCAGACAACAGATCCCCTTTTGCTTGTATATACTTCAAACCCCTGTGTTGTGTACGGTTGTACGTGAACAAGCAGGCATTGCTGGAGAATGTGTGTCCTGGAAGGGTGTCGTGCGAGTTAGCGATCCAAACCCTCTCTAGTTTGTGCTATTGTAAGCAGACTGTACATCAGGTCGTAGGGACTGTGTGTACGAGTTTAATGAGCGATAATATTATAGCAACACACGATACAATGGCACCGATGGGTATCCGCCTGTCGCCTCTCGGTGTGGCCATCTTCTGCCTCCTGGGAGTCGGAGTGATCTACCATCTGTATGCTGGAGTCATCTCCAACCGGGTGGCTGCTTTCAGGTCAGTCGTTGGGATTTTTAGTCTCAAACACTACATCGTTACCCTCAGTGGCGATTCTGGAGTCCCTTGGGGCCCTCCAACCAGTGTGCATCACCATTATGTTATAAATAATGTGACACTAACGAAAAATTAATCTGTAGAGGGCATGGCATATGTTATCAATTGTAGTGTAATACTGAACGTAGTTTTCACTGGTGATACTGCTGCTTGAGGTAGGGGGTGACGTGTCATCTGCATGATGCCCAGGTGTGGCTGTCTCGCTGGAGGTGGACGTTTCCGGAATTTATATGTAAAAAAGAAAAACGTATTATATTGTCGTAAAGAATCTTTAGAGGGCATTGCACATGTTCTCAATTAAAGTGGAATAATTAACTTAGTTTTCATTATCAGCATTTGGACAAGGTACTTATCCTTTTATTTGCCTGCTGGTCAGAAACTTAAATAATGATCCTGAGGAGAGATAAGAAAGTGATATGTGGGCTATACTATAGTAGCATGTTAATAAATCAATTCAAATTTCTTCAACATTGTTCTTTCTTTTGTCACTTTGAGATGGAACTCTGGATTTCTGACTGAAATGTTGTTGCAAATCATGTCATGCTTATCAGAATATCTACAGTTTTCTCACTTTGTATGGTTCCTCTCTGTTGTCTTATCTATCTGTCTATCAATCTTTTGTCTCTGTCTCTGTGTGCAGGCAGGGAAGCAAAGTGGATCTGAGGGATCTGCTCGCATTGTCTGTGGAAGCGGCGGTGCAGGGAGGAAAAGAGGTGAGAACTATTAATAGTTACGTTTCCCTGTGTTAAAGGCAATGCCCCAATTTACTCTGATGGGTCCAAAGTCACGCACTTCTCTGTGGAAGATTCGTTCCTTCTCCAAAACTGCATAAAAAAAAAAAATCTTTATTTTGTCTTTTAATCTTTTGACCCGCCCCTAGGTGAAGAAAGTCAGAGAGGAGAACACCCTGGACCAGAGGTCGAAGGGCAAGACCAAAGAGGGAGCCAATGAGTTAATGACGCTTGGTGACCTCAGGTCCCACAAGAAGATGTTCTACCTGATGAAGAACACGTACCCTGCGCTCAAGGTACATGCGGCGTGATGGGAAACACAGATTACACATTTCTAAATTTCTACATTTAGTTACATGGCCAAAGCTGTGATTAAAAGGGACATAGAGTGAATGCAGCATGTCATCAAGAAGCAGGCTGAACAGCCTAGCACATCCGGAGGCATCTAGCTTCACCAATCAGGTTTGACAAGCTAAAGCGGTAGAGGAGCATACTTTTACTTAGCTAACTACTTATTTTCTTTACATTCACGATGGGACATCATTTGTTTAAAGAAATCTATTTAGAGATAAGGTGTGTCAAATTCTCTTGTGTCAGCAATGCCAACCATGCAAATCCCAGCCCTAGCGCTAGGCTAAAATAATAACGTGTGTGTGTGTGTGTGTGTGTGTGTGTGTGTGTGTGTGTGTGTGTGTGTGTGTGTGTGTGTGTGTGTGTGTGTGTGTGTGTGTGTGTGTGTGTGTGTGTGTGTGTGTGTGTGTGTCCTGTGCAGGTAAACAGCGAGGAGCACGACAGTTCTGGGGGTGAGGATGAGGTCTGGAACAGGGACATCCCGTCTGACATCCTGGAGAAGATCCCCCTGGGGCAGGAGGTTCCTGCTCACACGGTCACCGTGTGGATCGACCCCCTGGACGGCACCCAGGAGTACACCGGTAGGTCTGGTGCACTGATTGGTTAATGGGCATCTTGCTGCGTAACAACCTAATCATGTCCAAAGTTCACTCCGACCAAAAGGACAGAGTAGAGAGGGGTGAGGAGCAGGGTGTGCAGATCTTGCATAGTGTATGTTTTTAAATGTATAATTTTTAGACATACTCTTGACAAAAAGAACAGCTAACCGATGAGCTTAACTTGTTTGGCTACAGCCTAACCACGCTAAGCTACTAGTACTGTTAAGTACTTAGGTGACAAGGGACACAACAATTGCATTCTAGGTTTACGATTGTATCCTTGGTGCTTGTGGGCCATTTTGTCTGTTCCAGTCTTGTGCCTGTTGTTCCAGTCTTCTGAGTGTTGACTTTATTTTGAAATTAAAAAGCCACAACCTCACCATTATTCATGTCTTTGTGTTTCCTTCACCATAAAACCAAACCCTTTCTTTCCTGCTCTGAATCCCCTCCCCTGCCTCCCTTGATCTCACCCCCACCTCTCTCTCTGTCTCTCTCTCGCTCTCTGTAGAGAACCTGTCCCAGTACGTCACCACCATGGTGTGTGTGGCGGTGGCCGGTAAACCAGTCATCGGAGTCATACACAAGCCCTTCACCGGAGACACCGGTAATCAATGTCACCTTTGATTTTGACTTTCATTCATAACAGGCTAGAGCTCAGTAACCAATGGACCTTAATTGTCTAGAGGCATTCTCGTTCTAAATGCTTAGTGTGTGGGGGAGGATGAGTGGAATGGGATCAGGATTTAATTGGATTGTGGGAAAAAAAACACCAGCAAAGTGAGGGGTCACGCCAGCTGGCTGTGTGTTAGTCCGTTAATGACACATGGTACCAGTCATGTGACACATGGTACCAGTCATGTTACACATGTTTGTGTTGTTAAGTCTGTCAGAGCCCAAAGTTGTCACCAGTGTCAAGTGCATTAATGTATGTCAGCTCTGTATACAGTTTAATTAAAATCCTTACGGGTTACTTTATGTCAATATAGCAGCTCCCTGTAGTTATTAACCTACACTTAGGGATTTTAATTTATGGTTTATTGTACAATCTCTCACACCCAAAGGTGTAGAGATGCTCTTAACAGGTCCAAGAACAAATAGTGAACCTGTCCCTCTCTTTCTCTGTCTGTCTGTGCATCTGTCTGTCATTGCCTATGTCTGTCTGTGCAATGGTCTGTCAATGCATCTGTATTTGCATCTGTCCGTTGGTCTGTGTGTTTGACTCGGCTGCTCTGCCACCAATCCTATGTTTGACCCTCTCCCGACCCCCACGTGACCCCCTGATGGGTGACCCCAGCCTGGGCGTTTGTGGGCCATGGCACCAACGTGCGTGCGCGGTCCTCCTACAACAGCAGCCCACCCAAGGTGATCGTGTCGCGTTCGCACGCAGGGAAGGTGAAGAGCTTCATTCAGGACGCCTTTGGGAACACTACCACCATAACACCAGCAGGCGGAGCCGGTGAGTGTAAAAAAACAGATGTAAAAATTTTTTTTGAATGCTTGCTAGCTTACTTTAAGAAGCAGAGGACTGTCGCGAAATTATGTGTCATTATGGGGAGATATTGTTGTGCTTGAAACTGCCACGACTTTCTCATGCAAGGCATGGCCAAACAAAGCTCAGATTTGCCACAGTTATGGTATATTTACGTTGATTTTACAGCAGCTTCTTTCGAGTCATCACAAAATGGACAGGTATCGCCACAAAAATCCCATGATGCAATCTGATGTACAAACCCTATTCTGATTTTGGACTTTGTCTTTGGCCTGTCTCTGTGTCTGTCTGCCTGCCTGCCTGCCTGCGCCTGCCTGCCTGCTGTTTGCCGTCTCTCTCAGGATACAAGGTCCTGTCCCTTGTGGAGCTCCTCCCTCATGACACGGCCACCACTTCAGACCAGGCTGATGTCTACATCCATGTCACCTTCATCAAGAAGTGGGACATCTGCGCTGGCGCCGCCCTGGTAGAAGCTCTGGGTAATGACACCATAATCACATGCATTTTCTTTGGCGTCAGTAGCCACGACACTATGGCTGTGTCCCATTTGATAGGATGCTTACTAGTTCTGGCACCAGCACTACTACTCAAACCTGCAGTACTTTCACTACTAACTTTCTACTGCAGCTATTTACTCCATTACTGCCTTCCAAGAGCACCCATCCAAGAGTCTATCCACCAGGGAATTTGTCTCTGTGAATCGTTTTATTCTGCACACACTACATTTTGCCCCCAGTGTGGAAAAACCGCTAAATCCCTTGTATGTGACTCGCCTGGGCTTTAACCGGCAATACAAGACTTTGTGGTTCTGATGGTGAACCGGTGTGTCTCCTGGTCATGTGTTCAGGGGGCAAGATGACTACGCTCAAGGGGGAAAACATCGACTACAGTGGCAGCGAGGGCAACACCGGCGGCCTGGTGGCCACCGTGGGCCTGGACCACAAGGCTCTGCTGGAGAAGCTGCCCAACTGGGTCCCAGAGAAGCACTGATGTACCCACTTAACACACGCTCATACCCAACCACACACACAGAGCTACAGATGGTTCGGACAAAATGGTACGGCGAAGCCATGAGCCAAGACATTTAATCGCATCTCATCGTTGTACAAAGACACACAAAAGAAACCCGATCTGTTAAGTAGCGAAGTGGCTACGGTAGCAATATGGAGCACAACCGTGGTAGAAACCAGCAGAGACGCAGGGACGTCCTCGTAAACCAGCTAGTTTAACCAGATATCACCTGACATCAGGATTACGGGGAAATGTGAAACACATCGTTGCCGTGACTCTTCTTTGCAGGTTTTGTTTGACCCCTGACCCCTGGCCGAGGCTGAAAGGTTGTGTAGCTGGTGTTATCCCTCTGTCTAGATAACACTCATTAGATACACCCCCTTCCCTATAAACCCATCTCTGTTATATCCCCATATCTCCGGTCAATCCTGTTTTTTTGGCAGACATGATACTGAAGAATACCACGCAAGCTATTTAAAATCAGAAAAATGCATCAAATTAAGTTTGTTTAGAGCATCTCATGCATGATTTTTATACATGTGATTATAAAAAGTGTTCATGTCAATGTGTGGTCCTAACAACGGATAATTTCACTGGTTTTATCTACATACTGCTCCTGGTAAAATGGAACTTATTCACCTAGTGGCCATCTTGTCACTCATCTTGGTATATTCCATATTCAGTTCCCCCACGCAGCTAGTGTTTAGAATCAAGACGGTCACTAGGTGAATAAGGCCAAATTATCACTGCCTGTTCAACTTTACGGTTTTACAGGCAAGGACATAAGTGCTGAGCTTCAAAATGTATTGAATGACGCCAGAATTGGGCGTCCTTGGGTGCCTTTTTTATAATATGAGAATTACTGCTTCATATTAGAAAAAAGCCAGTGATGGTTTCTGTTTAATCAATGTCTTGTCAATAGTCGTAATGGCCCAACGCAATCATATTGCAGCCTAGTTCTGAAGACTGAAGCCATCTTGCTCAATACTGATTCACATCAAAAGCCCTGTTTGCTGTCTATTATTTGTGTTGCATTAATGGGTCTGGAGATGGAAGTCCATAAGCTAGCAAGGAGGTTTGCTAGCTGATATGGCTGTGTCTGGCTGATATCCGGTGGTCCGATTCAGTATAGATATCCCAGTAGTTATCTATACTCATTTATAAAAGTTGTTTCTGTGGGGATTTGCTAATTAAGTACAAACAAATAAGCACAAATTAGATGTACAATTGTTTCAGTGAAAAAAAGTGTCTCGAATGGCGCTCGCTCAAAAACCTGGTAGGACTTTTACTTTGTAAAACTATTTTTTGTAGAAGTTTCCTCTGCTGTCAATGTTCTGTGTTTTTGACGCAAGTTTTTCTTACGAGTGCCTTTCGTACATGCATGGTGAGACCTAGGCCTGACGTCAAGAGTGCTTGTGGAGCACGGCTCAGAATGTCTGGCTACAGCTCTTCACCGGGTTGGTGATTTCATATTGGGACTTGTGAGGGATGTTGTGTTAACCCTGGTAGTCCCTTGCGCTGTACTCGGACACATCCTCGTGGTCTAACCTGGGGGTCGTTGGCTTTAACGGCGACCCAATTGGGTTGATGAGCCATGCCTCAGCTCGTGTCTAAACGAATCTCCCCTCCTGATCTACAGACATTACCATTTTCATGCTGTGTGCTGTCCTGGGCCTCTAGTGTATAGAGGAACCAGGGCCTGCAGAGTGTCTGCGGCCCACCTTGATGGGCGCACACACACTCAGGACACACCTTCCTCTCACTGGCCTCCTTCATTCAGGCTTTTCAGTCATCTCTGGCTGGAACTCCTGGCTCTATTGCACCAGTACCATGACCTGCCTGTGAGTGTTGTCACAGTGATGGAGTGTGTGGAACTTGGAACTGCTCCTCCTAATGGACCTTCAGTCTTTTGTGATCATGACTTTTAGATTCCAGACTTCAAAGTTACTGGCGTTATATTGTGGAATTGTGTGACGAGTGATGAAACGCATTTATTTTGTGTGTGTGATGCGTGATCAAAAAATCTATATGAAATATTATATTCCATTAATAAACATGGGGATAATAGGTAAAAATAACCATAAATGATAACTTTTCAGGTCACGATCGATCATTGAATTATGAATTGATCAGTTGTTAATTGTCACATGCTAATAGCTACGGTTCCCTTCATACATACCGTTTGTGTATGCTGTAATGTAATAACTAAAAAGTAATAACTAAAAATACAAAACTTAGTTTCACATTTCAAACACACACCGCCCCAAGTGGATGGTGGATTGTGAGTTTCCAATAAAAAAACATACCATATTCGTGCATGGTGACATTAGTGGAGTCCATTGTCTGTCATCAATAACCCCGGGCCTGGCTTTAGCAGCGAGTAGCTGGAACACAATGGTATTATTGTGATGAGTCATTCAGCAGACGCTTTTATCCAAGTCACTGTTATTTGGGATACGTCAGGAGTAAGACGTCTCGCTGATCAACTGGATATTAGGTTCTTTACTTAAGATGTATTTACCACCGCCGTTTCTTAAACTTCACTAGGGTATAGATATGTGATGTAAATGTTGCCCCTTGATGCCACTATAGGAGCGAGAGCAATATATTCTCATAAATCTGCAGACAAGGTCATATCTTGGTGAGCCGGGTGTTTGTTTATTTTGCTTCCTATTCGTTTAAACCAATCATGTTGCTGGAGATAAATTTGGCAAACAAACTACAAGCAGTAGTAAACATATATATTTTTGAAATACACCATTGAGACCAGCAACTGTAGTAATCTTCTAAACGATCAGCAAGAATTAGTTTTCAGTAGAATATATCCGTAACAAAACAGGAAATAATTTGTAACGCCACCCCTTGCACCTTGTTTCCTTTTCCACATCATATTTAGCCGTCTCATGGAACAGAAAACAACCAGGGGATGGCTGCAAGATCATAGAATTTCCATCGTTCTGTGCAATATCTTAATTTATTTGCAGCAATAAATGGGCAGCCCCTTATCCTGCTTAATCAAGAGTAACAAACCAAAAATATTACAGAGAGCGATACAGACACACGACTTCCAAGGTAGCAATAAAACAAAACAGAAAACAAAACTCCTGGCCAAGAAATCGATGCCACAAAGGTCACAGGTGGATAGTTCATTAAACCAGATCTTCAAACTTGACAGCTTACTTTTTTTTCTCATTTTAAAGTGTTCTGAAGTCACTTAAGTCAGATAATTAAAATAAATCTATGTTTATCAACATAATTAACTTTATATAATGTTAAAGAAAACTCATTGACAAAAACAATTAATACATTTTGTGTGTATTACAAACAAAGTGCCTGGATATTTTTTTCTTCAAATAAATTAATTGACAGCAAATTCAAAAAAGTGGCATAGCCCCTGAAACCATTTTTCATTTACAGACATTACAGACATGTAACAGACATGGTTAGCCTTCAACCAATTAGAATCGGCCCTTGGAAGTGGTCGACCAATGGCCAGTCAGAGCTGAGGCGTGGCTCACTGGCAGTTTGTCACTGAATGGGAAGTCATTGGTCTGAACAGTAGTGCAGGTGAAGAGTCAACTGTTAAATAGAAAAGACTCAATTCAAAATCATGCTTCACATTATTCTTGTATGACCCGTTCTACTGGCCCCATAATGTACTTTACTTGGTGTTGAGAGTTTTTGGAATTGGAACATTCATTAAAAAAAAAAAAGGATTCTGTGTTACAAAATCAAGACATAATAAATACAATAAAGACCTTAATTGAATGGCATCAGTGAGGGACTTACTGTTCATGTAAGTCATGGTGGGGTCTGAAGTGATGTAGGACGAGTATTGCAGGTTATCCAGGGGTGGCGTCAGCTGACCAGAAGGAATCAGCGTCATGACCGTAGACGGGCCCGGGTTCGGGTACACATGTTTCTTTTGGCGGGCACGGCAGTTCTGGAACCACACCTGTAGACCCGGTGAAGTGAAGGAACATATTACTGAGGTACCACCTGGTACCCACAACATATTTAGGGAACAATAGAAGCGCTGGCTTATCATATTCCTGTGTGGAGAAACAGATTTATTAATTATCCAAATGGCCAGACAGTGAATTCTGTATACCTGTATAACCCTGCGGCTCAGCCCGGTTCTCTCGGCCAGGACCTGCAGCGTCTGGGCATCTGGGTTGTTGTCGTTCGCAAACTGGCACTGCATTATCTACAGAAAACACAGCAACCTCACCTTACAAAAGGGCCCCTATTTTACCGCAAGGTGTTGATTAGCCATCACAAAATCAAACCCAACATGTGGGCGTGTCCACCCAGATGCATTATGGACGGCCTATGGTACAGTCCACTAGGGTAGGCTGATCAGTGTGTCAAACATATGTTGGGTGTGATTTTGTAATGGCTAATGAACATCACCACACCGGATAGTATAATACAGGCCTTTTAGCTCAAATATTCACTTCACCTCCATCGTGATTGTGCTGTTTCCCATCTCAACTGGCCATCTTAATAGGCAGTATACCTCTAGCTGGTCGGCAGTGAAGCTGGTCCTGGCTCTCTTGGTGGGCTTGGATTTTGAACCGCTGAAGTCTTGGTCTGAAGGATCAGTTTCCTCCACTTGGACTTTATCTGAGAGAAAAAAAGACAGGCCAGCAGGTTAAAGCACAGACCTACTAACCAGATGGACCTACAGGGGGCATGGGCAGAGTGACTCAACTGGTTAATCCCCAGCTTTGATAGCTGGTGATGACCACTTCCTGTACCTTAAAAGGTCTCCATGTCAAAAGGACTATCCATTATTTGTTGATTTTATTTTAGTGACATTTCGTTTTATTGTATTTATTAACACAAATAAAATAAACTTGTTTTAAAAAGGAAATTAACTACTCTTTAAAAAAAAAAAAAAAACATTCAGTATGAGCTACAGAAAAGAGAAAATAGTTAGGAAAAATAAAACATTCAAGATCTGACATCACAAAAACAGTGCTTCCAGAATTGGTCGTAAAAAGGTATAGGCTACATTTTAAATTTTGAAAATAAATAGGTGGGTCTACCAAAAGCTTTACCACCTGTAGCTTATTTACCCAACCTATAGCTATCTCCGTCACGGTGTATTGCATTGGGGAAATCTGGTGACATGGTCTATCACTTCAGTGAATTGTTGCTCACACGCGACTGCATTGATAATCGTCCGGTCCACTCACTGCTTTCCTGCGTGTGCTTAATGTTCTCCATCATGATGTCGTAATGCGGACGGCAGAGCACGCGGTCTTCCACCAAGCCGAACTCCTCTCCGGTGGACAGCTGCCTCTTGCACGAGTGGCAGGAGAAGCAGGCGATGTGGAAGGTCCGACCGCGTGCCTGGCGCACCCAGTCGTTTGAGTGCATGTTGCGGCCGCAGCGCGCGCAGCGCGTACCATACCTCCTGCAGAAGAGCATCATTGTTATGTTGTTTTACAAAATAGCGCGGTTAAAGGGAGACAAGTAACATGCAATTAGGTTCGTTGAATTCAATTAACCATTATTATTCATTTATTATTTATTAGGCCAAAGACCTCACCTTTTTATTTAATTTGTATATATAAATAATAATGAGTTCATTAGTTGAGTTCAAATATCCACTCAAAATCATTTCTCATTTTTTTAAATGATAAAAAGGTCACTCACATTATTTCAAACATCGAAATGTCGATATAGAATATAGGGTAAAGCAAATAAAATAGGTAAACGTCTTAGAAACGTCTAGGCTATGCTTCCGTCTTTGAATGCCTTTGATCTTTATTTACCTGAAGTAGTCGAGTTTGCAGAAGATCTGCTTGTCTTTGATGTAGCAGCTCACGTGCCGTCCCAGCGCCGTCTGGCAGACGCTGCACGAGAGGCAGCGCCCGTGCCAGCACAAGTTGTTCACCTAAAGTAGACAACAACGTGGAGACAGTCATTTTTAAATAAGGACGCTAATTTAATGGGTTCATATGGCAACATTTAGGGTACCTATCACAACTTTAAAATCTGTTAGTTAGAGTTCGCTATACAAAAAATTAATTAAAACATATTTTGGTTGTTTTTATATTGGTCCGCTCTGACCTTCAGGAGGTATCTGTCCACGATCTCCAGGCCGCAGGAGGTGCACAGGGTGTCCGACTGCACGGAGCTCACGGTGGGTCGCGATGAGGAGGAGGAGATGAGGGATGAAGGAGAATAAGAGTCCTCCTCCTCAAAAAGATCATCAGGCCCGGAGGAGCCCTGGGAAAGGTCAGGTCAATTGCATTAGTTAATTTATGGCAGATTATTCTTTATAACATATTGTCAGTGTTTGGGATCACACACACACACACACACACACACACACACACACACACACACACACACACACACACACACACACACACACACACACACACACACACACACACACACACACACACACACACACACACACACCTTAAGACTTACAAAGTCGTTGGTTTCCTCCTGAAAAACTGGGAAGGAGTCGTCGGTCAGAAGCCGCTCTCCCACCGACATGGCGACACGATCAGCCAGACGTCTAGAGCCCAAAACAAAGCCATGTCGTCAACCAGCGGATCCCTGGCATGCGTCGTGATGTCAGGGATCAGCTGTCGTCTGTTGAACCGACGTACGATGACATTTTACTGTAGGCCATTTTGACAGGTGAAGGCTATGGCTTTAGTTTTGAATAGAATAATAAGGTCAAATGAAATACTTTTTTATTTCTACGCTATTCTGTAGCCTATACACCATGTACAAAGTTATACCGAACCGTTTTAGTTTTTTTAAGTGAAGACCTAAGCGTATATTTTCAGAGGTTATCGATGGAGCGGCGTCAAGAAAGACAATTCGGCAGACCTCACTTTTTTCCGGTGCAACAGCGAGGCCAAGAATACTTTAGCTTTACTTACAAGTTCACTGACACCTGTCCTTTAATGCGGCAGCAGTGTGTGTGGTTTAATGTTCTCCAGATATTGTATAACGCCGTTAGTATCACGTCACCCTCCCTACACGCGCTCACAGCTGCAACTCGTTCGGGCTGATTGCTCCGAGCCACGCGCACACGGGCCTTGGTGGCACACGCTCACCTGTCATCGATCACAATCACCTGCCGTTGATCTTATAAATACGTCTTTATTTTGCAGTTCCGTTTTGTCCATATTGGGTTTGACGTCATTGAGTTTGAGGGGCCATTTTAAAACGGAGGCCTAAAGGGAATGTAATGGATTTCTAAACGTATTTTAAGATTATGAATATCGGAGACAAATGATTGAATTATTGCCATAGTCAACAATTTACAGCAATCAATCAACTCTATTTCGTTGTCTTTAACGTTTGTTTTCCTAGGTTATTTTCTATCCTAAAATTAATAATTTGACCATATACGGGCATATGGCTACTAAATGTGTTTAGCCTTGCAGTAAAGTGGCCAAACAAATATGGATTAAAATAAAACAACGCTGGCATGGGCCACTTGACTTCCTGTTGTCCTTGTTCTGATTGCCAGATGTTTTTGTTTGCATAAATACTTTAGCCTCATTACTCACCGCGCTGTGCAAACTGAACTTAACAGTCCTCATCAAGGCGTCTTCTGTAAATCCAGAGTCCTACTCTCAACCCAAAGGCAAATAGTCCAAATGTTGAAATCGCAGAAGGTGAATATAAAGTGTTGTATGGGGCAAACTACTCCATGCTCTCAACCTCTACACCAGTGCTGGAGTCTTCTTTCCCTTTTATTTTGGTTTAATACCTCCAGGCGAAGTGTGCCTTCTTGTCTGCCCCTCCCACCTACTTCATAAACCCTCCTCGATGTTATTTAAAGAGCTTAAGTCATTCTTTTAAATGATGTGGGTCATAGGCCTATGCTTCCTAACGAACTTGTTTACTCTGTCCTTAAAGCCTGTTTCTTACAATTAAACCTAAGCACACACTTGAAGCTTTTGTGAATTTGTATAGGCCTAGTGTCTGGAAATCGGACAATTTAAAAAAATATATATTTTTAATTGATCTTATAATTAAAATCAAATCTGAAAACAAATAGGTCTAGTCCAAGTTGTTTAATTCGATGTTCGAGCACATGAATTGTAGGTCTACATAATTATTTGTATCAATTTTCCATAGAATAATAGAATATTGAAGGCAAAATAAAATTATATATTTTATAATAAATTATTTTCAATAGAGAATATGATCGAAAGAAACAAAGTTTAATATTTGTATTTCTTTCTTTCTAATTAGCATCTTGGATTCTGTAGGCCTATATACAGCTTTATTATCGCTATTATTAATCCTTATTTCCGGGGGGGAGTAATCTGACTGAGAAACAACGAGATGGACAAAGTCGGCTCTCAGTCAAGGAGTTTGTTCTCAAAACGGACGAATTAATAGTAAAAAAAAGAAAAAAAATAGTCAGCTAAAGGAGAATGATGTCGATTTAGGATAGATTTGATCGTGGTTGTAATAATAACGCCTTCCCATGATTTGTGTTCGTAGGCCTACATCTCTTTAGGACGAAGCCTGCACATATTTAATGATATACAAATATTGATGCAAATATTTACATTCATATCAAATTTAAAATAATGCATATAATAATTGTAATATTGTTATTCCAGTTATTCCAGTCAGTAAAATATAGTTCTATCTGCATAACCAATTTGTCTCTTCTATTCTTGGATTTCAAGACTGCATCCATCCAAGTTGCATGATCTAAAGACTCACAAAACTATTTAAATGCGAATGTAATGATTAGAATAGCAGCCTAATAATAATTTTAAAAAAAAATCATTTGTAACGTATGTTTTTCTAACATTTATTTAATTTATTTCAGAAAATAACATTTCAAAATAGTTACACTGGCAATTTGTTCTAGAAGCATTTATTGTCATGTTGAAAGAAATGAAATTCTCTTTACATCCCCACAGGCCTTCAAGCCCGTCCCCCTACCTATCTACCTTATACCTGGTTACCTGCCTGTGCACTCATTGCATGACCAGAGTCTTCCACAAGGCAAGACAAACCTATTGCTAAAGCTAGAGAGCTAGTGATGTGCTTTGGGGATGGATTTGGAGGGAGGCATGAAGAGAGGGGTGGGATTTTTTTTGATTTGATACTGTCAAAATCAAGTTTACTCTGGCTATTTTCTTCAAATTGCCTATTGTAGTTTTAAGGGTGATGGCACACACTTTTCTCCTCAAGGAAATACATAGTGAATAATTACAATGGATTGTAATCTTTGTCATTGTTATTGTCAAAACCCCCAGTGGTCCACTTCAGATGTACTTCTTTCCAAAAACTCGCTGTAGCAGACCTCACTACCTTAATCCAGTCCTCCTCTTGTGAGAGTGAGCATTTGAAGGGCCCCTATTATATCACCAGGTGTGAGTGGAATTAGCCAATAGACAACACTGGAGACTGCAGTGTCTACCACATTCAAACCATACTGCGGGGTTGCCAGGGTAGGGGCATAATGGCCTAAAGTGGGAGGTGCTACAGCTGAGACAGACAAAAGGGCCAGCCAATCAGCTGTTCTCTCTTCAACAGGTGAATAACCTACACTTATTCAGCCACTAGAAGAGATTAAAATGGTAATCCGTAATTTCAGCAACTTCAAGTTGTCTGAGTGTGTGCTCTGGAGAGGAATTGTATATATTGGCACCTGCTCATTCAGTCACCTGACAATTTAATTGAATGCTGTTCATTATGAATGTCAAATGTTTGCATGATTTGATTAGTTGATTAGATGTTTATAGGATATTGAAAAAAATATGAAGAATATGAGGTGAGAGATCATTAAATTGATTAGTTGATCAAAATGGAAGGAATTCTTGGTAAAATCCCAAGGATTATATTGCTTGTGACTGTTAGTGTTTTTAAACTGCATTAATGGACACATTTTGGGACATTTGTAATCGGAAATAACACATAAAACAATATTTTTCAAGCTGTTTTCTGATCTGGTCTACCAGATATTCAGATATTGCGTCTGTCGCTGTGTTCACTGTCTCGTATGATGTCATGTTTCGTGAGCGCTGGCCATGTTTGTCAATGGGCTTGGTTTCCTGTCTTAACCAAAACCACTACAGCATCCCAAAACATCGAAAATCCAGTTTTCTTGAAACATAGCCACAGAATTTGGCATATCTCTCTGTCTGTTTGCTCTATTATATTTTCTGTTTTCTGTGTTAATGCATGTGCATGTACGAGTGCATAAAAGCATGTATATTGGTAAGATTACTCAGGAATATGATAGCTTTAGATCGGTGTGTGTGTGTGTGTGTGTGTGTGTTTGTGTGTGTGTGTGTGTGTGTGTGTGTGTGTGTGTGTGTGTGTCTGTGTGTACGTGTGTGTTTGTGTATGCATGTGTGTGTGTGTGTGTGTGTGTGTGTGTGTGTGTGTGTGTGTGTGTGTGTATGTGTGTGTGTGTGTGTGTGTGTGTGTGTGTGTGTATTTGTGGGTACATGGGCCTCCTCACAGTTTCAGACTCCACATACCTAGGACAGATACAGAGGGAAGAGGGAAGATGCTAGGACACTTACAAGATAGGTTTAGGAGACAATTAATCTAATAATGTATGTTTTAGTCAATTGTCCATTAAAGTGTATAGAAGAGAAAGCCTATATGCTTTTGTCATACGTCGTCGGCATCCCTTTCACACAAAGCCTTGGCACCCGATCACCATGACCCAAATAAGGAGAAAGGGGCAGAGTAGGGGTGGAATCAGAGAAGGGCCACATCTGGTCTTAATCGGCCCACGGACCAATGACAGACAAGCTCTGCCTCACCTGGCAACGCAAGGGATGTCCTGGATGCTGAAGTCCACAGTGATACGACAGGATATTACATCAGAAGGCTAGAGTTTCCTGTAACTTAGAAATGGTCAGTATTGTCATTAGAAGACTTCTAGTGCAGTATCATACCGACTACTCAGTCGGTTTGATACTGCACTAGACGTAAATTGCACATTACATTGCACAATGTAAATCCTGAAAAAGTACCTCCATCTTCACTCATGAAATTGATCAATGGCTCTTTTTAATAGAAATTACAAATTGCGTACGCTACATACATCAGTAGTGGTTAGAGTATGGGACTCCCAGCTGGAGGCAACTGGGTTTGAAACCCAATGTCCCCAGTGTGCCTGCCTGTAGGTAGACATCTTTCTCCTAGAGCAAGATAACATACCTGCTCCTCAAAGACCTGTAACTGAAGTCCCTTTTTATTAAAGTGTCTGCTAAATTACAAAATGGTAAATAGTAATATTCCAGGGTCGTGCTACATGTGTCTTGTTGCAGGAGTATTGCTCTATGAAGGTCATGCATTTCACAATACATTGAACCTGCTCTCTTAGATTCCAATACGCTTTACAGCAAGCCCATAAAATTGAAAGAAAGATTTTCAAAATATGTTTTATTACATTTTAAGCTATAATGATTTTATGATTATGCATCTAATTCTTATTTTACTTAATATATATTGAGCATTTTTCTTCCAATCCTTTTGTATTTAGCTTTTTACCACTTGTATTCTCTGTTTTGCTTACCACAAGCCTGTTGTAGTTCTGTGAGGTTCCATTAATTATCCACAATGGTTTTTTTTTGCTATGGTTTGAGTTTCAAACCCCCAATCCTCAAGTGTGCTTAAACCAACCCCTCCCATCTCCTCAGGAGGCTAGCTAGCATGCTAGCCTTCTTCCCAGATTTACATTTTCTGTCAAAAGCACCGAGATCTTGCTAGTGCTTTTGTTACAAAACAGACCAAACCTTAACTACGGGCTCTTTGATATGTGGCACTGAAATACTTGAGCATGAATAATGGATACGGGTCTTTCATGTGCGCAGCAAGATGACTAAAGACCGCTGTAATGTAATATTTCCACAAAGGTTCTGTCTGAGGAACATTACTTTTTTTAAGTGGACCCGACCAGCGTTCTGGTATTTATTGTAACGGAATGTAAGAAATGATCCCCTGATGATGAAAGCTCATTAGAAGAAACATAGTACAGAACATTTTGTGTGTGTGTGTGTGTGTGTGTGTGTGTGTGTGTGTGTGTGTGTGTGTGTGTGTGTGTGTGTGTGTGTGTGTGTGTGTGTGTGTGTGTGTGTGTGTGTGTGTGTGTGTGAGAGAGGGGGGATTTAACCCCCGATTGGGATTGTGCTCAAAGGAGGGAAAAATGTGATCCATATTGGTTGACTGTTTGTTTGCCCACCAGCCATACATGAAATATGTATGTATCACACTTTTTTTCTTGTTACTAACCAAACAGAATTGTCTGCTGTGGTCCCCAGATCTGCAGCTCTGTCTTATGATAAAGCAAGTTTAAAAGTATAACGATTTGCTACAGTTTAAAAGTATAGAGCAGGGGAAACCATTTGGTACAGTTTAGAAGTAAATCAAATTGTAAATAAGAATTCTATCATACAGAGACAGGTCATTAAAGAGCAGTAGGGGTTAGACAGTACAGAGACAGGTGTCTAAGGAGTAGGTAGGGGTAAGACAGTGATTTCAGAGACAGGTTCTTGAGGTGCAGGTAAGGGTTGGACAGTAAACAAAGAGACAGGTCATTAAACAGCATGTAGGGGTTAGAACGTGAATACTGAGACAGCTCTTTAGGGAGCCGGTATGGGTTTGACAGTGAATAGAGACAGTTCTTTAAGGATCAGGTAGGGGTTTGTTAGACCGTGAATACTGAATAATATAACTTTACATTACTCAACATTACTTAACATACTCAACATAAGTTAATGTTCCGTGTTATTTATTTTCACCTTTAATGTTATTAGTTTGTCCCCAACCCTGGATGAAGCTCCAACCGTGTGTCTGCCAGGGACCACTTTGTTATGAAGTGGTCCTTTGAATCCCAGCTGTTATAAGAAAACTTTCATCGCTCTGCCAGTGACGCACTACCCTGCTACTGTTCTTTATCTACTCATATCTTGACCATAACAAACAATACCATACCCAAAAATGAAGGAAAGCAACCGAAACGGTGAGGGCCAGCTTCCACACAATTGTTTTATCTTCTTTCTTTCTTTCCTTCTTTCTCTGTCGCACTCTTTATCTCTCACTGTCTCCCTGTCACGTTTTCTCAGTCTCTCTCCCACCTGTCTGTCTCTCTCTTCTTCCCTCTCTCTCGCCAGCTTCCTTCCTGTCTATTCATTCTCAATCCCTCGCTTTCGTTTTCTCTTCTCTTCTTATTTCCCTGTCGCCTTCCTTCTTCATCTCTCACTTCATCTCCCTCTCTCCCTCCCCTCCCTCTTCACCTCCTCCTCCCCCATATCACTCCTGCTATCTCTCCCTCCCGTTCTCTTTGACGTGTCTCCCTGCTTCCTGTCCTTTGTGAAAAGTTCATTTCTGTCACATCTTGTTTTCTTCGTTCTATCCTGTTTTAAGTCACAGCCCGCCCACTCCGGCGTGTCCGAGTCACGCTATTGGAGGAAACGCTTGAATAGCGCACGCTGAGTGACAGGTTATTCTGGGCTGTCGCACATGGTAAACAAAGCGAGGTAATGGAGGTAAACGTCCGGTTGGCCGCTGTTTGGGCGCTACATCAACATAGAGCGCCGGGTATTTCATAGCGAATAAGCAATATGTGGTCATGGTCACTATAGTAACTGAACCATGGAATTTTTTATCTTTAAATTATTGAATTATTCCTTTTATTGTGTGATTCCAACATTCTGAGTAAACTGCACTGCTGCAATTGAGTGGTAAATAACGGTGTGTGTGTGTGTGTGTGTGTGTGTGTGTGTGTGTGTGTGTGTGTGTGTGTGTGTGTGTGTGAGAGTGAGTGAGTGAGTGAGTGAGTGAGTGAGTGAGTGAGTGTGTGTGCCTGTGTGCGTGCGTCTGCATGTGTTTGAGCATTTCAAACAAACTTGTAATACACTTGTATCTACTCGACGATCAATTGTTCTAAACGGTTACACAACCGAGATGTAAACCTGCATTCTAGCCTGGAAAGTAAAATATATTCCCATAATCCCCGGATTATTATGGAATTGATTGCTTTTCATTTCTCAAATTTCTCAAATTTCTCTTCATAACAAACACAAGATGAGAGTAAGCATTACTGCAATTTAGCATAGGTCATGTTCAATGCGCTCAATGAAAAGAGGGTTCATGAATGTGATCCAAACTTATATACAAAATGCTTTGTGATCAGTGTTAAACTTTTACATAGGTAGGTTAAATCTACACCGATGACAGCTATTTCCTCTACCCTTCTGTTGGCTGTCACTTTGCATTAAGTTAAAGTCATTTTATGAAGTGGTGCTAATGATAGTTTTATTATAATATTATTATCAATGATCATAAAACAACAAATCATTGTATCACAAATAGATAACTTAATTATATATGATCTATTTTACGCCTAAGTATGCCATCTGCACCTGTAGAGGTTTGGGATTTACACACACACGCACACACACGCAAAATCACATTTACACACACACACACACACACACACACACATACACACGTACACGCATGCTCCCACACACACACACACACACACACACACACACACACACACACACACACACATACAGATACACAAGCACACACACACAAACATCACACTCCCCCAGAGGAAGTGTATGGGGGTCTGGTCTGTCTGGCAGAGTGGCAGTCGATTCCCTGGCTGAGTGTAATTTATTCACATCATCTGCCAACACAAACCAAAAGCAGCTCTTTGGCGGTGCAGGCAGTCTGAATGTAACATGAGAACCACTCCATAGGGGAGTGAGGGAGAGATTCTCAAGACACACTCATTCTATAGTTCAGGACATTCAGTGACGCGTCCCAGTGTGTTTCTGTAGCGCAAGTCTCGTGTCGGATGTAAAACAGAGGGTGGGGGGTATCCGAATGGGGGTTCTGGAGACTAGCCGGCTGATGACTCGATCACTCCCATATATCCAGAAGTTGGCACGGTCGCACACACTCTTCCTCACACTCACACACCTGTGTGCCCATTACTGTTCAGCCTCCCTTCCCTTCCTGGTCGTCAGGGTGCTTGTGTGTGTGTGTGTGTGTGTGTGTGTGTGTGTGTGTGTGTGTGTGTGTGTGTGTGGCTCTAAATATAATCATGTGATGCTAAACCATGCATTATGTCCAGTGTGCGAAATACCCTTCAATATTCGGGGGGGTCCATATCTCCCGATTGTTGCGCAATATCGATCTAAATTTTTCTCATGCTGTAGGCCTATAGCATACTTAGCAGACGTCAAGGCGCAAAGTCAAAGTACTTTGTGGGCGGTTTTATGGCGCTGTTGCTATTATGACGGCGAGATAAATGAGCTTTGCGCCCGGCCCAAATCTAAAATGGGTTGGGCTGAAACCCGTAGGTGTGTTTTGGGCGTAACATGCAATAAACCAATGAGAGTGGCATCTCCCATCCCCTTTTAGAGCCAGCGCATTTTGACTTGACGAGTTGATTTTTAACAGCGCGTTTGCAGTCTCCGCTGAGACAGATGCATGACCACATGAATTTCAAACTTCGAATGGCTCAGTTTATGTGTTTAATTAACACATGGAATAGCGTTTTCTTCGCCAACTTCAGAAACACTGATTCGTCATCATACATTGCGGCAAAGACAACTTAAAACATATGCGGACGCGGTCCTCGATGGCCGCAACTGTGGGTCTATTTAATGATAGGCCTATGCGGCAATACATTAACAAACATCGTTTGTTACCAGTATTGTATACATTATCGTTGTCGACTTGTGTTCATAATATGCATGTGTCCCCCTGTTAATATACATCGCCATGGACTGCATTATGCGTTACGTGTTTAATTTGCGTGTGTTTAGACAGATGGGCGCGCACACACACGCGCACACCAAGAATCACCCGCATTCATTCATTCTTTTAAACACTCACTCGCGGTAAAACTATGTTTTCTCACGATCAAATACTCATCAATCCTAAAAGTAATGGGCTTGTACACGATGTCTGGGTCAAGAACATATGTGTTTGCTGTACGGTGTTTGCAGATGCATTGATTTAAAAGTACAACTTACCGCTGTATCAGCTGTTCTTTCCCAAATCATTTAACCAATCATTTACCATAAAACTAGATTTTGTTTTAGAAGCCTGGAATATAGGCTACTTTGCTCGAATGTATTATTGTTATTATTATTATTTTAACGCATGGCATAGCCTACTATACTTCATTCATGTTCATTCATGCAGCCCTATGGAAATGTTTTCACAATCCACACGCTATTTCTATGCAGTTTCACACGTATGAATAATCTTTGACATCATAATATTTAAATCAGGTTAATAGTTTGCATGTTTGTGCTTATAGCCTACGTGTGTGTAAGCGTAGGCTATGTTGTAGTTCCGACCTGCCATGGAAAATAGCAACAACAACTGCGCTATCCGCTATAGACCAGGTATTTTTCGGTCAGTGGCGCAATTGCATTGGCGCATTTTTTAGATCACTAAAATAGCACCAAGTATCATTTGCGCCGGAACACGCCCCTGCTTTTCGCCGACACGCCTCTCCAGGCGCAAGTGTAGTGGTGCCTGGTTGCTGCGGGGGAAAATCAGCTTTGCGCCGGGTGCAAACTAGCAACGACACATGCGTCGGTGTAGAAAGTCAATTGCACCGGGCGCAAGATAGGGCCCTTCTTCTGTTTGGCGCACATGGCTAATTTGCATACGCGCACAGGACTGGCTGGCTCCGCCTGGCAAAAAAATAGAACATATTTGTGAATAAATGTTTAAAACTCTGAATACTGGACATGGTGAGCTTAAACACATTTAAATGACCATTAGTGACAATGATATATATATATATATATTTTTTTAATAACATTTGAAACCTTCAAATTTTGCTTTCGAGGCTTTCAGGGGTCTCATGGGTTAATCTGGGGGGGGGGGGGGGGGGGCAGCCCCCCCGGACCCCCCCGTATTTCGCACACTGATGTCACTTCTGCTGGAGCCATACCTTCACTTATATACACCACTTAACTTTTTAATTCAAAGACAAATAATTAATATTATTTCTAATTATAATTAATTAGAATAATTAATTAATAATTATAATTAATAATAATTATAATTAATGTTAACATTGAGATTAATATACTTTAATTTTTTTAAGTATTATCCAGTTAAGTGGTGCAACTGCATCATGTGATCGATCAAACCTGCCTTCTACTCACTCCTTACCTATCCAGTAGCCAGTATAATCTGTTATTGTAGATACTGAGGATTGAATGGAGCCTGTTGGCACACACACACACACACACACACACACACACACACACACACATGCATAATTCGACTAATGGATGTACATTTTGTGTAGGGCGGTGAATGTACGTTGTGTATCTGTCATCAAATACACAAAAACAAACAAAACAAACATCAGTTCCTGTGTCTTTGTTTTTCTTCCACTGAGTCAATGAGTCAATGAAAGCAATGTAGTCAATGGCACACACACACACACACACACACACACACACACACACACACACACACACACACACACACGTGTTCACATGTATCTTTCAGATCTGTTGGTGGACAATAGAAAGAGCTCTCTGAGTGTGTATTTATGTTGATACAACTCTCTACATTTCTCTGTTCTCTGTTCTCTCTCTCCCCCCCACCCCCTCTCTCTCTCTCTCTCTCTCTCTCTCTCTCTCTCTCTCTCTCTCTCTCTCTCTCTCTTTGGTTCTCTCTATCAAAATGCATATAACGCTGCCTCCCTTCTCTGTACATTCAAACATAATTTAGCCAACAGCAAATGTACTAATAGTATATATACCATATATATATATATATATATATATATATATATAGAGAGAGAGAGAGAGAGAGAGAGAGAGAGAGAGAGAGAGAGAGAGAGAGAGAGGGGGGGTGGAGAGAGAGAGAGAGAGGGGGGGGGGGGGGGAAGGTGTAGGCATTAGAGAAGAAAGTTGCAGAATATTGGCAAGATGATATTGAAAAACAAATTGAACAAACTATTGAAAGAAAAAATGAATGAATCAAAAGATTAACAGAAATGATCAGAAATGTGTAATTCAGAGAGACCTAATTCTACCTAAGATTATTTATATTGTGCGAGAAGGAAGGATGTTGCATGACGGAAGACAAATAAACATTTAATATACGTCATTATTTTATGTTTCACCTTCTACCTTGACGCATTTTCAGGTGAGTCTAGAGAAAACGGAAAACAATCTACTTGTGACCCTCCAGCCTCAGCTAACCAACCACTTTGTAGCTGTAGCCCCAAACAGGAATGCCACCCATGGGTCTGGAGAACATAGATGGAGGATGATGTTCAAAAAATGACATGATAATCTGTCGTACTGACTTGCAATAGCATTTCTCCCCGCTAGGAGCTGCTAGTGCTCCGTATCTTTGTTCGATGAAGTCGGTGGACTGAAACAATGGCGCTCTCTAACGGACAAACGTCGTTGTGTAACCGCAAAGCGATCTGATCTGTTTCATTTCTGCCTGCTCAGTGCATTATAGCCACAGCAGCAGCCATTATATCAACACTGTTTGAGTCAGTCCTCATTCTCTCTTCTTTATTGTCTATAGCTTATAGCTTCCCTATAAATTTCTCTAGCTATACTTTTTACCTGGTCCACTACTCCCCCCCTCCATCCCCATATGTTGCCACTGCAAAGGAACATTCTGCAATTATTCTTGTGCCTTAACACCATATCAACCCAGACGACCTCGTCAGCTTTTTTTGTGTGTGTGGAGGATTGTCTGGGTTTTGTGTGTGTGTGTGTGTGTGTGTGTGTGTGTGTGTGTGTGTGTGTGTGTGTGTGTGTGTGTGTGTGTGTGTGTGTGTGTGTGTGTGTGTGTGTGTGTGTGTGATTTCTTGATGCCAGTGTGTTAGTGTGTCAATCTCCTGGTAATCCCCCCAACCTCGCACCAGGGGGGTCTTCTCCCCCCTATCTGGGTCATTTGATGGGGGTAGCTTTATTGGGTGTCACTTATTTCTGCTTTGTTGTCCCCATTACCTAAATGTCCACGCATCTTTATTTCGGTTTGTTGGCCTTCTGTATACATAAAAGCAGCAGCACTACGTGTTCCTATTAGCAGCCTCTAGTGGCTTGAGTTGGAGTTACAGTGATAGCTATAGCATTTTCAACTGTCGTCTGAGATTTTCCCACGGTAGGGGGAAGGGCAAAAATGGACCACAATTAAAACGATTTATACAGAAAAATTCGTGGGATGGATTGAATTGTGGATGGGTGCATTTTAATGGTACTATTTTTGTACTTTTGTAGATATGTTTCGTGTATAATGGAGTAAATAAATGCAGAAGATAAGTTAGATAGAGAAGGTTCAAGACATCCAAAACGGTCCCCAACATGGATGATGCAGAATAAGTCCCCGGCTATCTGAAGGACCAACGAGGTTCCTTCCTGTTGCCCAACCTCTCACCATGAGGCTTATTGATTGGCGGGTTGTAAAGTCATATAATTAGTTGATTGCCACACAAATACACACACACACACACACACACACACACACACACACACACACACACACACACACACACACACACACACATTGCATACAGACAAATTTTGGAAATCAAAAATTAACTGAGAGGTTCCAGACTCAAAAGCATTTGATAATTGGTCAGGGGATGTCTGGCAACAGATATGGGGGATTGAACTCAAACTTTTGGTTGGAAGTCAAACACCCCAACCGCTAGACTTTCATGTCCTCCTGCTTCATTTAGAAATATCATTACGTCATATTACAGAAGCATACGTTTACATTACGTGCACATAACTTCCTATGAAACTATATCCTTCTTCATTAAAGCCATGAACAGAACGCGATAGAGAATGGCATAGGAGGACTTGAATGTCCTGGGGAGAGGGGGCCTGGATGGAGCTACTAGGCAAGAACAATCAATGAAGGGGATTATGGACCCACGGAAGAAAAAAATTAGTGCGTGAATGACTCAGCTGTGATTATGTTTAGGTAACAGAAATGGCGACAAATGAGAGCGCGAGGGCTGGAGAGATTGAGAGAGGCTAGAGAGATAGACAGGTTGAGAGAGAGGATCGAGCAGGAGAGAGAGGCTGGTAGAGAGAGAGGATAAGAGAGATGGGACAGAGTGCGAGAGGGAGAGAGGTCGGGAGAGAGGATAGAGCGAGAGAGAGGTTGAGAGAGAGGATAGAGTGAGATAGAGAGACTAGAGAGAGGGTAAGAGAGACACTACTGAGAGAGAGAGGATAGAAAGAGAGAGGTGAGAGATCAGTCGAAAGAGAGGATAGAGAGAGAGAGAGAGAGAGAGAGCTCAGTCGAAAGAGAGGATAGAGACAGAGAGAGAGCAAGATCAGTCGAAAGAGGGGATAGAGACAGAGAGAGAGAGAGAGAGGTTGAGAGAAAGGCTAAAGAGAGAGGGCCACAGGGGCGAGAAAGAGGGAGACCAGAGAGAAAGAGAGAGCAAAAGAGAGAGGTTAGTGAGGTCGAGATGATGCCAGCAGGATAATTATGTAACATTCTAACAGTTGACAGCAAGGAGAGAGAGAGGTTGCATCAGATCACATTACACTATGTCATTTAGTGGGTGTTTATTTTTGGTTAAAGCCACATCCATAGGTGAATGCACTGTGATTGTACGTGTGTGTGTGTGTGTGTGTGTGTGCGTGTGTGTGTATGTGTGCATACATGCATGTGTGTGTGTGTGTGTGTGTGTGTGTGTTTGTGTGTTACCTGCATATACATTTTTGTGATCATTGAATGTGTGTGTGTGTGTGTGTGTGTGATGAAGTATAACATGATATTTAAGGGATTACGAGCAAACCCACCAAATCATATGGTATCTTTAATCCCAGTTAATCCCAGGGACTCTCTGCCAGTTAGACAGCTATCTTGCTTGTCATCCAAGGAGATGGCCGAGAAAGATTCTGGTGATGATAAGAATTTATTTCTGATCACGGCCGAGAGAAAACCCGGATCAGTTCTATCGCACCAAAGCCTTTCTGAAACGCTTTGGTGCGATAGAAGAGAGAGAGTTCTCTCTCTCTCTCTCTCTCTCTCTCTCTCTCTCTCTCTCTCTCTCTCTCTCTCTCTCTCTCTCTCTCTCTCTCTCTCTCTCTCTCTCTCTCTCTCTCTCTCTCTCTCTCTCCCTCCCCCCGGGAGGTTTCCAATAGTTCTATAGCGATTCCGTTCACCCTTGCATCCTAAATCTCTGCATGTTCTCCTTGATCACTGACCCAATACATAGTAAGCTAGAGAAGCAGCCTATAAAGCCTTTCTCATCTACTATCGGCTACTGCTTGAATATATTGGCCTGTGAGTGGGTAGTGAAGTGGTTAAACAGCATATTTATTCAAGAACACCAGCAAGAATGTCGGCCACAACAACAATGTCTACTTGGTGGAATCCAATTAAAGTTTCTAACAATACCTTGCCAAGCCATTGTGCAGTGTGCCTTCTTAAAAGATAGTTCTACATCAGCAGTTAGGCCGCCGGTTCAACTGCTCCATCACTCGTGGGCCAGTGAGCCAGCCAATGGCCGGCCAGTACACCCTGCTCCAACAAGACATCCCAGACCGAGAGGAGACTGGGGCCCGGGTTATATCTCAACCCTATTGGCTACAGCCGATAGAAGTGGGCGGGGCGTCGTGTCTCGGGAGCTGTCAAGCGCACCAGTCCGCTTTGGCAAGCAGTGAAAGGTGGAGAGTTTTCACCATCACACACACCACACACAGAGACGCATTCAGCACTTAGCAGCGAATTCCAAGGGACAGCGAAAGGGTGAGTGAAAAGCGGTCTACGTGATTCGCCTGTTTAACTGGGTTTGTGTCTTATAGGCTTACTATTTGCTGCTGTAGCCCTCGTTTCTGCATTTCCACGGCCTGCGTCTTTATTTTATGCTATCCCCGAAATAGCCTATCAATGGATGTGCATTTACGACGCATTAAATCCCGCTGCAAATCGCTGCACTACGCCCATCTCGCCGGGCCTGTGATAATATTTCCACCGATATAAACTATAAATCCAAATGCGACTTGACATTCTTCAGCACGATGTTAGCCGTCTACGATGGAGATAGCGGAGAGTGGGTGTGTTGAGGGAATCTCTCTCCCCCCTCACGCTCTGATGCAGGGGTTTGCCTCTCTTTGTTATGGTGCTGCCGCAGTCGGGGGTCGCGTATACAGTGGACAGGTGTCGGCCCAGATGTGTGTGCTGGCAACAGATCTGGTTATGTATAAAAACCTTCCATTCCGACCTATTGCAGATGCTGCTCAGGTTTGGGCAACGTTCTAAATCTGCGATGCTCTATAAAGACGAGTGCTTTTGTTGCACAATTGGTTCCCCCCTTCCCCCTCCTTTCTCTTTCTCTCTCCCTCTCTCCCCCCCATCTCTCTCTGTCTCAGCGGATTAGTACACATTGTTCTGTCAATGCTCATTTTCTTGCTCTCTCCATCAGTTGAGACGTTCCCCCTTCCTCTCTCTGTCTCCCCCTCTCCCCCTCGCTCCCTCCCCCGCTGTGAGTTACTATATTTGAATGTATGCAGCAAAGAGTGGGCAGTCGTTTACAACTTTCATTCTTTCTTTCTTTCTGTCTCTCTGTCTGTCTCTGTGCCTGTATCTATCTAGAGAGCTAGATTTATCTGTCCGTAGACAAACAAACAAACAGCAAGATCCATAATGGCCGCCATGTAGACACAGGTTGAGAGGAGGAGAGAGAGACGAGGACAGTACTAGGGATATACCATGACAAC
>NC_140286.1:4280036-4302536 GCF_964030765.1 Micromesistius poutassou
TGTGTTAAATTAAATGGTTTTATATCTTAAAACAAATTCCGTTGCAAATAGGAGCAGCATCAATATCCTAACTAAAAAAAGTAAGTCGGCCAACGCAGACACATTTTGCAGATTGTAAATTGACATGAGATATTGTCAACGTTCACAATCCTGCTCTATTCTCTGTGATATTTTGTTTATCATCATTTCTATTAACTTCTGCGTGGCGCACACGCAACAGTTGTCATGTAGATTTGCCGTCGGCCCGTCTTTTGCGCGGATCACACATGAGCACCAGAATGTAAATTGTCATGAGACATGAAACGTTTACAATCCTGCTCTATGCTCTGTGATATTTTGTTTATCATAATCGCGATTATCTCCCGCCGGTTCCAGCCGTGGTGCTACCCGCTACCGAGGCACCACCGCCCCGCGGCGGTGGTGCCTCACGGCGCTGGTGCCTCGGCAACGAGCAGCGGGCAGCGGGGCTCCGGCGGGAGACAGTCGCGGGCAACAATCCCTTTCTCCTCCATGTCGTGGTTCATGTAGGCCTACTTCAGGGAGTCAAAGCCAAAGTTCCTTTGCCCCAATTCCTTCTCAACCATGGCTGAGATAACCCCCACTACGAGTCTCGTTGTGGAAATACCAGAGACATCAGAGAACCCGACGCAGTCTTGTCTTTTCACCAAATGCGAGCTTTACGCAAGCTTGCTTTATTGTGTTGCGTGATATGTGCCATAACACCAACAGCAGAACGGTTATCCAAATAACAAAGTGTACAACACTTGCGTTACAGTGTGTGTATTCACACACACACACACACACACACACACACACACACACACACACACACACACACACACACATGTGGCGCCTGCACGGTCATAAAGTGAAATTTTCATGCCATGGGACCTTTAAATTTCAAATCTTTGGAAACCTCTCAAATAGTTTGACATTTTGTGACCCTAGGCTCAGCCTTACTACATTCCTTGAGTGAACTAAAACTTAAAGTGCCAGAACAAATCTTATACTCCAGCGTCTATTCCTTCATCTCTCTCTGGTTCTTATCGTCTCTTTCTCTTCCTCTTCCTCTCCCTCCCTCTCTCTCCCGCTCATCTGTTGAACTTTGTTTGAACTTATTATCCACAGTAATGCTCTATCCTAAAGTTGGTCCTGTAATATGTGACGTATAAACTGTATATACTACAGCTTTAGGCTGTTGTCAAAAGCGTCCCAACAGTTAGAATTTTGCTTAGATGACATCCCCTGTACTTTGCTATTTGGACCAACATTTAACTTGGCTTGTTATTGCAGAAGAATGGGCCTTGTTACGGCTAAAGCTGGCACCTGTACCTAATCAGCAATCAGATCAAACACCTTAAATGTGCGAGCACCAGAGTCTGTGCTTTCTCTCGTATTGCTCTCCATTGGGCCAACTTATGGACTGTTGTCCATAACTGAGAGCTCTGGTTGTGGAGTTTTGTTCTTCGTAAGGTGTGGAAGGGTGGGCCGCCATTTTGTTGAGCGATAGGTCAACAATAGGATTATAACATCTGATCCTGTGTATTAATGAAAAAAGAATTGTATTTTTGTTAAAGCCTAGACTGCAGGTTTTCGTTTGGAAGTTAGGATGGTGATCTTTCTGGTTGTTGTTTTGGCCTTGGCTAACCTGCAGCTATTTCTTTCAATATTATTTTGTTACTGTAATTCATTTAGTTTGGATCAAATAAACCCTTCTTTCCTTGAATGGTGCCTGGTTGTGAAGGGTCATTTCGATCCCTTTCTGCTGTTACCTCCCTACCACGTCTATCAATATAGGGTCGTAACAGGCCTTATTCGCTAAAAGCGGCCAGCTGGGTTTGTTCTTGACTCTAACACTAGCTGGGTGTTGGAACTGAATCCACATAGTTGAATCACTCTGCTCGTGTTAAGAACCATCACAGGTGAATAAGGCCAAGTGACTCTATGGAAGGCAGCCTTGTATCTATATGACTCAATGGAGTCTTGTATCAGATCGCCCCATAGTATCAACACTGGTTATTGAGTTAAAGGACACACCCACCCACCCACCCACACACACACACGCACGCACGCACGCACGCACGCATCCACGTGCGCGCACACACATACACCCACCCACCAAAGGATTCTGGGAACAGGGATACATTTTAATCTCTTAGAATACCACAGCTGTCTCACTCAACCAGCCTACCTCTCTCTCTCTCATTGCTATGTAGCCACTATGCTAGCCGGTATGCTATGTAGCTGCTATTTGATTTAGCCGCTATGCTCTCCTTCTATGTTATCGACCTCCTATGCAACCAAGCTGGCTGCTATGCTTATCTAGCCTCTATTCTATGTAGTAGTATATTCCCGAGGGATTAATAAAGTTTGTATCTATCTATCTAGTGGCTGGCTATGCTATCTATGTGGCTATGCTATCTATATCTATGCTATGGAGCTTGTCTATACACTTCTTAGTAAGGGTCGATAGAGTGGGTGGAGGATTATGTGACTGTGGCGTTCTACTGAGACATTCAATGATAGGTCACCACTGTCAACTATATAATCACTGCTTCCCAATGGGATATGCTGCACTATGAATGTCATTAGACTGGGAAAATCAGATCTTATGTTAACTTCATGTTAGACACACACACACACACACACACACACACACACACACACACACACACACACACACACACACACACACACACACTACACACACACACACACACACACACATACAGGCCTGTTCCCTTACAACATGAGGCTGCTGTGTGGGCTGTGACTTGTGTGATGTGTGTGTGTGTGCTGTGTGTGTGTGTGTGTGTGTGTGTGTGTGTGTGTGTGTATGTGTGTGTGTGTGTGTGTGTGTGTGTGTGTGTGTGTGTGTGTGTGTTGAGAACAGATAAGAACAGGTTTGTGACAGAATGAGAGAAAGGATTATTGACAAAATAGACAGACTACCATTCAGAAATTGACAAAGAAGGGTTCTAAATGGATAGACACACACACACACACACACACACACACACACACAGAATATACTGAGACCGAGGGAGAGATAAACAGAAGGAGAGACAGAGAGAGGCAGAGACAAAGGGGGAGAGAGAAAGTGAGACAGACAGAGGGAGAGAGACAGAGGGAGAGAGACATGAGTGAGACAGGGAGGGACAGAGGGAGGGAGAGAGATGAGTGAGACAGGGAGGGACAGAGGGAGGGAGAGAGATGAGTGAGACAGGGAGGGACAGAGGGAGGGAGAGATGAGTGAGACAGGGAGGGACAGAGGGAGGGAGAGATGAGTGAGACAGGATGGGACAGAGGGAGGGAGAGATGAGTGAGACAGGGAGGGACAGAGGGGAGAGAGAGAGAGACAGAGGAAGGAAGAGAGCCTCACTGCTTTAAACAATGGCCTACAGTCTACCTCAAGGTCTGCTGACTATACTGTATGCAGCCGTACGAGCCACAGACCGCTGTGTGCAAGTGTGCTGTCTCTTGCATGTGTGTGCATACGTCTATATGGGTGCATCCATGTGCACGATTGTGTTTGTTTTAATAAAGTCTTCTGCATGTGCATACAACATTAAAAACACTGCAATGTGTTAGCTTCCGTCTGCAAGCGAGTTTGTGTGTGTGTGTGTGTGTGTGTGTGTGTGTGTGTGTGTGTGTCCATGTTTGTGTGCCCGTGCATGCGTATGTGTGTATGCGTGTGTGTGTGTGTGTGTTTGGTGCAGTCTGAGTACAATAGGAGCTTGTTGTTACCAGGCGAGAGAGAGAGAGAGAGAGAGAGAGAGAGAGAGAGAGAGAGGCGGGGTGAGCAAGGACGAGAGTCGGTACCAGGGTCAAGCTGGAGACCATTGGTGGGAATTCAAATGCACATGTATTTGTTTAGTTTTTTGAGACATGTGATATTTCCTTGCTCTACGACAACTTTTTGCTATTTAGCAGACACTCTTTTCAAAGTGACTAACAGTGGATGGGAGACGCGGTTTCTGTCATTAA
This sequence comes from Micromesistius poutassou, assembly GCF_964030765.1. Taxonomy (NCBI): domain Eukaryota; kingdom Metazoa; phylum Chordata; class Actinopteri; order Gadiformes; family Gadidae; genus Micromesistius; species Micromesistius poutassou. The sequence goes on from NC_140286.1 coordinate 4,284,024, forward strand.
GAAGCAGGAAGGGTAAGCCTACAAGTAGGATTGAACTCCAACTGGCTCCTGCCAGTTGCGATGCATAAAGGATGCATGAATGAGCTCAAGTCAATGTTCTGCAAGGGCCGCATCAAAGGGCAAGGACCATATATGATGTTCTCGGTTTTAGTTGATGACTTTTCCAATCATTTCAGCTTTCTGCATGAATGACTATTTGGCTGAAAGAACCTGGAGATCGATTATTTTTGGACATCGTGTCTGACACTTTACATGCTGACATTTGAGCTCTAAATCCAATCTCTTCCTAATGTGTAATGGATTGAAAATCATACAAAATATATAACAGATTATAGGGATTATAGGGATTATCAGAACATGTATATTTTATTTTCCATATTTTTCAAAGCAAAGAATATTTGACAAATACTCAGAGCCTATCAAGTGAGTTTATTGTATGGACTGCAGGCCTGAAATGTGTGTGTCAGTGAAAGTGTCAGTTTTATGTCAGTGCATCTCTTACTGACAAAAACAAATGAGAGTCTGGCTGTCGGAAGGGAGATTTCTATTTAAGGTCGTGCCATTTTCAATTTCCATGTCTCACACTCATAATTATGATAGATTTGCGTATTACTATATTTGTTTATTTATTTTTGCTAGACTGCCTCTCACTTTTCTCCCTTCAAAACAAATGCACATGCTAACTCAATGTGTCCTACAGTTCTCCCAGGAATTGTGGGAAATGTAGTGTAAACACACACACACACACACACACACACACACACACACACACACACACACACACACACACACACACACACACACACACACACACACACACACACACATACACAGTAACCCCCCTACTCAAAATCCACATTTAATCTGGTTTAAATAAAAACCCGGATGCAGCCTATGGATTAAACATGTTTACCAGTCTCCATAAAGGTGACTGCCTTCAAATGTTGTCTCATCGCCTATTCCCCACGGCTCTTTATTTCAGTTGGGACCAGTTCATGGTCCCCAAAGGGGAACTGTGAGTGGGAAGCATAAGGAAACAAACAAATTAAAATAAACCTATTACTGGCTTACTTAATTCCTCACATTGTCAATTTTTAATTAAGATGGCCTAATTTTCCTCATCCTGTGGTACTCTGCATGCCAACCAGGTACCAATTTATCAAATGAGTTCTAAAAACAGAACCGTTTGTCCAACGTCATCAGGCAGCAGCAGTCTGTACAGTGTTTATTACAGTAAATGTCATGCAACAGAATTGTACTAGGTTTAGGCCAGTACTATAACATATATAATACATGTTAACATAGAATAATATGTAGCAACAACAATAATAGGACCTTTCCAGCTCTCACCAGTCAACCACTGGTGTGGATGCATCTCTGGTCTTTGCTGTTCTGTTGAATAGTGTGTTTTTTATTTTTGTTTTGTTTTTGTTTTGTATATTTTATTTTGTTTTTTATTGCACGTCCTTGCTCTTCTGAGCAAGGCACTGGTGTGTTGTGATTCTAAAAGGTATTAATCAATGCACTCTCTCCCTCTCCTTTTCCACCTCTTTTTCTCTCACTATCCTCCTCTCCTTCCCTCTTTCACTCTCATTGTCCCTTTCCACTCCTCTCCTCCTCTCTTTCTCTCTGTCATTCATTTTTCATTCTCTCCTCTACCTCCTTTATTCCTCCCCTTCCTTCCTTCTTTCTTCATCTCTCATGCTCCCTTTCCTTCTAGCTTAACCTTAACCTCTCTTTCAACCTCTCCCTCGTCCCACTCATTATCCCTTCATTCTTTCTCCCTCTCTTCTCTCTCCTCTCACCTTATTTCCCTCTCTCTCCGTCCCTCCCACCTCTCCTATTTATCTCCTCTCTCCCTCTTTCTCCCCATCTCTGTCTTCCCTCTCCTCTGTATATCCCTCTCTTTCTCCCTCTCCCCCTCCCTCCCCCACAGGACCATGGACTTGAGCCTGCGAGATGCTCTGGGTGGGGTGGGGGGCGGTCGGGGGGGCATGGCGCCCGGGGCTGGGGGCGGAGACGGAATGAAGATGGACTTCATGTCCTCGCTGGAGAAGGAGACCTACGACGACAAGGTGGGCGAGACCATGTCCAAGAGCGACTACCGCCCCCTGCTGGACGGGAAGGATGGCGCCAAGGGCAGCGGTGAGAGACACGGGGGCGGGGGGGGGGGAGAAGGGAGGAGGAGGAGGAGGAGGTGGTGCTGGTGCTGCTGGTGGTGCTGGTGGTGGTGTTGGTGGGGGCAACTGAATGGATCTCTCTGCAGCTCGTTCCGTACCTAAACCTCACTGACACGCTGACCTTCACACGTACACATAATCGTTTCTTATGGGTGAAAAATGTGGACCCAAGTGCTCAGACTGCCCATCGCTTCTAGCCTCGGATATTTTAACATTGCATGTCGCTCTCTCTGTCTGGAACTATCGCTCTCTCGTTATCTCTCTCTCTCTCCCGCTCTCTCTCTCACTTTCCATCACTCTCTATCAGTCTTCCTGTCATCTACACTGTGTCAGCCTGGAGACAGACACACACAAATTACAGACACACTCGCACGCACAGGCACACACACAAGCATGCAGTCTGCTGCAGCAGCAGGTCAGTGCTTCAGCTGTAGCGGTAGCCGTTACTGTGTGGCAGCGCAGACCGGACCGAACAGTCCGGCTTGGCTGTTGGGTTCGGAAAATCCCAATTATCTCTGCCCCACATCGGGCACGCTGAGCCTGGTGATGTCATGTAGGGCACAGAACCAAAAGCACAGACCGTACTTGAGTGAATGAACAAATCGATGAATGTTGTGAACGAGTGAACATTTTGTGGGTGAGTGAGGTATTTATGAAACGAGGTGGTTACGAAGGAGAGTCCAGACGGTTTGTCGGCCAATAGGACTGCTACAGTGGGCTAAGCTACCTCCAGCTACCGTTAAACAGAAGCGGTTGGCTCCATTAAGGCACAGCAGTGTGCGAGCTTTGATGAAAACGGGTGTAATCACCTGACCTTGACCATGAAAGGTGCTCATAGCTGATGCGCTTGCAGGCCTAAATGCATCACACCGCACTAATGACCTGTGAGCCATTGGCTATTACCATAACAGTTGCTCTTCTATGACTCTCTATGAGGATGACTCGACACTTCGGAAAGCTACACGCTAACATCAAGCTAATCCAGTGGGATTGCGGCGGTTGCTCTGGTTACCGCGCGGTGCCGAATGGACCTTATCGGGGTTCTTAGTTTAGTTGTGTTGCTGTGTCACGCAGCCTGTGATGTGTGTGTGCGTGTGTGTTGTTGTTGTTGTTGTTGAATTGTTGTTGTTGCTCTCGTGCTGACGATTGAGGCAACCAGTGTGTGTCATATTCGCTCCGCCTGCTACTTCCTGACATGCCCAGACCGTGTCTCAAAATCCGCCCAGGCCTGTGTCCCGACAGCACAGCTTGTCTGATTACCAACGCTACATACACAGCCCTCCGGGGCAGTGAGTGTGTGTGTGTGTGTGTGAGAGAGGGTGGGTGTAGTTGTGTGTCTGTGTGTCTGTGTTTGGGGATGAGAGTTAGTATGTAAGAGAGAGAGACATAGATAAAGTGTGTGTGTGTGTGTGTGTGTGTGTGTGTGTGTGTGTGTGTGTGTGTGTGTGTGTGTGTGTGTGTGTGTGTGTGTGTGTGTGTGTGTGTGTGTGTGTGTGTGGGTGGGTCTTTATGTGAGGTTGTGGGTGCATGCAGTGCTGTAATATGTCTAAACACACACATCATCCACTCCATGTGTGGTATCTTAGTGTATAAAGAGGCGGTGCGCACACACGATATAACCCACACTACACCACTCCTCCGCACCCTGCACTGGCTAACGGTGGCCGATCCAATCCAATTCAACTCACTGGTATTTGCTTACCGTGCTCCATCTTATACCCAGGACAAGGTCAGACCATACACCCCAGCCTGTCCATTTCCGTCTATGACTTCCAAACGGTGTGCTACTCTCTCACTGTGAGGGGGCCCAAGCTTCTGCTCAACAGAATCTTGATTGTTTGCTGTCCTGGCTCCACAATAATGGAACAAGCTCACCACTGACATCAGGACAGCTGAAACCCTACACATCTTCCACCACAGGCTGAAAACTCATATGCTCAGACTGCACATTGGCCCATGAAGATAGATGAACTAAATAAATTACATATTCTCAGTCTCTTCTTGCTTCTTTGTAGCACTTTAAGCAGTTTGCCTAAAGCAGTTTGCCTATTTGATGAATCTTGAATGGAGTGGAATGGAGTCAATCATGTCAATAATGCATCTGTCTAGGCTTTAGGAAGTGGTCACCCAATAGGGTACAGGAGAAAGTGAGGCCATGATGCTGCTGCTCTCTGTGCTGTAGATCTCAGGAAGTGGTCATCCAATAGTGGTACAGGAGGAAGGGAGGGTGATGCTGCATTATGCTGCTAGATCAGTGCTAAGCTATTGTTAGCGAGCGTTAGCTTGACTGCCCTCATTGAACCATAAACCGACACCACCCTGAAGTGTGTTCTCCTGTGTGTGTGTGACAGTCTGTGTGTCACTGTGTGTATGTGTGATTTTCTAATGTGAGAGTGAAAGAGAGAGAAGAGAGAGTCGGGGCACTGCATCACATGTTACTGCAGCATGAAGTGTTATCTGCAGTCTCATACTGCATCAACATAAACAAACACACACACACACACACACACATACACATACACACACTCAAAACTGTCGAGGTCATCATCATGAGCGTAAACACCACACATACTAGCACACATTACTGCACCTGTCAGCAGCAAGTGTGTGTGTGTGCGCGCGCGCGCGTGTCCATAGTTAAGCAGGGTTCAGCATATACGTCTCAGCTGAGTAGGCTGAGGGGTCGCTTTGCACTACAGACAGACTGACAGACAGACAGACAGACAGGCAGACAGGAAGATACACAGATAGACTTACGGACAGGAAGTTACACAGACAGACTAAAAGACCAACAGACAGACTAACAGAGAGAAAGGTAGGGAAATCATATTTGGGGTGAGAAAGAGACAATTCTCTTTAACAGGTACGTTATGATACGTATAAGTGAAAATGCAGCTATTCTCTCTCTCTCTCTCTCTCTCTCTCTCTCTCTCTCTCTCTCTCTCTCTCTCTCTCTCTCTCTCTCTCTCTGTCTCTCTCCATGTCTCTGTCTTTGTATCTATGCCTCTGTCTCTCTCTCTCTGACTCTATGTCTCTCTAACATGAAGGTCCTCATGCCTCATTGGTCTAAATGCCAAAAAGTATTTTGGAAGGAAAGTTCTTGAACCTCGGGGCCAACTTTAGTCCTCCATCTGAAAGGTTTACCCTGCTGTGTGTGTATGTGTGTGTGTGTGTGTGTGTGTGTGTGTGTGTGTGCGCAAATGTGGAATGGACGGTGCATTGACGGAAGCGAGGTGGAAAGATGGAGGGATGAAAAAAGAGAACGGGCAAGGTCACATCCACTCCATTTGCATCTGAAGTGACACAGCAGTGTATGTGGGTGTGCATGTGTGGGTGTGTTCCTGTGTGTGTGTATGTGTTCTGTTTCCCCCTTTCTGATGCATAGGTCAGGCAGTCCCCAAATCCATTTGAAGATTATTTTTAAACTTAACCCGCAGCACAGCTGACGGAATAGGGTTCAGTCATTAGCGATTGAACACACATATTCAGCTTTTCTATATGTTCCTTCACCTCCAACGAAGACACATGTGACTTAGCTCCACGTGGATGATGGAGTCCTGGTATGTGGATGTGCTGTGTGTGAAATTACCTCAGGGAGGTGTGTGTGGGTGGAGTGACTCTGGGGTGTTTCAGGACCATGGAGAGGGAATCGTAATGGAAAACATTTTTGTATGGTTTATCACTATTCTTTACTGCCTGGCACACAAAGAGACTACCTTACCTTCCTATATAGAGTTAGAGTTCAAAAGGAGATATTGTACAGATGATCTTTTAATATGTCTCAAAAAAAATTGTTTTACTCAATATCTGGCTGAATCTACTTGGAAATTAGTCATTTCTAAAAGTTACCTCAACAAGAATCCAATGCTTAGTTATACTTTTAAGTTGTCACCCATCACTTATCTAAAACTAACCCAGAAGGGGCTCTCCTGATGTTATTAGGCTATTGATGATTGTTACATGCTAGAATGCAGGCAATGTTGTTGTTACACATTTGCTGAATGCGTTTCAGTGAGACACTCATTTGTTTGCTGCGTTCATCTTCATGATGGATGCTGGGCTCCTTAACTCGATAGTGCGGCTGGGCTCATGCATCCTTAATGTGTTTGCAATCACTTCCCCTGTCCAACGTGTCTGCAAAGCTAGGCTCATTATTTCAGCTGACGTCGGTGATGCTCTTAAACAATGCTTATTCCTGTGGTTAAGTGGATCATAAAGTAACGCTGGTTAATCATTTATCGATTCCTTTGCTTTCTATTGATCATCCATCCATGGCAATTAGAGAGCTGTACAGTACGTGCACCTGCGTCACTGTTGTGTGTGTGTGTGTGTGTGTGTGGGTGTTTGTGTGTATTTTTGTGTATGTGCTAGGATATGTACCAATTCAGCCGGTGGTGTCCCGCGTGATCGATCACGTAAGAGCGCCCTCTGCTAAAACCGTGCGTTACCTAGGCAACCCTCGGATGCTCCCCGCCGCCTATGTTACGTAACCATGGCAATTGCTCCTTCGGCTACATATCCTGTCTGCTCGTCTTAGTGTCACACCCCCATGCACACCACACACACACACACACACACACACACAAACAAGAGCAGACAGACACACGCACACATACACAGTCAGACAGACAGACTTTACACAGAGAGACAGAGACACACACCCATGCTCACAGACACTCACATACACACACACACACACTTTTCACTTGGCTGTTTGGGAGGACTCTTCGTGTCCCCACCAATGGCACTGACAGATAGACAGATTGGGGTGCGTTGGGCAATTTGCGTTTGGCTATTCTCCTTTTTGATGAGATGCATATGGAAGCCTGTAGAACAACTGTGGTCAACCGGAATGTGAAACTAGTGCGTAGGACACAACTGTTTGAACTCTTTTTTTAACTTTAAGCATTTTCTTTCCCTTTTTTATCAAATCAACATCTGTTGTTTGTATGATTTTTGTTTATCTTGGTCATCTTGACAGACGATAAAATGTAGACCAGATAAGAGAAGAACCTGACCTTTGTTAACAAGGTTGCTAACCTTGGATACCAGAACATTCCCTTATTCAACACAGGAGACAGAACAGTGCTAATAGAAAAGCTCTTCAAAAATAGTCTGTGTGTGAACTTCTCATTACTGAGGTGTGTGTGTCCTCTGTCTGTACCAGGTCCCGGCTCGATGTCAACAATGATGTCTTTGGGGGGTCGCCAGGACCCCGCTGGACAGCCGGCCTTCAGCTCTGACTACCTGTCAGGTGAGCAGGGGGGAGGAGTTAAATATCCAGTAAATAACTGTAGGTTTAATTGTCACTGAACTACGGTACTGCGATATTGTATTTAATCGTATGTGAATTAAATTGCAGTCTAGATTGTAGTGAAACTAGGCATGGGTTTTCAAACCCTTTTTCGTTTTTTGGAAAACAATGTACAATATTTGTGGGACATTCTAATTAAATATGTAGATTTTTCCCAATGTTTAAGATACTATGTCTACTATATTCCTTCTAATTTCTTCCCCTCTGGTCATTAAGTGAACTGCAGCCTGCTCTAGCTTGTGCATTCATAGCACAAAAGGTCATTTTTATGACTTTTTATGCTATTCATCATTTGTGTCATCCTACGCCGACACCTCTGTGAAAAGGATCTACCAGTGACTCTTTAATGTATTTTATTTTCCTATTCTCTCTCTATCTTCCCCTCTTCAAATTACCATACAACTCTCTCTCTCTCTCTCTCTCTCTCTCTCTCTCTCTCTCTCTATCTCTCTCTCTCTGTCTCTCTCCCTTTCATTTATCTTTGTTTAACATTCGTCTGATATTTTCTTCATATTCATATTCATGTTGTATTCCTCTCCCTTCTTTCCCATTTTATTTCTTTTTCTGTTGACCATTCCTCATCCTGTTTTTTTAAGTGCCTTTCTCGTCTCTCTCTCTCTCTCTCTCCCTTGCTCGCTCTCTTCCATTCTTGCTTGCTCTATCTTTCTCCTTTTCCTCTTTGTCGCCATCTGTCACTCCTTCTATCTATGTTACTGCTGCCTTCTCCTCATCTCCCTCCATCTCCTCGTATGGCTCTAAATCTTTCCCTCTCCCTCTCTCCTGCTCTCGTCCTCTCCCTCTCTCCCTACCTCTCTCTACCTCCTGCAGGTCCTAAGAACCTGATGGGCGGCGGGTCTGACCCGTGGACTCAGACCAAGACCAAGGACAGCAGCGTGACTGACTCCATGCTAGGTCCACACACACACACACACACACACACACACACACACACACACTAGGGCTGTCAAAATTGCTCAAAAATGACATTTGAACATTTTCTCAAAAAAAAACACATATATTCGAACTATTCGAATATCTATATTTGCGCATTATGTCAATGACACGCATTACGTCAATAACAGGACAAACTAATACAACGAGACATAACTACTTGTATAGGTGGTTTATTTAAGTTTAAACATATTTGACAACATATTACGTACACAAAATAAGTAAATGAACCAATGGCCAAGACCGCAGACCTCGCTCTCTTTTTCTCTCTCTCTCTCTCTCGCTCCCCCTCACTCTCTCTGTGCATACTGGTTTAAATAAACAATAGCAATAAACAAATGCTGAGTGCTGATCAAGAGTTTTGTGCAAGCAATTTAAGGTCCCGACTCTTGTCCCAAATATGGCAGGCTTCATTCAGTGATCCGCCTGCGGCAGCCACACCACAGGGTGTGTGTTTTTCCACATTCAAATATTAATTTTAACCTTTGAATGTCTGTTTTTAAAAACTATTCAAATATTCAGAATATTCGTTGACAGCCCTAACACACACACACACACACACACACACACACACACACACACACTGGGCGGCATTAGCTCAGGAGGTAGAGTGGGTTGGCTGGTAACCGCAAGGTTGCTGGTTCGATCCCCGGCTCCTCCTAACTGAGTGTCGTGGTGTCCCCGAGCAAGACGCCTCACCCTAATTGCTCCTGATGAGCTGGCTGTCGCCTTGCATGGTTGCCACCGCTGTCGGTGTGTGAATGTGTGCATGAATGGGTGAATGTCAGTCAACACTGTAAAGTGCTTTGGATAAATAAATGACCACCGTTTACACACACACACACACAATATGGACTCCATGCTAGGTTCACTCACACACACACACACACTTTATACTCCATGCAAGCTCCACTCATTACAAACACACACAGACTGGAGGTCATGCTAGGTCATGTTGTTGAGTTGATGGATTTCAGAATGTCTCTTCCAATCTCAATTCAATAGACTTGAATATACATGAATATGAGTATAGACACGGGAAACAAACATATCCATTTCCAAAGCATTTAAAGGTAAAACTAGATACAAATATAACATACGATTTTTAAATCTCTCTCCCTCCCCCCCCCCCCTCTCTCTCTCTCTCTCTCTGTCTCTCCTGCTCCATCTGCTGATTCTCCCACCTCAGGTTTCTCCCAACCTGGGATGGGTACAGGTCTGGGTATGGGCATGGGAGCCGGCATGCCCCCCTCTTTCCAGTCCTCCATCAGCTCCCCCAGTCCAGCTGGATTTCCCCAGGCCGCTCCAGGTTTTGGACTAGACCCTAAGACCGCTGGAGGCAGCACCGGGGGCAGCTCTCCACTCAAGACCTCCCCCGGATCCGGACTCCCCTCCATGGATCAGTTCTCAGGTACTGAAGGAGAGAGGGGGGCGCTTGGTTGAGTGGCACAGGAGTGCACAGATGGGTGGAGTCAGGGTGGAGATAGAGAGAAAGAGGACTTGGCTAAACAGGTTTTTATATTCACGCTCCACTTTGTGTATCATTTGACAGTAAGCAGGATTAATTTTGATATGGTGATTATTATGGTATGGTTTTGATTACAAATTAGGACAAGTTACGGTCTTTTATTTTGGAGCTCTGCTTCTTTCTTTCTGTTGTATCGGTGCACTAAATAGCCCTGCTGGCTAACAAACTAGTGTTTTTGAGCCAGCTGTTATGTAACTGTCTGCTATTTCAAGCAGCACTTTCATATTCGTAGAAAAGTGCTGAGTCAGTCATGTAAATGGTGACAATGGATTTAATGACCGCGTGTGAAAGACAACGTGTAAAATGTGTGAAAGGATAATGACTGATGATTTTTCACCAGTGTTTTTTTGTTAATGTTTTAAGCACTGAGAACTCTTAGAGAACATATTGTGACAGATTTGAGTGTATTTATTAACAGCAGTCCTCAAACACATGAAAATATCAGTCAACCCCTACATGGTTGGATAATGAAATACCTCAACTTCTCCAAATGGCCGCCAGCCACTGCAGCAGTCTGCACTCCTGCTGCTGAACTGCTGCCGTGGCCACGGTCACAGGACCTGGATTGAGGCTCCTGCATCAACACACCCTATAACACATCCATAATAGATGCTAAACACCCCGGCCTTCTCCTCACCTCACGGACCTCACAGCTGTTGATAGACCCCTAGGCGACAGACAGGAGGACGGTCGCCATGTTTCCAGAGGTGGGAGGTCTGATTATTCCTAGCAGACGTGCCTAGCTCCACCTTTTATGTGCCATCTGCAACATCCACTGTGTTTCCGGGAAAGAAATCACAGACAGTTGGATCAGTGAGGTCAATGGTCCGAGTTTTGCATTTTCCATCGGTCCGCTTTGGGATTTGTCCAACTCTCTTGCGGAAACGGAGTTGATGTTGAAGACATCATTTTTTGTGCAACACGGGTATTGGAGCATAACTGAGCGGGGGGGTTCTCCTTTACTATTATGGGATGTTGGGAGAGGAGAGGCGCAGGATCCAGCTTTCCATCCAGGACGTCTGAAGGTGCAGGATTGATAGATAGAGACGAAGACATTTCCCTTACCCCCCCATCCTCCATCTCTGAATGTGTTCATGTCTTTGTGTGTACATTCTATCTTCCCCCTGGACTGGGGAGTCTAGAGTCCACTTATGTTTGTATCGTCCTTGAGAGAAATGGCTTCAGAGTCGATAGCCATTACTTACAGTGATGAACCGTGTCGCAGAGAGAAGATGAGAGGGATAGAGAGAGAGAGAAGTGAGAGAGAGTGATAGGTAAATATAGGGAGAGGAAGAGAGAGAGAGAGAGAAGTGAGAGAGCAAGGAAAGAGAGACAGGATCCAGGAGTGTTGAGCTCAAATGCATAAAGCGATGTTGCACTTGGTTGGTTCGTCCATTGTGTTACATTAAGTTGTGTGTCTTATGTTTTGTCGTGTGCGTGTTATAGTACATATTGCATGTCTTTGTATCATTCCTTATTTTAGACGTTTTATTGATCCAGTTCTGATAAGTGTGATATTGTTATTGATTTTTGGTTCTTCTCTTTATTCCCTGAATTAGCTCTGCTCCTACAGATTTGTGTGCTTGTGGATAGGAAATGCTCATATATACTAAAAAGTTATTCTAGATCTATTCATTGCTGTAGTGGTTTCATTGGGGAAGATGGTGGTGAGAAATACACTTAGAAAACGACACAGGTTATCGCCTCCTTCTGTGTGTGTGTGTGTGTGTGTGTGTGTGTGTGTGTGTGTGTGTGTGTGTGTGTGTGTGTGTGTGTGTGTGTGTGTGTGTGTGTGTGTGTGTGTGTGTGTGTGTGTGTGTGTGTGTGTGTGTGTGTGACCAACACCAGGCCATTGTGTTGACACCAGCGATTAACATGATGGTGGTGGTGATGATGATGATGATGATGATGCTGATGATGGTCATGAGAGAATCACACTAGATTACCTGCTTGCGAAACAACTGACTTTTTCTGCATTATCGTTTTAACCATGCATAATTCATGTTTACACATTGTGTATCACCTTGCAGGTTAAGCGTTTTTGTTGTTAAGTGCTTGTTTGAATTAGCTTGTTCCCACGTACTACATTACAAGGCAAGACACGTTCTTCTTGAGTCATTTTCGAATTGCTAATGTCAGTTAGTCCAATGTTTTGAATTTACTTTAGTGCCCCATAGCTGTCACAGGCTAAAGTTCCTTTCATACAAATTTTAATCCAATTCACAGGTGATCCTATACAGTTAAAGTACAAGTGATACTACAAAGAGAATACAGTGCCTTTCTATTATCTAGGACATAAACAAACATGGCCCTCATCAGGTTCAACTGTAATGTACCGACCAAGAGAGCCAAAATAACTCAAAATAACCAACACCACTAGAAGCGTGTAAAAAACCCGAATCTAAACATGACTCTAAAGATGATTCCAGAGTGGAAGGGATTGTGGGTGGAGCTAAGCAGCCATTACTTAAAGCCCCTCCTTCTTCTGGTGAACCCTTATCTGCTAGCCTATTGGGTGGGGGCTGATTTCTCTGACACAGAATGTGATTGGTTCCTCCTCTTATATAAATCCTCCCCCCCCTCCCCGCAGCAGCTCCCGCCCTCTCCCCCAGCGGCTCATTGGAGGACAGCAGCTCCGCCTCCTCTGCCTCGGAGCCCTTGGGTCCACACAGAACTGGGCCCGAGGGAGAGGTTGCCAGGCAACAGCAGAGGAGGAGGAAGAAGAAGAGGAAGAGCCGCGACGAGGTCTACAACATGCTGGACAGGCAGAACGGCCAATCGGGGAGCAACGGGACGATAAGCCCCGCCTCCACTGCAGTCACAGCAATTGAGAGGGGAGGAAGGGAGGAAGACGATGGGGAGGAAGAGGAGGACGAGGAGGAGAGCTGGGAGTGGGAGATCAAGGGGAGGGGGGGAGGAGGTGGAGGAGCAGCAGCAGGGGGGAGGGTTAGGGGGAGGAAGAGTAAGAGTCGGATGAGGCTTCCAGAGGAGTGGGGGCCTCCGCAGGAGTCCACATCTCCCACCCAGCCCACGGCGCGCGCCCCACAGTGGGGTACCGACGCTCAGTCTGGGCCCACCGGCTCCAAGCCTCTGGGGTCCCCCACTTGCGTCACAAACCCCGCCCACGCCGGCGTGGCCCCGCGCGAATCCTCCGCACGCTCTTACGAGCCCATGTGCGTCGATGACTTCGCCTTGACCGCTCAGGACAGCCCAGCCCACGCGAAGGAAACAAAGGCTGCTCACGACTCCGCCGCCGCCGCCAACAGCAGCGCGGCGAAGGCGACCAAAGCCGATGTGGCGGACGACAGCGGTAGCCTAGCGCTGCTGTCGGGGGAAAACCTGAGTCCCGTCTCCCAGACCTTCTCCTTCCTGGACTCAGTGCTCCAGACGCCGCCGGCCTCCACCCCCAGCTCCCAGACCACCACCCCCGTCACCCACACACCCTCCATGGTCGCAAAGACCACCCCGCCCGACACCACCACCGCCACCTGCCTACAGACCTCCAGCGCTTGCTGCCCCACCTCCTCCCCCTCCAAGAACACTCCAGAGGTGTCTCTCACTGCTCTCGCCCCGCCCTTCACCCCCTCCCCTTTAGTAGACCCGCCCCCCTGTGCTCCCATTGGCTCGGGGCTGAATCCCGACGCCAAGCCGTTCGTTCCATCGGGCTCCTCCCCCCCGGGCGTCGCGTCCCCCGCGGCTAGCCTACGCTGCGCGGCCGCGCCCAGCCAGGGTTTGACCGCCACCCCCCTCGCTAGCACTGTCGCGCCCACTCCCGCGGTTAGCGTCGCCACTCCCTCCACCACGAGCCCACCGTCCCCCCCACCGCCTGCCTCCGTCACCTCCGTCACCCCCGCCACCCCACCTGCTCCCTGTCTCCCTGCACACTCAGAGCACCGGGACGCCTCGTCGCCACCACCGCCAACACTCCCCCTGCTGGAAGGTTGGTGAACTACAGGGCAGATTATCAGACAAAGGGGGGCTTTTCCAGTTAAGCTTAGCATCGTAGCACAGCATCGTAGCATAGCGTACGTTTACAGCCTACAGATTAGGAGGCATTGCTCCGAGCAAGCTTGACGGGTTTGTGGGGTCGTGTAATTCAAAGTGCATGGCTCTGCATCCTTTAAGGGCCCTCGTTTGTGTTTATTATTACCGGTGTAGGCCCTAGTTATTTATTCTAACGATTACGGTCCGATACATACAACAACACGCAGTATTGACTGTTAACGTAAAGGTTATGGAGGCGCTGATGTTTCACTACACCCAGCACATCTTTGTGGGGACTTTGGTTGCCCAGTATTGGACCCCAGTGAGCAGTGTGTTGTCACGCCCTGGTGGAAACCTTACCAGTAGCCGTCTTTTGACCTCATCCTCCTCCGTTGACCTCCTCTGCCTGGCTACCTTGCATCGCTTTATTGGTACTCTTAACTCTTCCATGATTTGACTTTTAGCATTAATATCTATGCTTTGCACTGGCTGTTTTCCTTCTGATTGTTTTCTGGCTGCGTAGCTGTCTACTCGCGTCCCCTAAGTACCATAGATACACATGGACCATTGGTTTTCTAGTAGGTTACTGCTGACTTAGCTAACTTGCTAACACTGATCCCTCGCTCTAAAGCCTAACATACTTTTAATAATAATGTAAATATGCTTAATAGCTTGATTGATTCCAAGGGAAAACACAATCATGTTAAGGCTGTTAAAGAGTGCTCTTTATTAATTACTTGAAAACGCATATTTCAAATATTGCGTGTAACCGCTGGTGTTTCTTCCCCTCTTCATGTGCATCTATGGTATACCTGTTTAACAACCTATACAAAGACTAATATTTTTTCCTACATCGTTTATTTTGGTGCAGTATCAAAAATGGGAATACCTTGGATTTAACAGACACCTTTTCCTCAACCACCGACTGTAATTTAATCACAAAACAGGGAAGGGCGTATTGGCTCACTGGGAGGAACCTTCATTTAATTAGCCCTCTCCTAATTAATACCCTTACCCTGTTCCCTTATCTCAACACTGCTTCTCTCTCTTAACTGTTTCCCTGTTACTTTACTTCAACGTGTCTATCTTCTATTTAATACTGTTATGAATCCCTGTTACTTTACTTCAACGTGTCTCTCTCCTATTTAATACTGTTATGAATCCCTGTTACTTTACTTCAACGTGTCTCTCTCCTATTTAATACTGTTATGTGGCCCCCTGCTTGTTTCTGGCTGATCTTCCAGTGTGATTCTCTCTAGTAGGCCTACATGTCCTGAATGGTCTGTTCATGCTGATATGTGTTTGCTTGTACTTTATAACGCTGTTGTGTTAAAGGAGCTTTAAACATGCACCATGTTACGTTTTGACGGCAGCCAACGCTTTGTTTTCTCAAAGTGATTTGATGAACTAAAATGACACCCAAACATTCAATCAAAACATCTATTTGTCAAATATTTTGAACCAAAGCGATGGCTGTGGTGAAATATTTGCACAATGCAGGTTTAAATCTATTTCAAATGATTGTTTGTTTTCAAAATAACTCCACTGGAATCTGTTAAAGGAGAATCAAGAAATGAAGATAATGACAGTAGTTTTATGTATCTACAACCTTCTCCACATATTGAACAGAAACTGCAACAGTTTGAGTATTTTTGCCTGAAGTTACACAGCTTTGCAATGAAATAGATTCTACTTATGTACTAAATGGCTGTTTCCTCTCTTTCCCTCCCTCTCTCTGCCCACTATTGCCGATGCGGCCATCTTGAACACCAAAGGTAAACCTTGTTCCTTTCTTTCTCTCTTCATGCTGATGCTATTGTGATAGTGGTTTTCCTGAAAGACTGACAACAATTTCAGTGGATTGATATATCAATGACCTTTGCTGCTTCTTCAATGCCAAAATGTCTCTCGCTTATTTTGGGAGGCCCACACACAATGTTGCACTTCACTGATGCTGTGAACGTGTCTCTTTGCTGAATTTTGAAAATGGACACGAAACATTCAAAGCATCAAGCGTTATGGGTACCAAATCATGTCATTCATGTTGAGTCGACGTGCAGACCTTCAGTGGTATAGACACAACGAAGGTGACATGTTGTATTTCACTAGCATTGATGCTAAAGAGCAAAATTAGGGTTTTCCTTCCAGACAACTTAACGAAGAATCTGAAATGTATCTGTACTGTACAGAAAGAAATCCATCTTGGTGCCCGTGTCAGCATTCGTTCAGGGATACAAATCTTGAATAAAAGGGCTAAAAGGATAGACAAACAAACATCTAGTACAGAACATCTGGTTTCTATTTCATTGGTGTTGTTGAGTGTCCTCTCTCTGGTGACGAGGACTGCCACTTTCTCCGGCCGTCTCGCTCACTGGTCTCCCTTGTTCAGCCGGTGCTGAGCACGGGGTTCGTCTGTGTGGAAGGAGAGGGCCGAATAGGGTTGGGATTCAAATGGCGTCTTCAAAGGACGGTGGCGTGGCTCTGCTCTGTGGCCTGTGTCCTCCCCCCGGGGAGCTTCAATGAATGGGATCTGAATGAAAGAATACCGCAATGTGCCTCTCTTTCCTGTGCGTCGGGCAAAGCTAGCCTGCTCTCACTTGCTCTCTCACCGATGGGAGAGAGATAGGGGAGAGATTAGTAGAAAGCATACATTGCATAAGAAGAGTGTATACATTATATATATATATGTGTGAGTGGACACTACTTATCACTCTAGTCCTAGACCGCCCCCTCTCTCTCTCTCTCTCTCCCTCTCTCGAGATGTAATATTGATGTTGGAGTTCGTAACAGCCTTATATAAGACACAGAGGGAAGAGCAGGGCTTTTTATAGGGCGCTGACCCTGTCCTTCACCACCTCCACACCATCATCCACCCCATGCACCTCCCCGGAGGTCAGAGGTCACGGAGAACCCTGCACTGCTGCTGCTGATGCACAGTCTCCTCCATTCAACAGGGAGTGGGGGGGGGGGGGGGCAGTGGGGGGGGGGAGAGGCAGCAAGGAAATTAGAAGTTGTGATGGATAGAGTGAGACAGAAAGACAGACAGACAGACAGGTCTGTCGTTTAGTACATCCATCCATCGACGGTTAGATTGACAGGACAGAAAACATAGACAGCAAAGCATTGCATTAGAGCTGTGGCCTGGTTTCACTATTACTTTTTAATCATTGCTACAGTATGCAGAGGAATGGTATGTAGGTCTGTCTGGAGGAGATGGATAGAAGCCATGTCCATGGACGCCATCTAGTGGCAAAATTATATAATACAAAATGCAAGCTGCTTTGATATGAGACGACGCACACTCATGACATTGCAATTCCTAAAAACTTATTTTTTTCCCATAAAATGCTTAATGCCTCCATATGTGATCTTTATACGAAGAATTTCAGAATGTCAGTTCACCTAGACGTTTCATGTTTAGAGAAAATAAATAAATTTAAACTACAAAAAGAATGTGAGGAATACAAACATCACGGTGAACAACACACAAATGTTTTTACACTCTCCTTCCTAAATGGATGTCCTATTAAAAATAGACAGCCAGGAGTTTATCATTTATTCAACAGCACTTCAAATGGATCGCTCCCATAGGAGTGCTTAATAACTTATGGCGCTGTGGTCGTTTTTTTCTTGAACACCAAACAATGGCAGTGGTCTCCCCTGGCAGCCCAGCCCACCCCAAACTAAACTAGGGTTTTAGGCAGTATCCCACTGGAGGGAGTTCTACTGGATATCACCACAGCTGTGATTCTGTCCTGGGTACGAGGCCTAAGCTGTATTTCATCACAGCCGTTCC
Source organism: Micromesistius poutassou (assembly GCF_964030765.1). Lineage (NCBI taxonomy): Eukaryota > Metazoa > Chordata > Actinopteri > Gadiformes > Gadidae > Micromesistius > Micromesistius poutassou. The sequence goes on from NC_140286.1 coordinate 4,301,777, forward strand.
ACAAGCGTCATTGATTAGGTAATAGCAATAAGCGGATTATGATTTGTATGTTTTATGTCATAATTTATTTCCCCCCCCCCCCCCAACACAAATAGTTCCGCAACTGGATTGGGACGGGACTGTTGCCAAGCCACACATTGACATTTCCCTGCACACTAGCTTTCTTCTTTGTGCGGTTCTAAGTGGGCCAGCTACTTTGTATTGTGTACATTTACTGTATGTTCAGTCTTTTCACGGTAGCTGTGGTGGTATGTGGGATTTATGTGAGTCAACCACTTAATGTTAATGTAGGCTTATTAACGGTTATTACAAACACCTGTGAAGCGGAGAGATACATATTAATAGTCCTAGTGCTAACTGTTACATTGTCTGCACAGGACACTGACAGGTCATCCTAAACTTTATTGTCTTCATGTAAGAGCAGCGATCCAGTGTCTGATGCCTGGGTCTGGGCTGTAGTCAGGCTGTACATGAGAGGAATGAGCAATGATGGGATGGGTCCTACCAGTACTATTATGTGTATATTCCCATTTATTCCCATTTATGTGTTTATTCCTTGGTGTCTCCCACGCATACCTTTTTATATTAAAACCAAAGAAGAAGTCAGTCCCGCATCAGTCCCGCACACGAGCGGGAGGCTTTTATGCTCGATTTAGCTCCGTTCACCGCAAAATGCAGTGTGTCTATCTGTCCACATGGTGGCTCTGCAGGGCAGTTTCTCCACGTGCCAACACAGTGCACAGCAGACCAGTGAAACTGA
>NC_140286.1:4307536-4347536 GCF_964030765.1 Micromesistius poutassou
ATTGGAGGAAAAAAAAGAAAAAACGGATCCACAAGTGAGCGGGAACTTGAAGCAGAGAGAGAGAGAGAGAGAGAGACGGGAGAGATAGAAGATGTCCTTTCTTTCTGGCTCGCACGTCCAGCAGCCAGGCATCGCCAGCCACCATGGCAGCGGCAGCAGCAGCAGCAGCCTTGGCGGGTATCCACCTTCGAACCCCAGCCCCGCCGCCCTCCGCCCGGCATCACCTCCACCCTGCCTTCCAGCCGCCCCCTGCCGGACACCTCCGCCTCCTTCTCCTGTTTCCCCCCCGTCCGCCTGGCACCCTGAGACCCCCCGCCAGGCCCAGATGGCGGCAGCTGCCGCCCAGCGGAGCTCGCCGGGGGTTAAGGTCGGCTCGGACGCCGCGGGGGGCCCCCAAATAACTCTGACGGGGGGGGAGTGGAGCCCGGGCCCCGGCGGGAAAGAGGGGCCTCCTGGGCCTTCGGGGCTGTGGGGCGCACCGCGGCCGGGCACGGGCCCGGGGGCGCTGAAGACGGATGGGGCGGGGTTAGGAGGAGGAGCCGGCGGCGTGGGAGGGTATGACGGCGGGGGATTGGGGGCGGGGGTGGGGTTGGGGGGTGGGGGTGCAGCGCTGTCGCTGGGCAGCGCGGGACAGAGCCCAAGCAGCCCTCTGTCGTTCTCCTCCTCGTCTCCGTTCTCGCCGTCGTCCTCCGGGCCCTCCCCTGACATCTGGCCCGGGAAACCCCTCCTGTCCTCCAAGCCAGACGGCGGCGGCGGCGGCGGCGCACCGGGACTCCTGCTCGCCGCCGGCCCCCGGCCTGGTCCCGGGAACCCAGAGGGAGGAGAGGAGAAGCCTTTGGCGTCGGGTCCGTCTCTGGGCCACCACCAGAACAAGGATCCCACCGCTGGACGCCCGTCCCTGGGATCGCTGGGCTTCCAGAACACGGACGGGGTCCCGGCCGGACAGGGGAGCTCCGTCCGCACGGAGCCGGCGGGCCGCGAGGCCGAGGGCCCGGCGGCCCCAGGGAGGTGCCGGTCCGGCACGGAGGCACCGCCCCAGCGCAGCACGGTGCGGCGCGCCATGTCCGACTGCTCCCACCTCGCCGTCCCCAGCATGGTGGCCGAGTCCTACCCGTCGCCCGGCAACGCCACCGGCTCGCTGGGGTCCCCCGGTTTGGCGGCCGCCAGGGCCCACCCCCCCCACGCGGCGGTGCGCCGCTCGTTCACCGTCTCCGACGAGTGCGCGGCCGGCGGCGTCTCCATGGCGATGGCGAGCATGATGTCTTTCCAGCTGACGGCGGGGCCCACCTCCATGCCCTCGTCCCCGCCCCCCCGGAGGCACGACGGCAGTTGCGAGACCAGCGTGCTACTTCCTGTCCCGCCCTCTGTCGTCACGCCCGTCAACGGTTTCCATAGCAATTGGCCCAGCATGGCGGGTAGGTGCCGAAAGTGTCCCCCAGCGGGGCCCTCATTGGATGAGACGTTAGAAGTCTAGTGAGCGTGGAGAGAGCGATGGAAATAGGTGCAGAAGACATTTCAATTACGCTACAGCGCAATTTCATGTCACTCATTACAAACGATGATGCTCCGAATGTACCAACCGAACGATGTTCCATTCAAGTTAAACAGAATAGAGGCATGGATGTAATGGATAGGTTGTAGGATTGTGACTGTGGATGGATGGCATAAATTTGAAGTGAAGAGAGGGTGGAGGTCTTGGGTTCCACCCAGTGACTGGTTCACTGTTGAGGGTTTGGATCACTGTGAGGCTGTATCGACCCTCTATTGACGCTCCACACGAAACCTTGCTGTGACCTTTGTAGGCCGAGTAGAGCTAGAGTAGCATTTAGGTCAGTTTATTAGGAATCCATCTATCTATCTATCTATCTATATCTATCTACTGATCTGTATTTTCTATCTATCTATCTATATCAGTATCCTGCTCTCTTTATATATCTCTCTATCTATCTTCCTGTCTACTTCATATCTGTATTTAGTTGTATCTATCTATCTATCTATATGCATCTATCTACAGTATCTTTCTTATTCTCTGTATTTATCTCTCGATCTACTTATCTACCTCATATCTGTCTTTATGTCTATCTATCTATCTATCTATCTATCTATCTATCTATACAGTATCTGGCTCTATATTTATTTATATCTATCCACCTCTCTCCCCCCATCTGTCTTGCTGTGTTTCACAGTCTCTGGTTGTGAGGGAGAACAGAAACATTGATCAGAGAGTGGCTGTTTTCAAATATAGACTTGCTATTTCTGGCACCCTGTCTGTGTCGGTGTGTGTACGTGTGTGTGTGTGTGTGTGTGTGTGTGTGTGTGTGTTTGAGATTGCCTGTATGTGTGCACACACACATGTGCATTTGTGTGCTTGTGTGCATTTCTGTGTGCGTATATGAGTGGGCACATGTGTGTTGATTAGAGCTCTTTTCTGTTTTTTTGTGGTGACGTGAACCTGTTTTTCTGCCCACATGCAGCTAAATGAATATAATAAAAAAATGAGCAATTTGATATATGGACAGGAAATATACTATTATAATAACTGGAATAGATGGAGGTTAAGATCTCCCCACCTATTCTCTCTCTCTCTCTCTCTCTCTCTCTCTCTCTCTCTCTCTCTCTCTCTCTCTCTCTCTCTCCCCAGTCCCCATAGAGTCATGTAATTCAGTTATGAGCTTGTCCATTGCAAGGTCAACTGAACGGTTCTGATAGGTCAATATTGACCCCTCCACCTATCGATCCGTCTGCAGTGTTTGTCATGAGGAAACAAGCTAGCAAGCCACAGATGGAGGTGTCCTAGGGTAATGTAGTGTGTGCACTGCATTAGTGGCAGTCCAGAGGCGTGTGTACAGATATCATGCATGAGAAAGGCAAGAAACATTGCCTGTGAGTGTGTGTGTGTGTGGGTGTGTGTGTGTGTGTGTGTGTGTGTGTGTGTGTGTTTCTGTGTAGGACTAGTTAAATGTCTCCTATCTTAGCCGTGCTTCTCCACTATGGGAGTTTCTCTATGTGGAACAAGGAAACATGCACACACACACACACACACACACACACACACACACACACACACACAGCTGGATGCTACCAGTATTGTATTGCACATGTGTGTGATTTTGCAGACCAAGTTCTATAGTGTGTCTATAGCTGGTGTGGTCTGCATGTGTGTGTGTGTGTGTGTGTGTGTGTGTGTGTGTGTGCGCGCACATGCATGTGTGAGTGTGTGTACATGTGTGCAAGTGTGTGAGCAGGTGTGTCTGCGTCTGTGTGTGTGTGTGTGTGTGTGTGTGTGTGCGTGCCTGCGTGCCTGCCTGCGTGCGTGCGTGCATGCGTGCGTGCTTGTGTGTGGTGTGTGCACACATGCATGTGTGAGCATGTGCGTCTGTGTGTGTGTGTGTGTGTGTGTGTGTGTGTGTGTGTGTGTGTGTGTGTGTGTGTGTGTGTGTGTGTGTTCGTGTGTGTGCGTGCGTGTGTGAGAGAGCCAGTAGTTCTCGTCTGGATGACTCATGGTGCTGCTGATAGTCGTTGGAGGAATTCTGATATGAGCACCAGCATGACAGATCAACACATCTGTCTGGCTGGGACTGCAGCCACACATGTTCTATCAATATATTACCAGGTCCAGTAGCCTGTACTAATATTATATAAGTCATACATGTACTATCAATATATTAGCAGTAGTCTGTACTAGTATTATGTAATTCATACATGTGCTATGAATATATTAGCAGTAGTCTGTATTAGTAGTATATTAGTCGTACATGTTCTATCAATATATTAGCAGTACTAGTAGTCTGTACTAGTAGTATATATGTAGTATACATATTCTATTAATATACTACCAGTAGTACCATAAGAATCACCACGATAATCACATAATGTGCCTTTTATTTTTATAATAGTAATAGCAATAATAGTGATAATACTATGTAGTTAATTTAATAATGACTAATATTTGTGCCTATGTATATGTATCCCATCTTATTTATGTTTTGATTAAATACAGATTTGATCTGATTCTTTCGTCATATTTGTTTTCACATTACGATATATTCAATATTTGCCCCTCTCTCTATGTTTTGTTCTACTTTGGGATCCATATATCTTCCCATAACATCCAACCCCTAATGACACCATGACGTAGGTGTTACTGTTGTGTCCTATGTGGGAGCACAGAGGAAGCGTAGTCACTGTAACCAAGGGCACAGGAGCCACACAGGGGCCATCCAGGGGCCTACTGAGACCCTGAGCCACCTGGGGAAGTCCCAACATCCTCCCACCCTCTCTGAGGAAACATCACACCTCCTATGTACGAAGCGCACACAATTAGCACCAGCCACCACCAGCCAAATCCCAGTGAGAAACGCAAGTGATTCGCCTCACTCCCCGGCCAAAAAAACAATTGTAGACTATTGAGTGGTTGGTCATGTTTCATATCCTACGTCAGAGTGTGCTTCCCCTCGTCATTACACAAAGCTGGGCCGGCAGAGTGTCCATGGCCAGGTCTCCTCTGGTGCTGCCCGCTGTCAACAGAGAGCATCTTAAGAGATGCTCCGTGGGCTGCAGCTCTGTTTTGTGTCTTAATGTTGGAGCTGCCGGGATATCCCGATTTGGGAAGGTTAGGCTTGTCTTTGGGGCCTGGAGGGAGATGTTCTGCAGGTGTAATCTTCGCTACCTGGAGTGGGCTTTCTGCAAGTCTCGCCTTACAAATGTCGAGGCGTTCTTCTGCTGGTGCGGTGTTCAGTGGTTCTATGCTTATCAGGAAGCGTGTGGTCCCAATCGAACATTCACTATCCATTTGGCCAGTGGGAGAAAAAAATGAATTTTGCACCCTGCTTTTATGCACCATTTGTTTGCACCCTGCCTGTCTGTATTCGGACATCCTTTGGTGAACCGCTAGGTAGGGCAGCCGCAGGAGAGCGGTACTGGTTAAGGTCCCGGGTTTGATCCCCAATGTCTGCAGTGCTACCTTTAAGCATCCCAACCCCCCCTACCTTCTTCTTACTTCGTACTGTGTGTCTGAAAGCCACCGGTCGCTGTGGCTAAAAGCGTCTGCTCTAAATGACTGGATGGCGAATAGAAAATCCGAAACATTTGAGGTCACCCTAATGCAGTACTCAGAAAGGAAACGAGTGCTTGTTCCACTCTGTCTGCAGTGCTTGTTGTGGTTCTAGCCTAAACCCTGTGTGTCCTACATTTTCATACCCTCATCCCCCCCTGTCTGCCTCCCCTCATCTCTCCTCGCCCTCCCACCCTGGCCGCCCATCTGCCCACGTGACCTCACGTCCCTGGCAGTCTCACCCATGCTCACACTCCTAGCTCACTACCCCCTGGGTATCCAACCAAAAACCCTCCCTGACCACCAGCTCACCCTTTTAGTGGTGCGTCGCTCAGCCTGTGTCTTGCTGTCAGGGCGTGAGTGTGTAGCTCTGTGAAAGGTTTTTCCCTGCCTAGGTCAGATGGAAAGTCTTGCAGCACAGATAGCACTGGGAAGTCATAACTAGGTCATAAATAGTGTTCGAAAAATATTTATGGTTTCCTTTTCAGGTCTGATTTAAAATGAGCGAGGCGATGAAAAATGTGACAATGTTGTTTGTGTGTGTGTATATGTGTGTAGGGGTATGTTTGTATGTAGGGGTGTGTGTGTGTGTGTGTGTGTGTGTGTGTGTGTGTGTGTGTTTGTGTGTTTGTGCACGTGTGTGTGTGTGTGTGTGTGTGTGTGTGTGTGTGTGTGTGTGTGTGTGTGTGTGTGTGTGTTTGTGCATGTGTGTGTGTGTGTGTGTTTGTGCGTGTGTGTGTGTGTGTGTGTGTGTGTGTGTGTGTGTGCGGGCGTGTGTTGTGTGTTTGTGTAAAGGTGTGTAAAATTGCAATACAATACGTCAGCCTTGCAGCTTGAGCCGGGCGCACGTGACGTGATGCAGGTGGCGGCTGATGCACGTGATGCAGCATGGGAGGTCATCATCCGGCCTGACCATTAAAACCTCCCTGTGGGCTTCTCTCCCTCCAGGGAAACCAGACAACAAGGACAAGCAGGAGAAGGTCGACGACAAGAAGGAGAAGGAGAAGGAGAAGGAGAAGGAGGTGCAGAAGGAGGAGCTCCAGGACAAGGGCCTGAAGTCTGAGAAGATCCTGAAGGAGGAGGAGGCGGTGAAGGCGGAGAAGTCGCTCCTGGACAGGAACGAGAAGATGGGCGAGAAGATCGGCGAGAAGAAGGACAAGCCGGAGAAGACCAACAAGGATGAGAAGGAGGAGGAGAAGAAGAAGGGAGAGGAGAAGAAGGAGGACAAGGAGGAGAAGGGGGGAAAGGCCGTGGCCAAGTCTCCCACCGCTGCTAAGGGTCTGCCCAGCCCCAACGGGAAGAACAAGGTAAAGGTTGAGAGAGACGCGCACGCACACACTCACACACACAGATGAGTGCACTCATGCACCAAGGCAGGCACATATACACAGGCAGGCAGGTAGGCACAGACACACACACACACACACACACAAAGACACACACACACACAGGCAGACACACACACATGCAGACACACGCTGAGGCAGACACAAGCACACACATAGGCACATGCAACCACTGGCACACAAACACATACACAAACACAGATTTACAGATGCACGTACCTACACACACTCACAAGGTACATACACACGTGCACAACAAGGTTGTGTATTCAGAGGAATTAGGTGAAGTTGATTTGAGAGAAAATCAAGACAGACAAGGACATAATTCACCTCCATCCACACACTGCTTCTGCTGAGAGAGAGAGAGAGAGAGAGAGAGAGATCAATGTTTATTTGCAGATCCTTGAAAATATTTTTCAAGGATCATAATCCCCACGATGCAACATTTGAACTGCTGCTATCATGCTATCAAGATAATTTTATAATTTACCACCCATGAATATAATTTTATCTTTTGTGTGATTTATTAAGCTGATCTCTGGATGTGTTGCTGGCTCCACTCTTCATGCTGCCACTCTCATCTATTCCATTGTTATTTTCTCTTGTTTTCTCTTCCATCCTTTCCTTATTCTTCCCTCCTTTTCCCTCTTCACTTTTTGGAACACTCTCCCTTGTCTGCTCTATCTCCCCTCTCTCTCTCCCACAATCTTTCTCTCTCCCTCTCTCCCACATCTCTCTCGCCCTCTCTCTCTCTCTCTCTGTCCTGTGCCATGGCATGGTTAATATTACACCATCACCAGCCTGACGTGGGGTCGGCCAAACCAAACGCAACCAAATCCCGCCCCTCCACACTCTCAACCAATGGCGAGGCCAGCTCGGCCAAGCGCCCCTCCCCCACCACCGCCTCGGCCAATAAAAAAAGCCCCGGTACCAAGGCGACCACTCCTACTGCTGCCAAGAAGGCTGCCAAGGTGAGTCACACACAAATACCAAACACAGAAATAATGACAGATGAAGCTGACCAGTCATCACGGACAGCAGCTCTCGTGGTCCGAATAGCTTTGTACGTGGTCCAACCTTGTACATGGAAGGACAACAAAAACACACACACTCCACACACACACACACACACACACACACACACACACACACACACACACACACACACACACACACACCCACACACACCGCTGACACGCCAATGCTGTCTCCTCTCGTTGTGTTGTGCCACAGACTCCAGACAACAGCACAGCCGAGAAACGCCCATCTGTGCCAAAGGCCACGCCCACTCCCCGTGCGAGCGTCAATAAGCCCGGCTCCCCAGGTAAGACACTAAACGGTACACTCCTGCGTGTTCATGAGTTATGTTGGGTTACACATGGTTGAGGTGTTAGGCTTGGCTAGCTTTGTTTTAACTCAGCGTGGCTTATTTGAGCTCAACTCAATCTTATTTTAGACTAGTTTAGGTTTGCTTGTCTTGGGTTCTATTAGGCGAGGTCAGTAATCACTCCCGCCAGTGCTCTTGCGCAAGGCACTGTCCGACCTAGCGTTGATCCATGGCTGCTACCTGCTGCTCCTAAAATAGAAGGGGTAGATCACAACTGGGAGCATGAAAAACCAACGCTAACTTCAAAGTCATTAGCAGTAGCTAATAGTAGCTAATTTGAAGTCGACCCATTAGCCAGTTGCAAAACCGGATCATGCGTTGAATTCAATGCCACATTTAACAGCGTCGGCCCTGAGCAGCAGAACAGGTCGTTAGCTCCAGGTTCCGGTGGGACTGTGTGTTGTGAAGCCTCTTATTTGCTGCTTCTCCCCACATATGGTGATGAATCTCACACCTCGTGTCTGAGCCCCAGAGCTGCGTGACTCAGCCTAACCCCTGTGTTGGCCGAACAGCAGTTTTACTTTCACTTTGTTCACGCATCATTTCATTACGCCAGCAGCCAGGGTGAATCACTCGACTGCTCTTTCTGCTGTATATTTATATATATATATACCTACGCACTCTCATATTGGATATTTACGTCTGAGCACTCACAAAGAATTATGCGTATTATTTTTTTATAGTTGTCCAAAATTTTTGTATGTACTAAACATCATATTGTTAGTATATTGTTATTATACGTACTTCTCTTCAGCTGTTATGCTGCTGTTGCCTTCAAATTGTACTCCGGGTGGTTAAAAACTGAATTTTAAGAGAATATAAATACGTAGTGCATTTTTGTTTCCCAGCTAATCTAAATTCTAATTATGAAGTCTGTCTCTGTTGACTTTAACCAAAGGAAGGTCAGCGTATTGATTTAAAAAATACAAGAGTGTGAGAGAATCGGAAGATGCCAGAATTTACCTGCACACCTCCAACGTGCACACCTCCATCGTGCACATCCATCAACGTGCACACCACCAACGTGCACACGCTTAACATGCACATCCACCAACGTGCACACCACCAACGTGCACACGCTTAACATGCACATCCACCAACGTGCACACCCCCAACGTGCACACGCCCGACGTGCACATCCACCAATGGCAAATCCACAACGTGCACACGCCTAACGTGCACAACCTCGCACCTCACGGCTCCTAAAGTGGTTATGAGTCATAGCCGACCTCCATGGGACCCCAGAGTTATGAGCGAGACACTCCATAACTTTCGGTCCACAAACTATATCACTATATCAATATTTCTATTACCGCCATCGGCTATTTTTAGCCGCTGTAATAACTGAAATTCTCCCTGGGGGGGGGCGGAGGTGTTGGGGGGGTGAATTTAGCCGTTATTATTTAAGCTTCCTCCGATCGAAGCAGAAGGACACAGGACTATGGATCTTTTTCTCCATTTGGTCCCCGGTCTGACATCAGACCTGTGTCTCTAGTCGTCGCAAACAACAGGGAGGGGAAAGGGAGGGGAAGGAGACATTGACGTAGTGTGCATTCCTGCGTCATACCGAGTTGTTGTCTCTGCTCCACCTAACCTAGGTAACAAGGTGGACAAGCCTGAGAGCAAACCCGGAGACACCAAGAAAGCTGCCACCCCTAAGACCACAGGTAGCGTCCCACTCTCTCTCTCTCTCGCTCTGTCTCTGTCTCTGTCTCTCTCTCTCTCTCTCTCTCTCTGTCTGTCTCTGTCTCTCTCTCTCTCTCTCTCTCTCCACACAGCGTGATGAGACGGCTGACAGCCGTTCTATTTGTAGAGTCCAGTATAAGTGTGACATTTATGCTATTCACAGAGCTATTGTGTTCTGTAGCATTTTAGAAAAATAATTGAGATGTGTGATGCGTGTAATGATCTCTCTGCCAATCTCTCTCTCACACACATACACACATTCTCTTTCTTTGTGTCTCTCTATACGTCTCATTCTCTTCCCTCCCCATCTCTTGTTCTCTCTCTCTTTCTCTACCTCCCTCGCCCCTCAATCATCTCTTTCCTCTCTCTACTTCTCTCTCTCTCTCTCTATCCCTGCCCCCTCCCCTCCACCGCCTCCCCCTCCCTCCCTCCCTCCCCCTCTGTCTGTTTCCAGCCCCCCGTCCCCGCCCCCGCCCGGCCCCGGGCCCCTCCCCCTCCCCGGCTCAGGGCGCCGCCGCAGCCGCCACCAACGGCGAGTCGGCGCACCGCCGCCGGACCCTGACCAAGCCCCCCGTGCCCAAGCAGACCCCCATGGACAAGAAGGCGGCGGCCGCGCCCCGCCCGCCCCGCACCCCCCGGCCCCTCAACACGCCGACCCCCGACCTGAAGAACGTCCGCTCCAAGATCGGCTCCACCGACAACATCAAGTACCAGCCCGGCGGGGGCAAGGTAGGCTACACACCCGTACCCACAACAACAACAACGAATGATGCCTGACCAACAGCCGGGGTCTGGGTGTGTGGGACGTGAGGGTGGAGCGAGGGAAGCACCAAAGTGACGTAGTTGAATGGGCGGGAAGATGGGAAGATGACGGCATCCATTGCTGTGATGGGACCCTCCATGTTTACTATGGTGGGCTTCTTATAGCTCGACCCAGACAGAGATAGCGTGGGACAATGGGTCTGTCTGTCTGTCTGTATGTCCGTCTCTCTGTGTGTCTGTCTGTCTCTCCGTCTGTCCGTCTCGTCTGCGTGTCTGTATGTCTGTCTCTCTGTGTGTCTGTCTGTCTCTCCCTCTGTTTGTATTCTCTGTGTGTCTGTATATCTGTGTCTCTGTATGTCTGTCTGACTGACCGTCTCTCTGTCTGTCTGTCTGCATGTATCTCTGTACGTATGTACATCAGTCTCCTCTATCATCCATACATTATTCAGTTCAATTGAAGATGCTCTCTCTCTCTCTTATCTACTCTCTCTCCTTCTCTCCCTGTCTTTAAAGCTCTCCCTCCGTCTCTTGCTGTCGCTCAGCCCATCTCTCTCCTTTACTCTCTCATCCAGGCTCTCTCTCTCTCTCTCTCTCTCTCTCTCTCTCTCTCTCCTTGACTTCTTCTCGCCTTCCACCCGCTGCTTCTATTCCGCACGCAAACACGCACACACACCAAATGTTAATGTCAACCTCTCTTGGTCGTTCTCTCTCCCTCTCTCACACACACATACACACACACACTGACCCACACACAAACTGCAGTGAGTCTGCATGTTTTTTTGTTTTCATTGCAACCTTCTCTCCATCCAAGGTCAACCCCTACCCCCCCCCCCCCCCGGTTAATGTCCAGTAATCTCACCCCCACCCCCACCCCCCCTCCCACCATAGTGTGGAACAGGGGGCGAGGGATGCCCTGAAATGGCAGGGCAGACAGCCAGCATGTGTTAGCGATCCAAAGTGACACCTAACCTTTTCTCTCATGGGGGGCGATGTCAAGGACTGTGAGGCGTGTGACAGAGAGGTACACAGCCCGGTAGCTGAGCACCTTGTCTGGCCACGACAAGATACCACAGCGGAACAGAGTCGACTGGTGCCCAATGCAGATGTGGAAATATTTGCCTGTTTCTATGATTGACATTGACTTTCGGTTTTGGTGTGTGTGTGTGTGTGTGTGTGTGTTTGTATGTGTATTTACGTACATCTGTACGTGTGTGTGTGTGTGTGTGTTTGTATGTGTATTTACGTACATCTGTACGTGTGTGTGTGTGTGTGTGTGTGGCTGTGGGTGTGGTGCACTTGCTGTTAAGCTCTGTTATGTTTATGTTTGTAATGATACAAATGGTAAATGATCTATCTATGATTTAATATTTAACAACTTAACTATACTTCATCATTCCGTCATTTCACATTGTATGAAAATGTATTTTTGAGAAGCTAAAATTGAACCTCACACCCCATCATCATAACCTGTGATTGGTGCTGTTGTCGCAGCTACATCTAGTATCTGTTAAGGTGAAAGTAGCATAATGCACATTACCTCACAGCCCTCTTACTGGATTGTAGTCTGGATTGTACCATAAAGCTCCATGATGGGCCTCTGTGTTGTTAGTTCCAGTTATCCATATGCAATCTATTGCTTGTTTTGATTGGTCCTGCTGATAACTTGTATATCGATCCTTTCTTGTGAGTAGTCCTGCTGTGACTGTAACTGTTATATCTATCCTTTGCTACGATTTGTGGCACTATTTACTCGTAGCTATATCCCTTCTTTTGATTGGTCATGTTCACAAAATATCATTAATTCTCTTTGATTGGTTCTGTTGATATACAGGCCTAATTCTGATTGGCTCACAGTTAGTAAACATCAGTGTTGCCCTTATTGAGCCATTACCTCCCTATAACCCCCCCCCCCCATGTAGTGTGCTGGTGTGTAATTGGTTGGGGGTTGTATTGACCAGAGTGATGGTGATTCTTCTCCTCAGGTCACCCAGAACACCAAGACCTCTGACCCCTCCACCCCAGCTGCCAAGCCCAGAGTGAGTCCCTACCCTTCACATCCGTTTACACTCCTAAACATTTATCCATGCACCCAGCAAACCTCCATCTCCAACTGCCTTGTTTCAACATCCGCCTCATAGCAGTATCAACCTAGCCTACACTGATTGCATTACATTACATGGTGATATTAAGCAATCCACCTAGCGTACACCTGCTAATAACATTACCCCGGTTAGCAATAGCCCCAGCAATTACCCATTCATTGCTTTCAATACTGCTAGCCTACGCCCATTGTGCAGTGGGTACATTACCATACGCCAACTAGAAATCCACATAGCATACTTGCATTTATTTAAGTACATTAATAAAGCAATTCTGCTCGCCTGCTACCAGTAATTACATTACTATATGCCACTTAGCAAGCCATTCAGCAAACGCTCAATAATTACATTACATACTGCTGTTTAACAACAACAGTGCCAAGAACTACAAAAACAACACTTATTCACCCTGACACTTCACAGACCATGATGCACCTGGCCTCCCAGGACCTGACAACAGACTTCTTTCCATTGCATCTCCCTCACATGACAGTATACAGCACAGCCACAGTACACGTCACAGCACATATCTACATCCTCAACACCGTCACCCTTATGATGTGTCCATTCAGATCAGTACAGAACGGCCTTCATGCCCTCATTGTGAACAAATTGGTTTGACAGGTAAGAGCATGCCAGCCATTGATATTGATTCATGAGTCAACAGTTTCATTCTTCAAATGCACAGTAAAACCCAGGGTGGTTCCTGTTTCAAGTCTTTTAATGTACCCGAAGGCACATTCTGTCTGACACTTTGGTCACAACATGGTACATTATCCCTTGGGAATTCATAAAACATCAGCTTTGGTAAAATTTATTATTATACATATATATATATATTTTTTTTTTTTTGTAGTTAGGGCAATATTGTATTGCCCTAACTAATCAACTAACCCACTAGTATTATTATTGTAGCATTGTCACATTATACATGAAGGACAACAAATACAAAAATTATCTGAGTGAAGCTACACTCGAGATTTATTTCAACATGTTTGAAAAAAGTTATATTGGAGTTTGACTAGGTCATAAAAGTATTATAGTTGTACTCAATATAAATTACTTTCTGACGAGAGTGCCGTCATTCAAATGGGAAAGTTACATGAAAGCTTTCCTCTCTCAAACCAACAGGACCCCAAGGTAACGTTGAATTAACCTTTGAGCTGAGCCAAATCAAAACCAGCTATGTTGATTCAAAAAGGATTTCACATCAGGTCATGTTCTAATACATAAAAAATAACAATAGAAAATCAAACAGATCTCAATTCTATTCACAAACCATTGTTGCCGCTATATGTGTGCAAGCGCACTTGAGTGTGCGTGTGTGTGTGTGTAATTAAGTGCATGAGTGTGTGTGCGTGTGGCTGTGTTCGTTGTCATGCAACAAGTCGGGTGAGTCATCCCTTGAGTCTGTAGCACTTGCGTCACGACCTGCGCGTTTCATCCTGGAGGCGTGGGTAACGCGACAGCAGAGAGAGAGCCAACAGCGAACAGGCTTTTGTGTGTTCGCCGCGGGCCGTCTAGCATCCTGACCAATCACACGCACGCAAGGAACAGCAACCAGGGCTCACAATGACAGCGGGTTCTCCTGTCGGACTGGGGTCCATGCAGAAACCATATCTTCTTAAGGACATGCCCTTCACAGAACTTCAAGGTCACCCTGTCCTCTCACCATGCAGACAATGGGGCCGGTAGAGGTGTTTGGTGGTTTGGTTTATGCACATGGTCCTTTTGAGGTAGTGAGCGAGTGCGCCAGGACAGAAGGGAGAAAAGAGGGAATTGTTTCATTGGAGGTATGCTTCCCCCCCCCCCCCCCCCCCACCTGTCCTCCGGCGCAGGTCCATTGTACACGTTGCTATGGATTCGGCACGTCGATGACATCCGATAGGCTCAACCCCAGCTGTGCTGTGTGCAGTACTCTGTCTCACCACTAGGTCTCTAACCCTGTCATCCAGCCCCGGCCCTCTTTCTTTCCTCTCCTCTCATCTTTGTTCATGGAAGAGATGTGTTGTTATTAAATTGGTTTCATCTCGAGTGTCATTCAATATTCTAACGTTAACTCTCTGTAATGTAGTGCTTTTATCTACATTTATGCTTAACATTTTCTTATGGGCTTACTGAATACCTTTTTGTACCATATCTGGAAAGATATGGTATAAAAAGATCCCTAAAGTAATTTCCTCACAGTACTAGTAAAGCTCCATAGCTTAAGTATTTCTGTTTTATTTCCTTCTAATCTTGCCTCTCTATGGCCCTAGGCCAAATTAAACGGTTCTGCTTCTATATTAAACCAATGGATATTAAAAAAGCTGCATATAAAGACTTAATCTGAATAAATCCTGAATATTACGTCATAACCTCATGATGAAAATTAGTGATAGGCTAAGAGGGCTTTCTGAGATGAACGCCATTCAACCCATTAGTTCTAGGTGGAATTTAATGACAAAATCTCTTCCATACGTGCTACTGTTTCCTATTAACGTAACCTGGCTGATCTGCTCTTTTCACTGCACTGTTTTGTTTTTCTTTCTTTCTTTCTTTCTTTCTTTCTTTCTTCCTTTCCGTCTGTCTGCTTGTCTCGTGGCCATGTCTGTCTGCCTCTTACACCTGCTTGCTCTGTTCTGTCTGTGTGTCGTGTCGGCACGTCTGTCTGTCTGTCTGTCTGTAGGTTCAGATAGTGCACAAAAAGCTGGACTTCAGTCACATCACGTCTCGCTGTGGCTCCAAGGACAATATCAAACATGTCCCCGGGGGGGGCAACGTAAGTAGAGGCAGAGCTGGAGGCAGACTCTGGCACATTCCCATAGACTCCCTTAGCTGGAATTAGCTTTAACCACGATAGCCCCGCTGTCCGGGTTGCATTTATTCACTGACAATGAAGGGCATGTCTATTTTTATCATTAGCTCATTATTAGCACACTCTGACATGAGTATGCATACCTGACAAGTAGGCCTGAGGGTAGAATTTGCATTTTTTAATAAAGACTTTGTATAAACGTGCTTTGGTCAGAAATCAACTCGGATTCCTTTGTGAAGCCGTGGTTTTTCCAAGGCTTGTTTTAAAGTCAAGGAAGTCAATGGGGTTTGCACTGCCCTTAATCATAGTCTCAAAGGGCTTCTCACGCCCAAGTGATGCGACATCCTAAGCCCTCTAAAGGGCAAAAGCTCTTGTTCGCAGGGAACGCAGAAGAAGGATTCTTACATCCAGAGAAGGTTAGGGGTGCAAGGCATCCATGCAGAAACAGAGGACATCCTCAACCCACTCTGACCGAGGTCGAGTGAGGACGTGAAGGTGTAGAACTATGTCAACATTAGAGCATTGCATCTCAGCCCCACCTCAAGTGCCATCACCCAGAAACAACCCTATCATGCACGCATTAAAATGACCCTGTGCTAAGCCAAACTAAATTAAAACACTTCCAGTTGATCCCGTCCATTGCGGTGCTGGTTCCTCCTTGCCCTTTCTTGAAGCTTGCCGAGCTAACAATGACGCGATCACTAACATGATTTAATGGCCCACATGATACGATTGCCGGCCCGACGCCATCATTAAAACTTGCGTTGGCCAACATACGATTCGTAACAAAATGCGAGCCCGAACAGGATTTGATGTGATTCCTGAAACCATGATAATGTTCTTTCTGAGTGTATGAAGTCGGTGTGAACGAGTGAACTATATCTATTGTCTGTGTGTGTGTGTGTGTGTGTGTGTGTGTGTGTGTGTGTGTGTCTCTCTCTCTCTCTCTCTATCTCTCTCTCCCTCTCTCTGTATTCTGCTTAGGTGCAGATTCTGAACAGGAAGGTGGACCTGAGCAAGGTGACTTCCAAATGTGGCTCCAAGGACAACATCAAACATAAGCCAGGTCAGTCATGCCCTTCTCTCCTCACCTCGGGAGGAGAGGGGATGAGAGGGGAGACGGAAAGAGAGAAAAGATGAGAGAACTCTCTGGTCTTTTCCTCTCTTCTCGTCTGCCCTCTCCTCTTCTCTCTTCCCCTCCGTTCTCCTCTCCCCTTCCCCCTATATACTTTATTATCTGGACTCATCCATCCTCAATTCCTTTTTTTCAAATGCAGGCGGTGGCGACGTGAAAATTGAGTCTCATAAAATGAGCATCAAGGCGAAGTCCAAGATCGGCTCCCTGGACAATGTGGGACTGGACCCGCCTAGCAGCGCAGCCACCAACGGGCACAAGGTGAGGGCTGCAGCGGGTCCATTCAACGCTGTTCTATTAGAATGTAGACACCATGCTGGGTGCCTGCCATGTGCTAAGTCTTTACACTTTGTAAGATTTTTTCGGCCACTAGGTAGAGCAGTAGTACCCGTCCTTCTCCCTGTCTTTGGCTCATATTACATTTGAAATGATAATTAAATTGATATATAGGCCTGTCTGTAAGCTGACACGCTTCTCTGTGCAGGAGAAAGCTGAGAGCAAAGTGTCCACACCCCTAAGCACAGCCCCGACGACAGGACCAGGAAGTGTTGCCAAGGCAGGGGCGGCACCGGGAAGTGTTGCCAAGGAGAACGGGGTGAAGGAGCCCATGCCCAGCACTCCTTTTGGGGGTGACGGACTGAATCAGCCCCTAAGCATGAACAAACAAATGACTGAGACAAGTAAGATCGCACACACAGGCACGTACACGTACACACACATGCACATATATTGTACCACTAAACGTCAATAATGTATTTTGCGTGTTATGTAAAAATAGACGTTTCATTTATTCCTCCTTTTTTTATGTTTCTTGCTTCTTTCCATCAGTCCAATTACCTTTCCTTCAACTCCCTCCTTTTTCTTTTCTACCGTTTCCTTCTAAAGATTGAGTCTCAGCGGCGGATAGCATTTTGGCGGGAAAACGGCGCTTGCCCTCCTGCCCACAGACAACAAACCAACCAACCACGGTCCTTCATCCCGCCCACTGCAGCACCGAACCGACCAATTGCCTCATAGTGATTCTCTGGGGGGGTCCACCTGCCAGCTTTCTGCTAAAACCCTTCCCACCGTTTGACCTTGTGGTGACCTTCGATTGACCTTTCACTCTCCTCCGCAGTAGGGACGAAACACATCCTGTTTATCTGTGTTTCCCTGTTTCTGGGACCACTGTCTTCTACTCACTTAAACAACCAACCAGTAGGTTTAAACAAAACACCCTCTAAATATCTTCCACATTACCCCTTTAACTCCTGACTTGTGTGCATGTTCACACTGTCTACGGGGGAGTAATTTCACATACAACTACTAGACTAGATACAGTAAATCCATATATAACCAGTCCTTATTCTTCTCACTGTACTCCATGCAAATATTCTCTCAGACAGCCACCTTTAGTCACTGGTTTTGAGCTTCTGAACTTCTGACCCCAGTTCCACTGCTGCTCAGGTGCAGATATACTAGTTCCCTAAGGCTCTATATAACACTTCATTAACCATTTCCTCGAATATTCACGAATATTCACGAATATTCACCCTCTTAGACTATGACACCAAATCTTTCCCCCCTTTGTCTCTATGGACAATTCATAGTCATTTGCCCCAACACGCTAAAGGCTAGCTAGTTAATTAGCTACTGAGTTAGCTAAGTGGCTAACCCATTAAGACCAAGAAACAAGGACAAGTCGCTTTGAATCTGCACATTCCAGTCGCTAGGACAACCAGCGTTGACGTCAAAGCTTATCTCTACTCTACTCATAGGCCTGCTCGCATACCACTTCTGCAACAAACTCTACATGGTTAGCGTAGCTGTGGTGCTGTGTACTGTTCCGCCTGTATTTGGTTCTGTGTGTTGTGGTTTGTGCTAACAGCCAGTTAGAGACGAGACTGAGGAAAGATCATTCTTAAACTGCTTGGTCAAATTCTCATTGTACAGCCCAATGAACAACGCCTCAATGGTCTGTTTGTTTCAATGAGCCTTGGCCATAGGTTTAAAATGCCTTGGATGGAGGATCAGTGCACATCATCGCTGTGTATCCTGTGGGTTAAGATAAGATGAGATGGTACTGTATTGGTCCCAGACAGGAAATTCAGGTGCCATGGCAGCAAGTATAGGCCCTAAAATAATAGTCTTAACTCATACCTAAAAGCGATATTTATTAATGTATTTATTTTCAGCGTGAATGTCCACTCTGGTTCCTGGAGACAGACATGAGGACAGACAAACAGACAGACAGGCAGCTGCCATTGATGCATTGTAGTGGGTGAGTGAGGCACTTCCTGGTGAGCGAGGCACAGAAATGTTGTGTGCTTTAGATTCCTGTTTGTAAAGCAAGTGGCTGTTTCCTTCATGCATGTAGGCCTCGATGACAAACAGGGATATAGACACGGCGAACACACACAGACACATGCACGGGGACATCACACACAAATACAAACACATTGTACACAGAGATCCGCACACATACACACAAGCCAGGGTACATTACAGTTCTATAGTATAGAATCACAGCGCCTGTATTGTCTCGGCTGAATACTTGCTAACGAGTTGTGTTGTTGTGGCGTCGCCTCTAATATATAATCAACATCACAGGTCGTCATGACAACAACCTCTTAACGCCCGTAACCCGCTCAAAGGCTACAGCTCTTCAGGCGGCAATACACCCATTTTAACCTGCCACTGCTTACACGCATGCATGCACACACACACACACACACACACACAGTGACAGGAAAAACATAAGAGAGAGTGAGATTTGGATCAAATTTGTGAGGACAAGGTTGGCTTAAAGGAAGCATTAAGGCAATAACCATATCTTCGCAAAGAGCCGCAACATTTCATACTAAGTTGTCCATGTTATAACATTGAAGCTTCACTCATTCATCACGTGTCAAGTCATGTGTAGCTAGCAGCAAGCATAGCGCTAGCTGCTAACCTGCTTAAGGTGTACAATTGTTGTGCTGTATGCAATGGCTAAAATGAGACACTGACACATCAAATTTGTAGCAATTATGTTAATTTGCCTCTGGGCAATATATATATATTTCGTTATCAAAAGTGATACGTATAGTGATATGTACCGTGCATATATATAGCACAGGCTAAACACTACAGTGGTGGGTTGTCTGTCTTTTTGTTTAATGTCTCTGGATGTTTAAATTAATCTTTAAATGTAATGCTAAAATATTGACTGGGTGTGACCATGGAAAATACCCCATCACCAAATTTAGAAAACAGACAAATCTTGACAAATAAAGATCCATGTTAAGAAAGAGAGAAAGGATTTACATATTTTAAAACAACACATTGGATTGAAATTACGATTGGCTCCATATAATAACAACATTATTTTCTCTTTTCATTTGAACAATTTCAGTTTTTCTCTGTACATTGCACAAAAAAACTAGTTTCACCTATGTTCCCTAGCCTAAGCTTTAGTAAGTCAACACTGTGATATAATTTTGTAGATAAAATCCCATATTTTAGTATTTATTTAAAACTACATAGTACCAGAAACCCCTGAAAATTCTGTCACTCAATTCTATGCATTATGCTTTAAAGACCCATAGTAGCAGTTGGTTTGGTTTAGTCAGCTGTGATTTTGGCCTCTTGCCGAAGTAGTTTCAGATGTGTGAAGTGTTGTTGCTGGGTGCAGCCTGTAGAGGGAGCTGATTAGCCTCTGGAACACTGATAGTCTGGCTTTGGGGAAACTAACCGTGCAACTAGACTACTCAGAACCACAGCAGGAAAAAAACTATGCTCTTCTTAGAATCCTGATTTTTGATGGCCACAGCATAACGCAACATTTATTTCTGGAACCATCAATATTATTCAAATAAGAAAATATATATTAGCAATGTACAGTACCCCATTTGAAACTCAAATGCCCCTATCTTATGTGATTTTGATTTTAGACAGGATGTTGTTCCTTTTTCAATGGACAAAGCTGCTTCCCTGTAATTCACTATGTTGATGTCTGCTACGTGCTGTGAGCGTGGGCAGTCATGAGCTAAACAGTCTTAATCGTTCAGTTTAGATGTAGCACTGATAATCAACAAGCAAGATATAAAATGAACTACAATACAGACTAGACGCATACAAGCACCTTACGAGAATACTTCATGAGGCGTTATTCCTGCTAAACAAATTTCAATGGGTTGCAAAAAAACTACATATAGGAAATTGGTGTGACTCTTGTGAAAACAATAATGTGAATCTTCTTCTAGAAGTCCAATTGGAGTAAAGGCACTTTGAATGGTCCTTAGAGCTATCTGTGTACATAGACCTAGATACAATAGAAACAGCTGTGGTACTCTCGTGTCCGGGAGCTCTGTGTTGTTACAGCTAAATGGAAGGATTTGTTTGTGTATTCTGAGGGATACAGTAGGTATCCTTGTCCTCTCATTGGTCAATGGTCAGGTTAGTGAATGCTCATTGGTTAGTGCTTGTGGGTGTCGTGCCAGCGGTGTCGTGCCATTGGTCGTTAGCAGTCTGACACCTTGCTTTCCACCGTGCTTCTCTATACTCTTTTGTTCAAGCAACAGAGCAGCTCTGGGTCCACTAGCTATAACTTCAAAAGTTAGATAGCCAAATAGTTATTTTTCACCCAACATCTAGTTAGTGAAGTTCCAGTTAGTCTAGCAGGGTATAATTTACTTAAGGTTAAAGTTCAACCAAGTTGGCGTTGTGTATAGGGAGGGTTAAAATATAGATAAGGGACTAGGGAGGGACAGGGATGGTTTTTTATGACTTATGAGTTCCCCTGCTCTGTTGCTTGGACAAATAGGACCCCAATGTCCTTTCACTCTGACTTTTAGCGCTTTATAAACGCCCTAATGCGTTGTCCCTCTCACCGTCCCCTGTATATAGACACCACCTTGTTTTTACCACTACAGAAGTAACACAAATAATAATAATAATAATAATAATAATAATAATTATAAAAATAATATAATAATAATTTAAAAAACAACAGAAAAATCACAAAAAACTTCTATGGATCTTGACAGGGTGTTTGTAGGTGTTGACGAAGGAGCTTATCGTCATGGTAACTATAAGTAGAAAAACGATTCAAGGAAAAAAAATGTAAGAAAGAGAAAAAGTGTTGCTTTTTTCTTTTTGTTTTCCGAGTCTGCCTTTTTTCCCCTGACAAGAAAAAGGGCTGCTCGAGTTTGAAGAATGTTAAAAAATAAATAAATAATTGTATTGTATTAAAAGATGCAAGATGAGATGAAATACATGTTTGAGGATATCTGTGTTCTTCACAGTGAAGTGTCCATTTATTGCTGGATCCCAGTGAGACAGTTGGGGCGAGAGCACTGTGTGTCGGAATACAGCATTTTCTCTGCCTGGACGGGTACAAAGTCAACATTTGTAACTGACGAAATCAAATTTATTTCTTCACACTGAATCATGTTCCTTCATCTTAAAAAAAGAGAAAAAAACATTTTCTCAATTGATAATACACAAATACACCCACACATTTATATTTCATCAAATTAGATGATGACTCAAAATTGTCAATATGGCAATATAACACCAATGGAAAAAGGTGTATAAAATGTAATTTTGGAGAACCAAGAATGGTTGGACGTCTGTTCCCGGGCTACTGACACACATTGCCTTGCCCTGATTCCTGTCTACTGCCCCATCCCTGTAAACACTAACGTCTACAAGTGCATATTCTTCTGGCCTTCGGTAGAGAATAGACTGCTTCTTTAAAAGCTCCCAGACATATCTGCCAACACCAGTAGCGTAATGGAAGGAAGCCAATTGAGTCAGAAGTCACGTGAAAAGTGAAAAGTAGACCAATTATTTACATTAAAAAGTACAATAAATGTACACATTCTCGATCAAAACCACTCATTCCCAGCGGCTCTCTGTGGGACATGAGTGTGGATCCCCAGGGAGACCGGGAGTGTTGGTTGATGTTCCCTGGTACACCATAGGATTGGATCACACACTATGGGCATCCATCCCAATACTGAGAAAAAGCGGTTTTCTTACTTGTCCTCCTCGCTAAACTAAACTCAAATTATGCTTACATGAGCAATATAACAAAAGGGTATGTTCGGCCTTTCAAGGTGAAGTTTGAATAGCGAAAGGGAAGTTGAAGGGAAATGTAATGTAATGTAGCATCACAAGTCAAAATGATAAGAGCTGTATTTTTTATTTAGCTAAACACTACTCGTTGCTTTGCTCACTCATTGACTTGTCTGATACCACAGGTTTAATCTTTATTGTAAGTCGGCATGGGCAGCAGTTGGAAATATAATTCAAACATGAAAGAGGAGACAAGGAAAGGCAACTATACTTTTCAGTATTGTGAAACGTGTCGTATTGTATTATTCTTTCGGGCCCCCACACCATGGCAGGAGCATGCAGAGGAACGACTCAACAAAATGGAGCCTGTGTCTCTGAACGAGACAGAGCTCGTCCTCTCGTCCCCTCCCCCACCTTCCTCCCCCTTCAATCTGAGATGTAATGAATATTTTGTATGAAAGAGATGTTCAATGTGATTAACTGTTAACTAGTGGTGTGAATATTAATCATGAAATAAAAACAATTAAAATGAAGTGTGTTTGGTGCTCTTTGCTTTGCACTCAATTGTTGAGATTGCATGTACTTTTGCTTTAGGTCGTTACATCTCTTGTTAAACACACAGTAACAACAATATGGAACAAATGGTGTCTGGCAGAGCCAACGTGATTGACAAGCCACGGTACAGTTGGGCAGTCGAAATGACCTACAATCAAAAGTCAGTGTACATTGAATTCAGACGAAAATATTGGAAATTTGTCTCTGACCACAAGTGTTACATATTTTGTAGTCAAGAGTGCAAAGTTGGGCATTGTATTAATTGCATGTTTTAATGAGTTAACACACAGACATTGGGAGATACATGGAAAAAAAACAGACCTGTCCAGCAGATCTCAGGTTTAACTAAAAAAGGTTTTCCGATACACAGAGGACAATGAGCTTGTGCACATAGCGTTCCCTACTGGCATCCTATTGTATCCTTTCCGCACAAAGATAACCCTGTGAAATTCCTGCTGGCTGTCTTATGGTTATTCACTGGCAGGCTTGGAGGGGTAGGATAAGTTGTGACGTAGGTCTTCACTCTCTCTACTTGAAGAGAGGCAGCAACAGGTGTTGAAGAGAGATTTACTGACGCTTCCAATGACAGCTACAATCATACCAGGCTAAATCTACCAGCACTTTTACTAGGAGTAATCCAACAATATTTATCATATAATATATAATATTTAAAGTTTTCCTTGAACTTTCAACTGTATTTTAAGAGGTTTGGGTCTGATTGTTGTTTCACAAATGGACAGCCTGGGATTAAAACTGTTTCATCTTAACCTTAGAGATATAGCTTGCATAAGTGAAAGTTGCATGAAAAGATGATTTATAGTTAAGAATATATATTTATTTATACTAATCTATTTTACCATGATCAAAGGGGTGAAGGCTGTGCAGGCCTAGCCAACATTTAAGGCCTAGTAGTAGAAGTCTTTGCTTCGAACCACCTACACCACAACGTCAAGGATGTCATTAGTTAGTTTCTACAGATAACGGGAAATCAACTGAAAAAGTTCTAGAATTCTTATTCTTATTCTATAGATGTTTGTTGTTGCCATGGCAGCCCAGCTGCAGACCTGCTGAAATGTCGGTCTGGTCTAAAGGTGGGCCTTGTTTGGTGGGCCTTGTTTGGGCCTTGAACAAAAAGATGTGCCGCTATGCAATGACAGAAGACAATGTGCCCAACCACATACTCAGATTCTAAACTGATTCACTTTGCACCCTAGCGGGAATCTAAATCAGGCCCTTATGCTGCAGTACCGGTCAGCCTTCGGTCAAAGGTCCAATTCCCAGCTGTCCACAGGCCCTTGCGCTCGTTTATGAAGAGAATGTGTGAGGAACCTTGACTCCTCAAGTTTGACACCAGAGAGCCAACTTTCATTTTAGACCATTAGAGCTGCTATTGTTAGCTCCCCTGCCGTTAGCATGGGGTCACTTGAGGAGGTGTGAAGCAGGAGAGCCAGCCTCCTCTGTGTGTAAGTTGGTTGTCTTTCATGCGGTCTTCCTTAGCCCTCATTCACGCTGGGAAGCAGTGCCTGAATGATGCATGGCTTTATCATCCTATAGCCCTCCTGTCTAGTGGCTTGAGATAGCAGTTCATCTGGTACATCTCTGATATGGCACTGAACAGAGGGTCACCGTTTTTAAGGTATGGTTATATGTATGTTTTATTGATTTGAAATAGTGGTTTTCTTTGTGTATTTTTTGCAAATTTCTGCCAGGTCTGTCTTTAGGTCATACTTAACAATTAATGATTTATGTAAGGTAGATAAAGGGCAAGGAGATTAAATTATACATTCATTCATTCAGCACACATTACAAGAAAAAGTATGTGAGTACCTAAATAATCAAGACATCTTAAGGTCTTAAGCTTCTTGAAGGCCTGTTTCCCCAAAGTAGTACTGTTGCTTTTATTAGATAGGCTGCATTAAATTGGATCCTCTAATCAAATGCATTAATTTAATTGTATTCACTTTGTTCAGGTAATGGCTGTATTAACCTATGATGAATTCATTCGGTGGTTCAAATTAAGAAAATAACCACCTTAACTGTAGGCCTACCCTAAAGCTGTTTAATATCCATGTTGTTTTAATGGCAATTTAGTTGTAGTTGTTTTTGTTGTCTCGTCAACCCAAGAGGTAACGCAAAATCCTGTGATAAAAGGTTGAAGGTAAAATCTCAAACTAGCTTTATTTTCAGCTTGTTGCTGATTGGTTATAATCACCTTGTTGCTGATTGGTTAAAGTCGTCACCTTGACGCAGATTGGTTATTTTCCACCTTGATGCTGATTGGTTGCTTACACCGGCGTTGACACCCTGATAATTAAACTGTCAAATCAAAGGATAGCGTCTTCGAGGAAGATACTGACGGGCAGGCAGACCCCTGAATGGTCAACGGTAAACTATCCAAATATGAAAGTAACATTCGGTTATCGTAAAGTACTAGTATTAGTACTGAAGTTTATTATTTAGTGTGTTTGCTACCTTTTAAACATATTATTTTGAATGTCTTTAATATCGGGCAATATTAACGTCACAGGCTAATAGCAGACTTTTATATGTTGCTACTTGGAGAAACAAGAGTGCTATATAGTCCATATGATTACTTGGTAAGAAGAAGCTGAGTCTGACATATATATGTACTGACCATGGACGACGACCTGTAGCCAACACACTTGAGCCTGAAATATTTACGCTAGCTCTGTTTTTCTGCTTTCACAAAGTACTATAAAATAAATACATATGCACATTATTTTGTGCCTTTTCTAGGGACTTAAAGCACTTTACATTGTGAGTATGTGTGTCTGTCCCTCAGGGATTGCAATTGGATTCAATATGCGGTATCTTAGAGTCATAAGACTAAATGAACATGTGTCATCATGTTATATACTGGATACCCAATATGTCACCTTTGTCCACAGAGAGACCACAGAAAGTTTGATCAACATACAGTTTTCTCACACACACCTCTGTTTGAAATCCCATACAGAATCCTGTTGGGAAAGCCCTTCCTGCAGATCCTAATGCCTTCCAGCATGCCGTTACAGTGCAGCTGGTGCATCACCAGAGGGTTCTCCATGGCCCCAGGAGTCTTGCTCTCATTGGGGATGAGGCAGCGGACACAGTGAGGATGAGTAGACCTCAAGTTGGTCATCAGCTTGTTCAGGTTCTCCTGTAAAGACACATTTGAGGAAATAGTTAATGTCTAATAGCAATAAAAATGTCTATACAAGACGGGATCCGATATTTGATGGCAAGCAGATAATTTTAGTTGATTACGCTAAATATTAATATTTTTATCTCGCTTCCTTTCCACTTGCTTCCAGCATCTTGAAGTAAAATATGATTATATTATATAATATATATATATATATATATATATATATATAAGTATATACATTAGAATAATACATACATTTAGTAAAGAATACAAATCCATACCGAAGTCAATGAAGGTCCATTAAATGCCCTCTTTCTTGTTCTCCTCTTGCTCCAGCACAAACATGTGGTGGTTGAAAAAAGTGTCAACACTAATATGCTTGGTGTCGAGGGAGTGGTTTATTCTCACCACCATCTATGTGAACATCTTCTCATACACTGATTTGGACAGTGCACCAATGGCATAGTTCACCTAGGAAGGAAGCTATGAATGGTATTGAAGAGAACAAAGCTTGGATCAAAAATTGTCCAAATATTGATAAGGTTCATACCTGAGCCACACTTTGTCCCTTGGTGAGGGGTTAGGGCTAGACAGTTAGAATGCAAGTTAGAATTCAACCTATTAAGGTAGAACAAAGCATCACAGATGTTTAGTTTAGATTTAAATTACGGAATTAAATAACCCCATGTTTTAAGATGGCCAAGTCATCACCTGTTCAGATGAACTTTTTCAATGAAAAAAAATCAAAAATTAAAATCTGTGAAAATATAGGCCAAAGGCAAAAACAATACTTAATTATGCAGTGCTAATTAATTTATATCAACACACAATGAACTACAAAAAATAAATGTACAAAAAATACAATTCAAACTTTAACAATTTTGAATTGTATTTAACCAGTATTTAAACTTTAACCAAACTTTAGCGATTCCAAGTGGCATCTGGTTGATTGTGTATAAGCTAAGGGTCACTTACCCTATTTCCTGTCAGTGTCTGCTTGTGGAGATGAATAGTAGAGCCCATGGCCCGCACGTCATCTCCCTCTTAATAAAGCTTGCTGGTCAACCAAATGTGGGGATGAACTTCGTAATAATTTCATTATTATGAAACCAAAGAATACCCTCAAGTCTTTCATATCAATTATTATACAATGTATAACCAAAGAGCATGTGATGGAGTTTGAAATGTTGGTTCTGAAGCGTTGTGTGAGGACAATAGAAGGTTCCAGCTGTCGTCGTCTAATAAGGGGTCAGATTACGTTCAGTGATGATCACACATACTGTTCTACTGGCTTCCATCTGCATCCTCTGTCTCGTCCTGTCGTCATGCCATTGTTTCCTTCCCCTTTGGCCTTGCTGACAAAGATAACCCTGTGAAATTCTTGCCTTGTCTTTTCCCCTGTCTCTTTGGGAATGGCATATGTGATGGATAAAAGGCAACAGGTGTCTTTAGCCCTGGGGATTTTTTTATGTGGTCCGTTTTATCTGCCAAGGAATGCTTTTTGTCCCTAATTATTGCTTCATGTGAGAACATGGCCCGTCACATGACTGGCAGCTCTTCAATCATCATCAGGTCCTCACTTACCACAAGAGTCTGAGACAGGTCTGGCCTAGCCTGGCTATTGCCAGACCAAGTCCTATTGTAGATTGCACGTTGGTCTGGTAAGGGTGCCGTCATTTTCTCCTGCACAAGAGGCGGGCGTAGTTCAAATGGCTGCAAGCAATTGGCCACCAGCGGGGCTAGCTGGTAGATTAATCTTTTACCAAAACCAGTCGGCAGTAAAACAAATACATCCTTTCTTTGGAGGAATTGCTCCAGGGCAAGTTTCTGCTCAGCTTTCAAAGAAAACTTGCCCCTGAAATCATTTAAAACAGCAGCGACAGCTGCATCAACGGGTAGCGGTTTCTCCGCTTCGGTGGCCGCCATGTTGAATGTAAATTGTAAACACAAAGCTGCTTGCGACGCTTCTCTGTCGTCATCGTGTTTAACCAGCCAATAGCGCGCCAGGTGAAAAAAGCCAGCTTGGTGATTGGTGCCAAACGGATTGGGATAGGAAACAGGAAGATTAAACATGTTCCTTGCCATCCCCATGTGCAGGGCGAATTCCAATCGCCGGCAGATGGGGGTGGGGATACCCAGTCTAGGTCTGGCCATGATGAACCATTATGGAAAAGGATTGTATTATTCATCAGGGCATCACTATTTTAATGCTTCCATAACCTTCCTTTTCTCTTTTCTTCAAATTAACAAGCTTGCTTATGTGATTAAAACTAACCTACCACACCATAAACTAGCCAATAAAAACATTCACACATTCAAACATTCACAAAACACACTCACAGGTATGAAAAATGAAATCATTGTCATCATGAAAATTTCAACATGATGAACATCATCCTTGGTGCTTTGAAAACATGCCCAGTGAGCCACACGACTCACCAGGGGGTCACATAGTCGATTGAAATTTGCTTTCACATTTGATCATTCCCAGCTGTCAATGCCTCCCTGTACACATCATATTCTGGCGGTCTGCGTTGTTCGTTCCTCTCACAAACTCGCCAGATGCTCCACCAATCTGTTAGCAGTTGGCATCTCCGTTGATGGAAGCAACAGGTGGTGTCACCACCTGGGAATGCTGTGGCTGTATGATAAAACCCATAGGTGTCCTAGGTGCTACTGTCAATGTCAGTAGGGTTGATTCAGAGAACAGCTAGTGCTTGGCAGTTATAATTATGGGATGTGGCTCCCATAAACAAGTATCAGAACGACAAGGCATATGGCTTGACTAGATCATTTTTTGTTACCATGGTTATTGATTGAATTTATATCCAATCTTTTAACTTCAAACTATGCAATATGTGTGTGCTCTTCCTCAGCATAAAGAACAAGACCAAGAAGAGCTTACAGTGCCCAGGTACAATACAATTTATGAATCTATCATGTAACCTCATCCCTTGTAAATGATGACATGATTTAGGAATGACCTACTTGGACCTGACAGGCCAGTACAGGCCAATGGGGCTTATTCTACGTCGTTGCAATGGGAGGGGATGATGCCACTAAATCCTAGACACTGCACCTTTTAATATAATCAAATATACATTTGTATCAAAACATTATAATGTTTGTAGGGATTTAAGAAGTTTATAAAGGTGCAAGGATGATTTTGTTGATAAATACCCTCCCACACTCTCTGGTATGATGATTTCTGTCCCCCTACTTAAGTCGTATTTATTTTCATGTCTACATATCGTCTTATCGCATACTAGTCTTCTCATTCAAAAGTTAACATTGCTTCAATGTTGGGTACAGACATACTCACAGTGTCATTATGGTGTATTACCAGAAGGTGGCAGGCATGATCCACTAGGTTATCACAACTCTGCAATGTAACATTATGGCCATGGCTAGGTCTTCCACACAGATGGAGTAAACTGTTTAACCCTGTTTCGCTGTGTTCCCCTCTATTGAGAATAAAACATGGCATCATCTGCTACCCTTTCTACACTTTCTCTTTTCGAAGTGTCCAATTAATGTTCAATCAATAAAGGTGAACGTAATGAGGATAGAGGTTAGGATTGAGTTCAGCTGTATGAAATAACAACTGGAAACATTATTATATTTGAGTGCACTTTTGCTTTATTCTACAGAAACACATTGGGGACCATGGGGGGACCCTCATCAGGTCCAAAGGGTCCATGGTGGACCTCCGGTAGTCTCATTCCTCATCCAACCCCCTCTGGTGGTAAGAGAGTAGAGAGAGTAGATTTAGAGAGAGAGAGAGAGTGTGAATGGAATTGAAAGTAAATTAATGTTGAGGTATTCTAATTAACAATGACAACTTAACATTACTGCGATGCATGCTGTAGGCTTGAGTCAACGCATCGCTTCAATTCTATATGCAAATAGCCTTTAACTGATAGGCACTTACAATTGTATTTATTATTCAGAATACAGATACTTCAATTGTAAATAAGATTCTGTGTGTGAACTTACAGGGACAATCGTAACTCTGTCAGCTTTAAAATGTCCTAAGACAAAGGCCTGAATCAAATTCTACAACAAGCATTCAATTACTCTGAAGTCCAGATACATTTCAGCTATGAAATATCAAAAGCTGCTCGTGTCTCATGTTTGTCAAACAACATTTCAATTCACTCCATAATTAACCATTAAAAAACATAACCAATTTTCCGATAACTGATTTGTTTTCCGGTTTCCTGATACCTGATACACCTGGTCGCCCACAAATCCTGTAAGCACTTCAGATATTAAAGCTTGTAAACAGTGACTGTGAAAGTAGCTTTAACGTATGCAGCTTTAGTTATTTTAATGATCATCGTCTTTATGTCTACCACCACTGACCTTGGGGCCCCCGTCCCGGCTCTTGGCCCTCAGCTTGTTGACCTGGGACTCAGCGATGTCCGCTCTCTCCTCAGCCTCGTCCAGCTCGTGCTGCAGCTTACGAAACTTGCCCAGGTGGCAGTTGGCTTGTTCCTCCTGTTTCCACAAGGTTGAATAGAAGCAAAGCCGACCATGCTCATTACAAACCCTCCCATACATGTTTATAGCTGGAGCCTTACCTGTAGGAGTCTAGACCGAGCTATGGCCTGTCATCGTTGACTATTGGACTCACAGAATATCACATATTCTATCACATATATATCACAAATAATAATAGCAGGCACACAAGAGGGTCTGGCACACATTCTACCTGCCACATAGTAAACGTTGTAGATAGTGAAGCTGAAAGTTTCACACTTACAGCCTCCTCAGATGTCCTCTTGTAGGCTTTGACCTTCAGCTGCAGCTTGTCTACAAGGTCTTGGAGACGAGTGACGTTCTTGCGATCCTCATCAGTCTGAAAAAAATTGATATATGAATATGTGGCTTCATGTGCTCTACTCAAATACTGTACTTCAAAAAATAGGGTCACTTCCACTTGATCTTGAGTAAATAAAGAGCCAACTCTATCCTTGCTGAAGGACATTTGTATTATAACGGAGATTCCCTTGTTAGAAGTATGTTTTCGATTAGCATTTGTATTAATAAATGAATAAAGCACCTGATATGTCAGCTCTTTGATTCGTCTCTCGTATTTGCGGATTCCCTTCACTGCTTCGCCGCTCTTCTTTTGCTCGGACTCCACCTCGGTCTCCAGCTCCCTTACCTGAGAATACCAACAGGTACACTTAAAGCATCCATTACAAATACATTCATAGCAGCCAAAGTATATGGAAGTGTGTGTGTGTGTGTGTGTGTGTGTGTGTGTGTGTGTGTGTGTGTGTGGCTATACAGTACTCACCCTGGCCTCAAGCTTCTGGACCTGCTTCTTGCCCCCCTTCATAGCAATCTGCTCTGCCTCATCCAGGCGGTGCTGAAGGTCCTTGATGGTCTGCTCCATGTTCTTCTTCATGCGCTCCAGGTGAGAGCTGGTGTCCTGCTCCTTCTTTAGCTCCTCTGCCATCATGGCTGCATCAGTAATGGCCTTCTTGGCCTTTTCCTCAGCATTCCTGCACTCCTGCACAGCCTCTTCCACCTCAGACTGAAGCTGGGACGTATCGGCCTCCAGCTTCTTCTTCTGGTTTATCAGGCTGGTGTTCTGAAGATTCAGAAGAGATGAGAGTAAATGAGAGCTGCAGACTCTACTGTTACTGGTTATTCTCAGTCTCTAAATGTAACTGTCATTGGTGATTATCAAAATAAATGAATGTATAGTTCCTGTATCTTACCTGTGAGTGCAGTAACTGCACTCTCTCACTGACATCCAGCAGCTCTTGCTCAGCAAGTTTCCGACAACGTTCAGTTTGCTCGAGAGCGGACCTCAGCTCCTCCAGTTCAGCCTGCATCAGGTTGTTACGCCTCTCAACGATTGCCATGTTCTCCTTAAGATCCTCATTGCCCCGAAGAGACTCGTCCAGCTGGATTTGAGAATCTTTGAGGTGAGCATGGACAGTCTTGAGCTGCTTCTGGGCTTCAGACGCCTGCCGGTTGGCCTGGCTGAGCTGGATCTCCATCTCATTGAGGTCTCCTTCCATCTTCTTCTTCAAGCGGAGGGCCTCATTCCTGCTGCGGCACTCTGCTTCCAGAGAGCTCTGCAGGGTGTCTATGTTCCTCTGCAGGTTCCTTTTGGTCTGCTCCATCTCCTCATCCTTCTCAGCCAACTTCCTTTCGATTTCAGCCTTAACCTGATTGAACTCAAGCTGGGCTCTCAGAATCTTGCCCTCTTCATGCTCCAAGGAGGCCTGATAAGAGTAATGCTTCTAATTACAAAACACCTATGCTGAAAGTACATCGTTATACACGGTATTGTGTATATATGTATATATTTTTAAGTATAAGTGAACCCCCTGTTTCAGTTCAAATTTGAACACTGAGATTTCAAATATATTGTTTTGGGCTGAGATTTCTAGGACAGAGGGGTATGTTGTGTATGAATGTTATTATGAGCCAGTTGTATGAAATACAAGTGTCCAAGGCTTAACCCTCTCTTGGACGTGGACAGCAAATTTAATCTGTCCAAACTGAGCGCCACGAATCTATTCACACACACTATTTATATGATGATGTTATTACCATATGGTGGTAATACGATACTATTTTTGAACTAAGTTAAGCGATTTTGGATTCAATGCATCTTTAAAATCATGCCCATACCTCTGCTTCCTCCAGAGCAGATTGGATCTCACTCTTCTCCTGTTCCAGCTGTTTCCTCAGTTTCTCCAGTTCATGGATGCTCTTTGATCCCTCACCAAGTTGCTCAGTAAGGTCTGAAATTTCCTCTGTTTTTCATTCCCAAACAAACAACACCAAATGACATAACATTAGCCTTGTGACTTGGTTAATGCAAACCGTAACAGCAACACTATGGAGATCCTACCTTGGAGGTTCTTGTTCTCTCTCTTAATGGTCTCCAGGTGATCCAGAGCTTCCTCGTAGGAGTTCTTCAGTTTGAAGAGCTCAGTGCTCAGAGACCGTGCCTCCTTCTGGGAGCTCTCCAGCTCGCACTGAGACTCCTCGTACTTCTGCTTCCACTCAGATAGGACCTACATTTACAAATGCATAGTTGGGCAATTTTCATGATTGTCCTGCATTCCAAATGTTATCGGACCTAATCGGGTCCGATTGCAAAGAAACATGAACTCAAACGCTAACTTCAATGGTGTTATTTTGATCAATCCTTCACAATCACCCCTATATAATGTTTTATGATTTTCTCTGTTGACCTTATACTACATATAGTCTTTTTAATGAAGAACTGCCTTGCCTTATCAAAGTTTCTTTGCTTTTTGTCCAGAGCGGCAGCAGCAGCATTAGACCTCTCCACATCCACCATGAGATCTTCAATCTCATTCTGCAGTCTGTGTTTGGTCTTCTCCAGGGAGGAACATTTAGCATTGACTGCCTCCACAGCCTCCTCAGCATCCTGAAGACGCTGAGCCAGCTTCTTCCTTCAGAAACCAAACAATCAAACCATTGTTGGTGCTGGATATGTTCGTACTCCTTTAAATCATAAATTATCGGTGGTGCTTTGTTTTAGTACAGAGGTTGCTCAGTCATCTAACAGACAAACTTTTTGTTCGTCTTACATTTTAAAAGCAACATAACACAAACAAAAAGCTGATCTGCAGGATGAAATTATGTTTTTCTTTCTGGAAATGAAAGATAAGGTTAGCATTGTTAGTCTCCATCTTTCTTACTTGGCCTCCTCTAGTTCCTCGGTCCTCTGGATGGCATCAGTTTCATACTTGGTTCTCCACTGAGCCACCTCAGAGTTAGCCTTGGACATGCTGCGCTGGAGCTCAGCCTTGGCCTCCTGCTCCTCCTCATACTGCTCTCTCAGCAGGTCGCAGTCATGGCGGGAAGACTGCACTGCATGGGCTAATGCATTCTTGGCCTGTTATGAAATTGAATCACAGGATTATCGTAGTGCACATTGATTGCACTTTATTCAAGGCCAGTTGTTTACACTGCCTTGAAACGAAATATAAGACCAGGAAAGCCCTAGAATGTACCTTTGTCTCCTCTTCTAGTTGTCTCTTGAGGTCCTCAATCTGCTGAGTGTAGGACAGTTTTCCTCTTGTGAGCTGAGACACCAGGGAGTCCTTGTCCTCCATTTGCCTCGAGAGCTCACCTTGTGTTTTAAGAAGCATAATAAACATTTTGTAGTTGGTGTTCCATGGTTTAAAACAATATGAAACTGATCGCATTGTTACGTCCTTGAGCTTCACCAAAGACCAAAGAATAAAAGAACGTACCATTTTCCGTCTGCAGCTTTGCCTTTTGCATGTTGAAGTCATTGATGCAACGTTGACCCTCTTCATATTTAGTCTTGTATTCACTATTCTGATCTTCCAAGGTCCTGCACATTTTCTCTAGGTTTGTCTGAAATTAAACATATCACAGTGTACTGATTCATTGACTTATTTATTTTATTACCTCATTAGACCACACAATATTAAATATAATATTATTATCTCATTAGACCACACATTCTTAGTGCCAACATCAGTTCTGACTAATATCGGCTTCTTCAGAGTGGTCAAGACAACGCCATTAAAAAGTATATATTTTTAGATAAATCTGACCCTATAGGCATGGCTTCTTTACCATTCTGCCGCCAGAGTCTGTTTACCTCGTACCTCTGAATAAACCATGTGTTGAACCTCTACCACTCTTCGAGTCATACCTACCCCCGAAACCATGATACCAAAGTTTTATTTTGGCAAAGAGAGCAAAATAAATGAATGAATCAAACCTTTGTCTTAACGATATGTTCCATGTTGGAGACCACATCGTCCAGCTCCAGTCTGAGCTCGCTCTTCTCCTTCTCCAGCTTCTGCTTGACTCTCTGCAGGTTGTCGATCTGCTCCCCGAGGTCGGCCACACTGTCAGCTTGCTTCTTCCGGAGTGTGGCAGCGGTGGACTCGTGTTGCAGAGTAGCCTCTTCAAGGTCTCTGCGGAGCTTCTGGAACTCAGCCTCCCTCTTCTTGTTCATCTCAATCTGGGCAGATGTTGCTCCGCCAGCCTCCTCCAGCCTCTCACTGATCTCCTCCAGCTCTCTGGCCAAGTCTGCTCTCTGTTTCTCCACCTTGGCCCGGGCAGCTCGCTCTGCCTCAAGCTCCTCTTCCAGTTCTTCAATGCGGGCCTAATGAAGATGAAAGTACTCATAACATCACATTGTTTCAACTTTTTTCTGCTTTTTGTGATCTCACTTTTTTTTTTAAATCGTATTTACCTGAAGCTCTTTCAGTTTCTTTTGAAGCTGAATGCTAATTGCCTGCTCATCTTCAATTTTACTGTTGAGTTGGCTAACTTCAAAGTCTTTCCTGTGGTGGCAGAAACAGTTGAGAGGTCAAAAACATATTTAATATTTGTTCCATATCATTGTATGTTATCTGTAGTTCATGTATGTAATTGGAGTGAGGTGTTTACTTTTTAAGACGCTCTTCAAGTTGCTGCTTGTCGTTCTCAAGGTCCATTAGGCTTTCCTGAGTTAACTTCAAGTCTCCTTCCAACTTTCTCTTAGCTCTCTCAAGGTCCATACGAATTTTCTTCTCTTGTTCCAGTGAGCCTTCAAGCTGAATAAAGTATCACATGGATGAAATAATCAAGACATTTTTTTAAGTTATCGAGTCTGTAGAGCTGTCAAACCACAATCATAAGTTATCAGGACATGCGGTATCCTACTTACATCATCCACTTGCTGCTCCAGCTTGACTTTGGCCTTGGTCAGAGTGTTGACTTTGTCTTCTTCGCTCTGAAGGTCATCCAGTGTTTGCTGATGAGACTCCTGTAATGCTTTCTTCTCCTTGGTCAGCTTGGTAATGATTTCATCCAGAGAAGCCATTTCCTCAACTAGGTTCTTCACCTACAAATGTGGCATTGACATGTTGCTTATGAAATGATCAAACCAATCGCTCGCAATCTGTTGTCCTCAAAAATATATGAAGATTTGTCCTACCTTGTTCTCAGTGGCATGTTTCTCTTTCTCCACCTTTGCCAGCGTTAGCTCCAGGTCATCTATATCCTTCTTCAACTCGGAGCACTCATCTTCCAGCTTCCTCTTCTTAGCAGTAAGTTCAGCGTTCATCTCCTCCTCATCCTCCAGTCTCTCGGAAAGCTCCTTGGCCTTTGCTTCCATCTGAATCTTATTTTTGATAAGCCCTTCACATCTTTCCTCCGCATCTACAAGATTATCTTGTTCCTGTAATACATATTGGTCATGTTATTAATATGACTTTAATACTGCTGTATGCATTCATAAAATGTGAATAAAACTTACAGCTTGGACACCGAGCTGCAGGTCATTCTTCTCTTGGAGAAGAGACACCATTTTCTCCTCTAGTTCCTTCCTGCGAGCCTCTGACTTTGCGTAAGCCTCCTTCAACTTCAGGAATTCTTCCTTCATGTTGGCCATCTCTTTCTCTGCCTCAGCTGATCTCAGCAGAGGTTTGATCTTGAAGAACAGCTTCATCCAGGGCCAGTTCTTCACTCCCATGAAGGCGCGGATGTTCCACTGGATAACCAGCAGTGCATCTCTGTTAGAGAGCAAGGCAATCATAAATAATTAAATAATGTCATTTATGACGTAGTAATATTTATACTACTTTAACTGCAAATAATTATCCAAAAAGGAGTATCATAATGTGTGTTAATGTCTGAGGAGAAAACATACTAAATACAATTATATATTGGCATTATTAGTTCAAGGCTTGCTTCATTTCATGATTGTCTGACCTTCGCTCCACAATCTTCTGGAATTCCAGTCTTGCAAGGAGTCCCCTTGCCCGAGACTGGATCCCAGATATGATAAGTGACAGACGGTCATCTCTCATCTCCTCAAGTGTCCCGAGGAGACCAGCCTTGAAGAACACCTAGAACCCATTACAGAAACAACTTAATGATCAAGCATGCAACTGGTGCTGGATCAAATCCAACCAGTTGAATGTAGCTTTGTGCATATTTGATGAATGAATTATTACTTTAGTGTGTCCAAACTTGTACTGGTTGTGATCAATATCCAGACAACCAAGTAGCTTCTCAGCCCCTTTCCTGCTGTCTATA
The DNA here is from genome assembly GCF_964030765.1 of Micromesistius poutassou. Lineage (NCBI taxonomy): Eukaryota > Metazoa > Chordata > Actinopteri > Gadiformes > Gadidae > Micromesistius > Micromesistius poutassou. The sequence goes on from NC_140286.1 coordinate 4,344,611, forward strand.
AATTGTCCGTCTGGGATTGCAGCAGGATTAAGGATGCGGTATCTGCAATATAGGTATTATATTACTCAAATGAAATTGTACAATTGTTATACATGACCGACAACCTTCTCATGGAGTTACCTCTGTTTGAAATCTGCATACAGAATCCTGTTGGGGAAGCCCTTCCTGCAGATCCTGATGCCTTCCAGCACACCGTTACAGCGTAGCTGGTGCATCACCAGAGGGTTCTCCATGGCCCCAGGATTCTTGCTCTCATTGGGGATGATGCAGCGGACAAAGTGAGGGTGAGTAGACCTCAAGTTGGTCATCAGCTTGTTCAGGTTCTCCTGTTAATAGGAAAATAAACACATTTTCTACACTTGTTATACAGATGTTGAACTCTGAACTTAATCATAAAACTATTCTTAATCTTAAAAATGACTGACATGTTTTGTTTTGTTGTCAAGCAAAGGTAAATTATCTTGACTGGATTATCAATTAATTAATTAATCGTTGATTAACCACAACGATTTTGAATCATGATGGCCTCGTGTTTGTATTCTCTTCAGTCACACTAGTAGTTTTGCTAACCCTGTGCAACGCTGATACAGTCTGGAAGGAGGATCCCTTCTTCTTTCCACCACCTTTTCCTCCTTTTCCATCTGATGATCAATGACAAAAAAATTGAAAATTCTCAATTAAACCAAGACAATATTGATGATCCTGCTCTTGTAGTCAATAAGATATCCTCTTTCCAAATGTGTTTACCTGAATCTGAACCAGCATAATTTACGAAGAGGCTGGCCAACATTTTAAGATTCGACTTCTGATAAAGTCCCACAACAGTTTCATTCAGCGGATCCTTGTTCTTCACCAGCCAGTTAAAGATGTTGTAGTCCACAGTGCCAGCGTAGTGAACCAAGGAGAAGTGGGCCTCTGGTTTCCCCTTGACAAGCCTAGGCTTCTGGAAGTTGTTGGATTTTCCCAGGTGGTTGTCATACAGCTTGGCCTTGAATGTGGCATCACTGGCCTTGGGGAACATGCACTCCTCTTCAAGGATGGACATGATACCCATGGGCTAAGGAGAGGGAAAAGTGTGTAACACTATATTAAATATCATAATATATGTATTTTGACACTTAATTCATTGGGAACCATTTCCATATCTTACCTTTTCAATCAAGTCGATGCAGGCCTGCAAGTCCATACCGAAGTCAATGAAAGTCCATTCAATGCCCTCTTTCTTGTACTCTTCCTGCTCCAGCACAAACATGTGGTGGTTGAAAAACTGTTGCAGTTTTTCATTGGTGAAGTTGATGCAGAGCTGCTCGAAAGTGTTGTACTGAAACAGAAAATGTAATTGATTGGTTAATATACAGTATATTGCAAATATATGAAAATAGTCTACACAGATCATCTGTGCTCACATCAAAGATCTCAAATCCAGCAATGTCCAGCACACCAATGAAGTACTGGCGGGGCTGCTTGGTGTCGAGGGACTGGTTGATCCTCACCACCATCCACAAGAACATCTTCTCATACACTGACTTGGACAGCGCACCGATGGCATAGTACACCTTGCATGGAAATACATAATTTAATTAACATTTTCTACAACAACCAGATCAAATATTTTGACACCCTTTGAACATTGACACACCTGCTGAACACTTTGTCCCTTGGTGACCCACTCATTCCCTACTTTGACTCTTGGGTGACACAAACCCTTGATGAGGTCTGCAGAGTTCAGGCCCATCAGATACGCAACTTTGTCAGCATCTGCAGAGGGGCAAAGATAAACAGTATTTACAGTCTTGCCTAACGGTTGCCTTCTGGACATGGTTGTCTGCTTGTCTGCTCATCATAATTTAACATGGCTCACCCTCACTGCCATCAGGCTCAGCCTGCTCCTCACGCTGCTTCTGCTTGAACCTCATGTTGCCATAGTGCATGATGGCACCAATCATCTTATAGATGCCATTTTTGTCTTCTTGGGTGAAGCCCAGCACATCAAAAGCATCCTAGTTGAGGAGAAAGAATGCATGGTATTGGCACTACAATTCACACTCTAGGATAGAGAATGAATGTTTTTCCTCACAATAGGAAAATAATAATCTGGATTTACATCAGTCATCAGTAGTTCATCAGCATCATTGATGGAGGCTACTGTCGTCTCCCCTTGAGAAATGAAGGAGTAGTCATAGGGGTTGTTGGTGATGAGCAGCATTTCTGAAATTGAAAAAAAAAAAAAAAAAAAATGCATCATGTGATGGTTGTGAATATAATATGGTTGTAGCTAGTTCTGGCAGGGACCTCTAGTCTATACGCTGCGGCTGATGGCTAACACGGTCCAATCAAACGCACATACACTGATATGCAGTCAACACTGATAGCAGCATTCTCCCACAAGCACCCCAGCCTCCTCCGGCTTTGGTTCTGCTCTGTAACATATACTATGGGTTGAGATATCTGATGTACCCCATAGGGGATTGTATAGTGCTCCCTGTTGTCAAATGTTGGTATGCTGTTGGTATTCTGTATCTGACATCTGTATGTTTTGCTTTAAATCCGACAGCAGGAAGCGGCTGAATAAAGTTGAACAATACCGCAAAACTCAATTGTGTTACCATTTCATGAACTAAATGGTTAAATCTATAACATGAGTGATTCCCGACAATAGTAGTATAATGCAAAATAGTGTAATATGGGGTCTTTGTTTTACCAAGCAACTCAGGTTTCTTCTGGGACAGAATCTGGTAGAAGATGTGGTAATCTCTCTCAGCCTTCAGCTGGAAAGTGACACGAGACTTTTCCAATAGATCTGTGAAGAGGCATAGATCTAGTCAGACAAGTTTATTCGTAAAGCATATTTAGTATTTATCTAAGGATTCCTAACAATTCTCCTCAAAATGCAAGAAAATCTGGTTGAAGCCTTGTATGGATCAGA
>NC_140286.1:4352536-4497536 GCF_964030765.1 Micromesistius poutassou
TTGTTTTAAGCCTGTTGGATGGGTAATAAGATATCGCAAACCGCTTCCTTTGTTTGCTCAAAAGTCTGGTGTGCATGAGTTATTATCAGTCTCTACCCTCATATAGCCTCCTCCCAGCCTTAATGTTTAGACCCAGTCGGACAGCCCTGATGGGGCTTTACTTGTCTTACCCCAAGGTAAATCCCATACAATGACAGATGCACATGTATAGCACTGGCAGGCTGAGGGTGGACAGTTACTACGTAGAAACAGGTATTTATTTTTACCCAACAACAATGCTCAAATTCTGCTTGGATTAACAAGTTGCATTTTGGGATATGCTCTTTATTGTGAATTCTGGATTTAAACTTTATTGGCTGGTCTGAATTTAATCCTGCATGCATAAATAAGCATAATTCTGATCTGTATCAGAGCCCTGTGGTTAGCATTTGCATATAGTATGTGCTTTATGTATATCGTAATATTAATTTCTACACCAAGTAATGTAAAGTTAGGTTGGCCTGGTTTATAAAACAGCCCATATTATAAATAATCAATGACCAAATGAACAGTTATAAATAGATTGTGAATGCAATGTGCTTCTACAGATGGTTTGTTTAGATGGCCTCTGTTGCCATTCTGAGTAGGGGAAGAGTCTGAGGCGGACAGGGATTCAGCGGGGCCAGCTGCTGGTGATTATTCATGCCATTATTACGGGCCTTATTATTATGGCCCTGTGTTTTTTCAAGTGCTATTTTAAGAACTGCAATTTGTTTTTTATTATCTCTCTTCCGCATTGTTGAAGCTATCCTCACCTAACCTTTGTGGTTCCTTGAAGCACTCTTCCATCCCATTTTACTGGTTTCCAATGTGTTTTTATTGCCAGGCATCTGGCACTTGGCCTCAACTCATCAACTTATCTCAGCTGCCATCTTGGGCAGTGTATTTGTTAGACAATAACATCATCGGGAGCTGCCAAACAATTTTGATTTAGTAAGCACAACAAGAAAACCTCTGCTTGTTCGGGAATAGTAACTAAATGTCTTCATGTCAGTCAGCATATTATTATTTTGCCCACTGTGATTTGAATGATTGTGATTTTGTTCTGTTGCAATCCTTTATTTTAGTAATTGGGAAATAAGAAGTAGGATACAGCAGGTATTTGCATGATGAGTTTTTATTGAATCCTACATGTGTTAAGCATTGTACTACACACAGCAGACATAGGATTGCAGGAAGTATCCAGAGCTTCACTCCTCATCAAACCCTTTCTGTGAAAGCAAGGGGAAGTGGGGAAGGTAAGACAAAATAAACATCTGTTACATTTGGTTGGGGTTTAGATTAGAGAGGTTTCATGGGTTTGATTAGGATCAGCAATATGTACCCATGGGTAATACAGCATGTATGTACACCATGAAGCATTAAAGAGACGGGGAGCCGACAGAGGGCAGCATCTACTGGGGTCAGAGTGTCATGCACAGTGAAGCCACGCTACGAACCTTGGAGCCCACATCCCGGCTCTTGGCCCTCAGCTTGTTGACCTGCGTCTCAGCGATGTCCGCTCTCTCCTCAGCCTCGTCCAGCTCGTGCTGCAGCTTACGGAACTTGCCCAGGTGGGAGTTGGCCTGTTCCTCCTGTGGAATTCAGAGGACAACAATTGCTGCCTGTGCTCACAGTACATGGATGCACAAAAGCTGAGTATGAGTCCTAAGTATTCTTATATTTTATGGACTTACAGCCTCCTCAGATGTCCTCTTGTAGGCTTTGACCTTCAGCTGCAGCTTGTCTACCAGGTCTTCGAGACGAGCCACATTCTTACGATCCTCCTCAGTCTGTGAATAGTGAGAACAGGCATTTCAGTATCTTTGGGTTGGAATTTAAATCTGAGGATGCTGTGATAAGGATGATGCTTTGGTGAGGAGGCTGTAAAGTCTGAGGTCCAAACCTGGTAGGTCAGCTCCTTCAGGCGACGTTCATATTTGCGAATCCCCTTGATCGCTTCACCGTTCTTCTTCTGCTCGGCTTCAACTTCATTCTCTAGTTCCTTCACCTGGAATAAGTAGAAGTGATAAAAATCCCTTGTTCTAATTGTTCTCAATTACATTTAAAACCGTGGCTTACTCACCCTATTCTCCAGTTTCTGGATCTGCTTCTTGCCCCCCTTCATAGCAATCTGCTCTGCCTCATCCAGGCGGTGCTGAAGGTCCTTGATGGTCTGCTCCATGTTCTTCTTCATGCGCTCCAGGTGAGAGCTGGTGTCCTGCTCCTTCTTCAGCTCCTCTGCCATCATGGCCGCATCAGTAATGGCCTTCTTGGCCTTTTCCTCAGCATTCCTGCACTCCTGCACAGCCTCTTCCACCTCAGACTGAAGCTGGGACGAATCGGCCTCCAGCTTCTTCTTCTGGTTTATCAGGCTGGTGTTCTGAACAACAGATGTTAAAATCATTTTTACATAATACTACTGTGCATCTAAATAGTATACATCTCTGAAGGATTGACTGTACCTGTGAGTGCAGTAGCTGCACCCTCTCAGTGACATCCAGCAGCTCTTGCTCAGCAAGCTTGCGAGCTCGCTCAGTTTGTTCCACCAAGATCCTGAGCTCCTCCAGTTCAGCCTGCATCAGGTTGTTACGCCTCTCAACCATTGCTATGTTCTCCTTCAGATCATCATTGGACCGAAGAGACTCATCCAGCTGAAGCTGACAGTCCTTTTAGATGGGATGAAATGTAAAATTAATTTAATATGGTTTCTACCAAGGCAAGAAGTAATAGAAAGTTACATTTAACACATTCAATTCACATACCTTGAGATGAGCATGGACAGACTTGAGCTGCTTCTGGGCTTCAGACGCCTGCCGGTTGGCCTGGCTGAGCTGGATCTCCATCTCATTGAGGTCTCCCTCCATCTTCTTCTTTATGCGCAGGGCCTCATTCCTGCTGCGGGTCTCTGACTCAAGAGAGCTCTGCAGGGTATCAATGTTCCTCTGCATGTTCTTCTTGCTCTGCTCCATCTCCTCATCTTTCTCCGCCATCTTGCGTTCTATCTCAGCCTTTATCTGGTTAAACTCCAGCTGGGCTCTGAGAATCTTGCCCTCCTCATGCTCAAGGGAAGCCTAGATTCAATGATATGGTATTCACTTAAGCTTTAACACTTTAAACTAGCATTTTTTCACCCTCGATCAATAATGCATTATTAATTAACGGAAACCATATTTACAGAATATTTCACCCATATATATACCTCTGCTTCCTCAAGAGCAGCTTGAATCTCACTCTTTTCTTGATCCATCTGCTTTCGGATCTTCTCTAACTCATGGATGGTCTTTGCGCCCTCACCAAGTTGCTCAGTAAGGTCAGAAACCTCCTCTGTCAATCACATGAGAGGGAAATCATGTTAATGTTGTTCATGGTGGACTTTGCTTCACAGCAAAAGCATTCATACATGATGACATTACCTTGGAGGTTCTTGTTCTCTCTCTTCATGGTCTCAAGGTGATCCAGAGATTCCTCGTAGGAGTTCTTCAGTTTGAAGAGCTCAGTGCTCAAAGACCGTGCCTCCTTCTGGGAGCTCTCCAGCTCACACTGAGACTCCTCAAACTTCTGCTTCCACTCAGATAGGACCTACATTTACACATATAGCAGAATTCATGTTTTTTTTTCCTCATAATTTTCCAGTTTTTTAATCATCAATTAATATAATAATATAATATAATATAATGTTTTCAGGGCCAATGACCACCATAGCATTTCAAAAGCAAGTTCAATGACATTTTGCTATACTTTGTCAAAGTTTCTTTGCTTTTTGTCCAGAGCGGCAGCAGCAGCATTAGACCTCTCCACATCCACCATGAGATCTTCAATCTCATTCTGCAGTCTGTGTTTGGTCTTCTCCAGGGAGGAACATTTAGCATTGACTGCCTCCACAGCCTCCTCAGCATCCTGAAGACGCTGGGCCAGCTTCTTCCTATGGAAGCAATATTCAGTCTTCATTGAAGGAACAATATATTCAATATATTCCTCTCCTCTCTTTATGGCAGAGAAAAGAGAAGTCATCATCGTATTGATGACTATCTTATTTAAGCTTGTCATTCAAAACCTCCTGAAGACACTGGCCATCTTACATCATTGACTTGCCAATGAATAACTTATTCCTAATAATTTATTCATTTGTGAGATGTCAAATACACTTACTTAGCATCCTCTAGTTCCTCGGTCCTCTGGATGGCATCAGTTTCATACTTGGTTCTCCACTGAGCCACCTCAGAGTTAGCCTTGGACATGCTGCGCTGGAGCTCAGCCTTGGCCTCCTGCTCCTCCTCATACTGCTCTCTCAGCAGGTCGCAGTCATGGCGGGAAGACTGCACTGCATGGGCTAATGCATTCTTGGCCTGGATACATTTGGAGAAGGAGAATTAAATGACACATTGCTGCAATTAAAAATTAAGAGAAGTTGAAAACGTTCTGGTTGTGTACCTTGACTTCCTCTTCCAACTGCCTCTTCAGATCTTCAAGCTGCTGGTTGTAAGAAGTCTTTCCTCTGGTCAGTTGCGAGACAAGAGATTCTTTCTCTTCCAGCTGTCTCGAAAACTCACCTGGATTCACAAATGAAGCTGTGTTAAATAATAGTTGTTCTAAAATCCAAATAACAGTTGATAGTAGTAACAATGCCATACTGACCATTTTCAGCTTGAAGTTTTGCCCTTTGAGTTACAAAGTCATTGATAGATCTTTGGTATTCCTCACACTTGATTCTGTATTCATTCATCTGATCTTCCATAGTTCTGCCGCTTTTCTCCAAGTTAATCTTAAAAGACATTTTTAGAAGAACATCAAACTTTACAATATGTTTCTTTAAATAAAATCTCTTAAAGTGTATTTTCCACTCGCACAACATTATTTATTTTTCTGGTAATCTTCTGCCGAGGATTCACATACCTTAGACTTCACCGTATGTTCCATGTTGGAGACCACATCGTCCAGCTCCAGTCTGAGCTCGCTCTTCTCCTTCTCCAGCTTCTGCTTGACTCTCTGCAGGTTGTCGATCTGCTCCCCGAGGTCGGCCACACTGTCAGCTTGCTTCTTCCGGAGTGTGGCAGCGGTGGCCTCGTGTTGCAGAGTAGCCTCTTCAAGGTCTCTGCGGAGCTTCAGGAACTCGGCTTCCCTCTTCTTGTTCATCTCAATCTGGGCAGATGTTGCTCCGCCAGCCTCCTCCAGCCTCTCACTGATCTCCTCCAGCTCTCTGGCCAAGTCTGCTCTCTGTTTCTCCACCTTGGCCCGGGCAGCTCGCTCTGCCTCAAGCTCTTCTTCCAGTTCTTCTACACGAGCCTAATACAAAATGATGATATGTTGTATCATTTCATATCACTTCATAATTATCATTTTATGTAAGATCTTTTTTGTTCTACCTGCAACTCCTTCAATTTTTTCTGGAGCTGAATAATTATAGATTGTTCGTCTTCAAGTTTGCTGTTTAGTTGACTGACTTCAAAGTCTTTCCTGGAAAAAGTATTAATTTCATTAGTAAGAAAAAAAATATATTATAAAAAATTAAAGATGAAAGAAAATGCCTTGCTTTTGTCCAATCGTACTTTTTGAGACGCTCCTCCAGCTGTTGCTTGTCATTCTCCAGGTCCATCACACACTCCTGTGTCAGCTTCAGGTCACCCTCCAGCTTTCTCTTGGCTCTTTCAAGGTCCATTCGGACCTTCTTCTCTTGCTCAAGAGATCCCTCGAGCTATAAATGGTTGAAGTAAAGTACACATGCAAAGAAGGTGAAGTACAATATATATATATATTTTTTAGTTTTGATATATGGTTTCAATCACATTTTTATGACATTTGTGAATTTGACTCTTACATCGTCCACTTGCTGCTCCAGCTTGGCTTTGGCCTTGGTCAGAGTGTTGACTTTGTCTTCTTCACTCTGCAGGTCATCCAGTGTTTGCTGATGAGCCTCCTGTAAGGCTTTCTTCTCCTTGGTGAGCTTCGCAATGATTTCATCCAGACAAGCCATTTCCTCCACTAGGTTCTTCACCTACAAATGTGGAAATGATTTGTTAATGTCATGATGAAATCACAATACTGCTTCTATGGTTCTCAGGATTGTCAAAGGATTTGTCTTACCTTGTTCTCAGTTGCATGCTTCTCTTTCTCCACCTTTGCCAGCGTTAGCTCCAGGTCATCTATATCCTTCTTCAACTCAGAGCACTCATCTTCTAGCTTTCTTTTCTTAGCGGTCAGTTCAGCGTTCATCTCCTCCTCGTCCTCCAGTCTCTCAGTGAGCTCCTTAGATTTGGCCTCTAATTGGATCTTGTTTTTGATCAGGCCCTCACATCGCTCTTCTGCATCACAAAGATTGTCTTGCTCCTACCGGAGAAAAAATAATATTTGTGTATTTTAATACATTCTTAAATAATAATGCGGAAAATTAACACAATTCAAAACATTCTTACAGCTTGAACACTGAGTTGCAGGTCGTTCTTCTCTTGGAGAAGAGACACCATTTTCTCCTCTAGTTCCTTCCTGCGAGCCTCTGACTTTGCGTAAGCCTCCTTCAACTTCAGGAATTCTTCCTTCATGTTGGCCATCTCTTTCTCAGACTCGGCCGATCTCAGCAGAGGTTTGATCTTGAAGAACAGCTTCATCCAGGGCCAGTTCTTCACTCCCATGAAGGCACGGATGTTCCACTGGATAACCAGCAGTGCATCTCTGAAGAGAAAACAATGATTATAAATGTACCACAGAATACCGTCACGTTTATTAAGCTCTCGTTTCTAAAGAAATATGAAGCCACGGATACCTGCGCTCGACGATCTTCTGGTACTCAATGCGAGACAAGAGACCACGAGATCTGGCCTGAATCCCAGTGATTATCTTTGACAGACGCTCATCTCTCATTTCCTCTAGCAGACCCAGCAGACCAGCCTTGAAGAACACCTGCGAAGATCCATGTTATGGTCTTGAGATTCAAGCTCTTGCTTATTGTAAGGATAATATTGAATCAAATACATTTATGCATTATGCTCACAGCTTTTGAGAAAATGCCCTTCTGGGAAATAGTTTCCCAGATGTTTTAGCTTCCGAGAAACTAGTGTTCGTACTGTACTGTACCATATTGTACTGTACCTTGGTGTGTCCAAACTTGTACTGATTATGATCAATCTCCAGAGAGCCCAATAGCTTCTCTGCTCCCTTCCTGCTGTCGATGAACTGTCCCTCAGGGATTGCAGCAGGGTTAAGGATGCGGTATCTGCACTGGCCATATTTACAATGATCAACTTCACAACTTTAATCTGGGGCTGTATTCCATTACAATGAAGATATTACCTCTGTCGGAAATCCCCATACAGAATCCTGTTGGGGAAGCCCTTCCTGCAGATCCTGATGCCTTCGAGCACACCATTACAGCGTAGCTGGTGCATCACCAGAGGGTTCTCCATGGCCCCAGGAGTCTTGCTCTCATTGGGGATGATGCAACGGACAAAGTGAGGGTGAGTAGACCTCAAGTTGGTCATCAGCTTGTTCAGGTTCTCCTGTTATGTCATTAAAGGTTTGGAAGAATTTTTTGTTGAGTGATTCTCGCTCTCGTATGTTGTAGCTAGTAACTGCTAATAAATGTAACTTCTCCAACAAGTAACATAAATGTCACACAATACCCTATGAAGAGCAGACACAGTTTGGAATGATGCGCCTTTCTTCTTTTTCTCCTTCTTTTCCGCCGTTACTGTCAAGACAAAACATGCTCTCTCGTTATTCTACAATATATGATATACTATGTTAGTATTGGATGGTCAGTGAGTAAATTAAGGAGAAAGTACCTGATTCTGCTCCAGCATAGCCAATAAAAATTAAAGAAAGTAGCTTGAGAGCGGACTTCTGGTAAAGTCCCACAACGGTTTCATTGAGGGGATCCTTGTTCTTCACCAGCCAATTACAGATGTTGTAATCAACGACACCAGCATAGTGACCGAGGGCAAAATGGGCCTCTGGTTTCCCCTTGACAAGCCTAGGCTTCTGGAAGTTGTTGGATTTTCCAAGGTGGTTGTCATACAGCTTGGCCTTGAATGTGGAATCACTGGCCTTAGGGAACATGCACTCCTCTTCAAGGATGGACATGATGCCCATGGGCTGAGGAGAGGAAAAAGTGGGTAATTTAATAGATATTATTCATCAATCATAATCAATGTATTTTGAAACTTAAACAATAGGGAACTATTTCCATATCTTACCTTTTCAATCAGGTCAATGCAGGCCTGCAAGTCCATACCGAAGTCAATGAAAGTCCATTCAATGCCCTCTTTCTTGTACTCCTCTTGCTCCAGCACAAACATGTGGTGGTTGAAGAACTGTTGCAGTTTTTCATTGGTGAAGTTGATGCAGAGCTGCTCGAAGGTGTTGAACTTTAAGAAGAACAGGAGAACATGCTTATACTCTCACACTTGCCACTGTCAGACACTGTCAGATGATCATTGCTGCTTGTTAAGATTGAGCTAGGATGTTATCACTCACGTCGAAGATCTCAAATCCAGCAATGTCTAACACGCCAATGAAGTACTGGCGAGGCTGCTTGGTCTCTAGGGACTGGTTGATTCTCACCACCATCCACAGGAACATCTTCTCGTACACTGCTTTAGACAGAGCTCCAACAGCATAGCTTACCTGAGGCACGGCGAATCAATACCCACATAACTATTTTAATGTCAACGAACCATGGAGTACGTCAGTGTATGTGTGTTAAGTTGTGATCACACACAATCCTCATAGCATATGTTTTATCCTAATGTCCAGCCAACTCACCTGGTCGACTGTCTGTCCCTTTGTGACCCACTCGTTCCCTACTTTGACTCTTGGATGACAGAGAGCCTTGATGAGGTCAGCAGAGTTCAGGCCCATCAGATAGGCAACTTTGTCAGCCACTGTATGGGGAAATATAAGGTAATTATTTTTTTATTGATCCTATTGCTAAGAATGAATGAATGAAAAGGGAACAGAAAATGTCTTCACCCTCAGAGCAGTCAGCCTCCGCCTGCTCCTCTCGCTGCTTCTGCTTGAACTTCATGTTGCCGTGGTGCATGATGGCCCCCGTCAGCTTGTACACAGAGTTCTTCTCCTCTTGAGTGAAGCCCAGCACATCAAAGGCACTCTACCAAGACAGGTCAACCAGAAGTCAGACAAAAAGCAGTGATTTCCTGAATCAACAGACATTTCTTTGAATCTTTAAAATACATCCCCTGCCCAGCAGTCAGGCGATAACGTTTATTCTTTAGTGCCCGGTGAAGTTTGGACCTCTACATTATACTCCATGCCATGTTCCCTGTCATATATATACGTTGTTCTCAAACCCCAGAGGGTGAAATGAAAACAACAATGGGACTGACGTCTGTTGCCATCAGTTCATCTGCATCGTCGATGGAGGCCACTTGGGTTTCCCCCTGGGAGATGAAGGCGTAGTCATATGGGTTGTTAGTGACCAGGAGCATCTCTGGAGAGCAGAGGTGGAGTTCAGAAGGCAGGCATTAGGATATTTAGAATAGTAGAAGTGATGTGCTATATCAATGCTAAACCTGCTACGGTTGGCAATTCAATTTGTTTAAGAGAAAATTTGAATAAATATTTGTGCCTTTTTCTTTGTGCCTCCTTCATACTCACCAAGAAGTTCAGGCTTCTTCTGGGACAGAATCTGGTAGAAAATGTGGTAATCTCTCTCAGCCTTGAGCTGGAAGGTCACACGAGACTTCTCCAGAAGGTCTGGCAAGAATTTAATTTAGAGGTAATAAGTCATGAGTAAATCCCTCAATTATCTTGAGCTGAATAGAAAATAATTATCTTACATGTTTCAATATCGGCAGAGGCTAGCTTCCCTCGCGTGTCGAAATGGATTCGGATGAATTTGCCCTAAAATAAAATATTTGGTTTAAGAATTGTCAGTCATTGTTGTGCATGCAGATTGTTGGGGAACATTTACAGCTAACAATCAAATTATGTTATACATATATGAAAAAAACATACAAATCTCGAGGAGTTGTCATTCCTGATGGTTTTAGCGTTTCCAAAGGCCTCTAGAGCTGGGTTAGCTTGGATGATTTGATCCTCCAATGTACCCTGTGACAAAGGGCAGTGTTTTAGATTAAATGAAACTAGGATGAGGACAATGTCACAACTAAATCAATAAAAACAGGTAGTGACCTCCTTCTTGCTGTCCTTCTTGCCTGAAGCGGCGATGCTGGCAAAGTACTGGATCACACGCTTGGTGTTGACAGTCTTTCCTGCACCGGATTCTCCACTAGAAACACCAAGTATGATTAATGTACATTGGATGGAATGATTAATCCTCATCAGACAAGTACATATTGTTTATTAATGAATCATCATTGCTACGTACGTGATCAGAATTGACTGGTTCTCTCTGTCTGGAAAAGAAGAAACATGCATATTGTTCATGGTAAAGATCCATACTTGGGCTTGAGAAGAACAAATATCACAGTGCCAATTGTTCACCTGCCAGCATGTACTGGTAGGCGTTGTCAGAGATGGAGAAGATATGAGGAGGAGCTTCACTCCTCTTTTTTCCTCTGTAGGCCACCACCACATCTTGTTGGTAGACGGGCAGTGCTTTGTAAGGGTTGACCGTCACACAGAACAGCCCAGAGTACGTCTGAGGGAATAGAGGATGCTCTCAAAATGTATGAATGCATAAACATCATGAATGAACAAACGACATAGAGTACAAACAATATATTCAGCAGTCAAAACAAATGAAACAAAGAGACGGGTGAAGAGAGGACTCACGTAGATCATCCATGCTGCGTAGCGCTCTTTGAGGTTGAACAGCACAGCGGGCTCGTGGAGAAAGGTCAACATGGCCATGTCCTCAATCTTGTCAAACTTGGGAGGGTTCTGTTGCAGAAGATCCACCTGTTTGAGTGTGACCGTCTGGGGAGGAATGAAGACATCGTTACAAAATGTCAGTCCGATAATCATTAGAAAGTGTGCTGGAATTAATGCCAAAAAAAATATTCTGCTGGATTGATTGAATATTTATTTAGTATTTGAGCGGTATTTTGAAAAATTTAATCAAATCTGTTACAATGACTTTGTCACTGTGTTGTTCAATGCCATGTGCAGACCAGCGATGCTTTCAGCATCTATATCCAGGATCCTGCATGCAATGGCATTTACACTAACTTATGAATTCCCTCTTGAGCAATAGCAAATTCTCACTTAGATTAACAAGCACTGGGTGCTGCATGTAACAATGTAGCATCACATAACCTGACTGACCTCTGTAACAGGATCCACAGAGGTACCTCTTTAAAATTCTCTGTCTAGCAGTATCTAAATTAAATTATTAATTATATCAATTAGAAGGATTTACTCCCACATGTGCCAGACCCTAACCCTAACAAATTAGCATAGGTTTTGGTCTTTTCCTAGTGACTAGGCTCTTCCAAGTATTAAAGTAATCAAGTATTAAAAATGCATCAATCTGTTTTTCTGCACCACCCCTCCCTTTGTTCCAGATGCAAACACTTGACCCATCAGGAAAAGGGAACAACCTTGCCGTTCGCGGTCTCCACGGTGGCCATGTCTCCCTCCCGGCTGATAACGGAGGCCTTGACGAACTCCTCCACCTGGTCTGGGACGAAGCATTCCTTCTTCATGTCAAATGGCCGCGTAGACGCCTCCATGCGCTCCTTGTCAGACTTGCGAAGGAACGATGCGGCCTGCCCGAACACGGCCATCATTGCGTCTCCCATGGCGACGCTGTACGCTACGACACAGAGGCTATAGGTCTTTAACCCTGTCTCTATAGGCTGTACGCTACGACACAGAGGCTATAGGTCTTTAACCCTGTCTCTACATATAAGTGTGCTAAACTCTGCAGTACACCAGTTACTTGTCTTATAGTTAACCCTGTCTCTATATGTGATAAAGCATTAAGCAGATGGTCCGGCTTAGTGGTTAGAGATCTTTTATCCTATCTCTCTATGCAATATCACTCCAACAGTTACAGATTTGAACCCTATCTCACTTCGTGAGGGATAGGGATTCATCGGTTGTGATCACATCGGTTTAAAAACTAACACCATAACAAGCCTTGGAGTCAGTCAGATTAGTGCAGCTGTTCCTTCATTCCATTGTTTCATACATTGGTCAAGTCATGTACTTTGATCATGTAATTACAACTGATAGATATGAGCGATGAAACGCAAACATTGTAGGAGTAGGCTAGAAACGTCATCTTTGAAAAATTAAAGTGCCTTGACTACCTTTTCACCTTGGGCCAAGAGCTGGTTGCAGTTTTCAGTTAGTGGTCACCTGCAGCAGAGGTTACTAAGTCCTGCGAGAGAGTGAGCATCAACACAATACAGTTAACTGTCAAGATTCTTCCTATTAAATATTCTAAGCAGCCTCAAGAAAGGTTCAGAAAGGAAAGGCTTCAGCACAACTTGAGCTTGATAAAGAATAAGCCTAGCACCCAGGTTATGCTTTCATGTTAAGGTTACAGCCTCCCCAGGATCTACCCTGCTAGCTACTGTATCCCTGAAACAATGCCCCAGATAGACCTTAAACAAAACAATATAACAATACATTTAGAAATATTATGGATGCAACGTACCCTATGCGATCACACATGCACAGTTTGGGACAGATTGAAATACAATGAAATACAAGAAAAGAAAAGACGCCTGATTGTAGCACATCTTTGGAGTCAGCCATATCATTATACAATACTACGATACGAGAGATTAGGGGGAATTATTATATATATCTACACAGCCAGTGACAGTGACTATGGATAACATCAGTGATTGCGATGCTGAATGGTTAGTAGAGAACCACACAAAGGTAGAGAATGATCGAGCAGTAGACCCCCAGCCCAGCGTCATTTAAATCTACCATCTGGGAAAATGTACTATTTAAATACATGGTGAGGATTACACTTAATATTGGTTGATTTATTATTTATTATTTTAAAAAGTATATATATATATATATATATATATTATATATATAGTACCAAACCGAAAAAGACAATCAAAACTGTGAATTTGAGTGTTAATGCAGACAAACAGCAACTGCAGGGGCACAATATAAACAGACGGGGTTTTAGCAAACCATGGAGGATGAGCAAGCCTCCTACAGGTCTTTCTATTCAGGCTACTAATCACACCAGGGCCAGGTGAAGACCAGCCGAGGACAGATTTTAACTAAGATCAACTGGAAACAGATTTAAACTCGACCAAAAGTCAGACTTGAAACTAGGACCTGGCAAAGATCAGCTGAAGACAGACTTCTACTAAGACCAGCTGAAGACACATTTAAACTCAGACCAGGTGAAGACACATTTAAACTCAGACCAGGTGAAGACACATTTAAACTCAGACCAGGTGAAGACACATTTAATCTCAGACCAGGTGAAGACACATTTAAACTCAGACCAGGTGAAGACAGACTTAAACTAAGACCAGCTGAATACAGACTTAAACTAGGACCCGTGGAAGACACTAGACACTAGCTGAAAACAAGACTTAGACCAGATGGAGATTGGATCAAGACAGACTTACACTTGGACCAGGTGAAGACAGACCAAGAGAGGGGAAGAGCAGGGAGTCAGGTTCACAGGTGAAGAGCGAGCAGCTTCTAACCTGCTGGGGTGGCAGAGATTAAATATATAAACCCCCGGTTCCCCTGCGAGGCCAAAGCACCACCCCTGGCTGCCCTGTCCACCGGTTTGGCATCACATCCCCACATCCCCCCAAATAATGTGACTTTTCAGGAGTCGTGCCAGGAATAAGATAAGCCAGGCTTTCTATCTATAATTCCCCCACACTTTGTCCTCTCTTATGCCAAATATTTACCAGGCTGGATGGAGACCATGTTCCACCCATCTCCCTGTGGGTCCACAGCCAGGGTGTGGAGGGGCAGGTTGTGAAGTCATCTGATTAGGTTTGGAAGAGCACCAACACGACCATATTGTACCAGCACTCTCGGCCCAAACATAGGCATCTGTTAACTCCTGGGTTAAATATATTGATATGCACTGATATGTTTACTATATTTTGTGTAATTGTAGACAATGACAAACAGTCAGTTTGATAGTTGGTTTTATGGTATATGGGCACATATGACGCCTATACTGGCTTTAAATGATTGATTTATGAATTAAATGATTCCATTACTGCTTGGGTATTATCAAATTTGTTTTATGTCGTTTTGTCGAAGTGTGACTGGACTAGACTGATTAGAATTGGTTCTATATCTGTCCATTACCGGTTCGACAACAGGATGCCATCTCCATCCATTCTCTGGATGTCCTTCCTGACCTTCAGTTTCTGGTGGGATTCTGGGAAATGAATAGATTAGCACCACCTGTCAACTGTTATTTCATTCCCTCATTAATATTAATAGATTCAAAGTAAAATGTCGGGTGCTAGCCCTCAGTTTACTTTAAAAGGGATTCTATTACCTAATGATGTCTAACAATACCATGACTGCAAACAATGATGGCCCATAGTGGGAATCCAACCCCTAACCCTGGCAGTGGTAGTGCAATGCTCCACCAGTTGGCTCACACAGGAACGCACTTTAGCATTGTTTCCTCTTCATTACGCTGTCCTATATAATCAGAAAAAACTATTATGGTGGCTGATTCAGTTATGGTTACAGCAAACCTATGTTAGAGACAAAATATGAGAAGAGAAAAAGTAATGATTATGTCTATTGTTGCCACTGATTGACAGCAGTATTTGGCACACCACAACTTGCATGTGACTCAATCCCTAATGATGGTGGAGATAAGTGGCAGCCAGCCCACTTACAAATTATCACTGGACCTATTATGGGATGCCTAGCCCACCCAGACATGGAGCTCTTATCAGTGGGGGGGGTGCATGAGGTTGATGTCCTGGCAACTACCAGGGGCTCACAATAACACACTGCTGTTCGCACCAAGGAACCCAACCACACCTATCTATCACAAGGAGCACCACAACCGATCCATCTCTACCTCCATCATACAGCCATCCATGAGCCATGAATCGTAAATGGTTCTACAATCTAAAACATTTCCCTCAATCATCTCTTCACCGTCACCACCCATCTCTTCTATTTGTTTTACTAACTTTAAAGCTAGGGTAGGCAATTTATGTTAAAAGCATTGATTTCCATATTTGTTAAAATCCTTATAACATCCTGCTGGAATCAATAAACCAAATGCTCTGATAAAATCTTTTAAAACATATCTGGTATCTGGGGCTGTCGGCAGCCCCAAATACTTTTCTAATTACAGGCAGGCCTGTAATTAGCCTGTCCAATTATTTAATTTGGCCCGAATGAAATGATTGGATGGCCTGTCTGTCTGTCTACCTACCTGACATCACGTTATGAGTCTGGTTCTGCAGCCACATGCACTGTGTCTGGTTAAGTCAAGGCCACCCACCAGCAGCTGTTGCAGAGCAGCTGGTGCAGACAGTAGTGGTGGAGCAGCCAGGCTGTCCACAACGACCACAGACGCCTGCTGCTGGGACAACACATCAAACACCACACGTTCCTCCCTGGGCACCTCAAGGGCATTACCAGACCCCTGCAGCTGGTATGCACTGCAATGTCATATGTAAACTGTAGTCCAGCAATGAAGTGGAAGTTAACCTATTTCAGTGTGTATTGTGAGATCTTTGGATATTATATTTGTTATGTTTTACATGAAACTGCAACAATCTGTTTCGAGTTACCGTGTTTCATGAGCATCTCTTCTACACACTATCCATCTGGGTTTCCAATACATTCACATATCCACAAAGCTATGAGCGTAACCCTGAGCAAAATACCCAACCGATGATAATGATATACGGCTGGATCTGTGGGCATCAGGTGGGTGTTTCGATGATTATGATGACTCACAAGATAAGTTTAGGATGAGGAGCTGAAGTTAACTATTCCAGTCCTGCCAGTCGGTCACACCTTCTGCCGACAGTCGTCTGGTCAGCTGGGACAGTGTGGTGGTGTGGACCACAGACGACCAGGCTGTGCTAGACTCACTTAACAGGACACTTCACTCTCGGCCCTGATAAGAACCTAATGGGAGATAAGACAAGTGTTTATTTGACCGGCAGAACAGCAGCCCCACATAGCCGCTGGTTAGAGCCTGTGTTTGCCTCGTCTGTGTGTGTGTGTATGAGGTTCTGGGAGGTCATAAATAGCCTTGCGGGCATACTCAACCCCACTTGGTTAGACCCCTGGTTCACTGTCCTTGGATGGTCATCGGGCCGCGGGGACCCTTCAGTGATAACATTGTCGGCCCCCCATCTAAAGCACTGCAGTGCTGAACAATGCAGAGGCTGTGGTGTGAGGAGATGGAGATTAATGTGTTTCCTTTCCTCTTAGCTCTTTTTGCCAGGATGAGCTCAGGAAACAATGTTTGTGAACCAACTTCTAGGAAAAATTCTACTCTGAACTCAGAAGTTTGCAACAGGTAGGTTGGTTAGTCGGTAAAGCCGTTCTCATCTATCTCATCAATCTGACCCAGCCTCTAATGGCACACTTCTACAGGTCCAACTCCATGGCATCCTGTGGCATCCTAAGTAACCCTAAAACCTTTTTAGAACCTTTTTTTCCCTTTCAATCCCTCTTTCCTTGGAGGCCAAGGAAGCCCCCACAGCCTAGCACACTGTCACATTCAGGTGGACAATCCAATAGTGTACTCTCGTCCGACTCCTGCGTTGTTCAAACCAAGATTTGCATGCAGGCTCTCTCCCTGGACTTTATGGAAACTGATTCCCTCTCTCTCTCTCTCTCTCTCTCTCTCTCTCTCTCTCTCTCTCTCTCTCTCTCTCTCTCTCTCTCTCTCTCTCTCTCTCTTCTCTCGCTCTCTCAGTTTTATGTAGGCTTAGGGTTATGATCTCACGGCTGGCAGCTCTTCTTGAGGCTCATCGACCCCCGCTCTCCCTGTCCCTCATGGCCGCTGGGGGGAAGGAGGGGAGAAATGAGGCGCTGCATCACAGCCGATTAAAGACAGTTATTGTACCATGGTGTGCGGTGGCCAGCTCACTGGTTTCCTTTGTTCTGGATTGGTGTGGCATGGTAGAGATGGTAATCAAACTTTTTCTTCCAAGGATCCTCAAATGGATGTTGTTTACAATGTCTTCGAAATAAATAAAACAACTGAACCATCCCTATGATTGCAACTTATTTTCTGAAATCAATTATTGTTAACGTTAACTGTTTTTATGTAAGTCATAACTATATTATTATTCAGCAAACAATATTTTCGACTGGACTTTACTTTTGAGTCGATTATAATAAGTTTATTGTTGACAGCAAGTTTTCACTGAACATGTGATGATGTTAAACCTGCGATGCATAGAAATAACGAGCACTATTAAAGGGCAAATGTGAGTTTATTGTAATCCTACAATTAGCCCACAGGGTGGCAGTAAACGAGTGCCGCATCTGTTATTGCCAAGAACAGTACGAATGTAAGTTTGAATTATATTTCATCTTTATAGGTAGGCTACCGAACCTCATTACTAACCCTTACCGTTATCAAATCCAATGAACGTCTCGAAAAGACGAAAACTTAGGCTACCACAAACGTAACTTTTCAACGTCGTTTTATTTGTTAACACATCCATTCCATTTTATTGTGCAACATTCAAATGATTCCTCCCACGGGTTGACTAAAGAGCCTTTGCGACTAAATGTATCGGTATAGTTGTCTATTGTGATTTATTTATTTATTGTAAAAACGGACACCTATTAATATAAACTTTGCATAAACCCAATCACAAATGAAGCATGATAAACGATCATATATGCTAGACTTCATCTAGGGTTTACTTTTCTTGTTTCCATTGTTAACTCTGATCTGGTTCACCTGCTGTATATTTGGTGTAGACTTACTGTAATTATATTAGTAAACCACATGGTGGCACTAAACAAACAATGTTGAGGCATGGTTTTAGAGAGAGAGAGAATGTTGTAGTGGTGATCCTAATCAAATCAAAATCCTAATGATAATGCAACATTTCTATTGTTCGAATATTCGAATCAGATTGATCATTAATTTCACATGCACTGTGTCATCAGTTGAACCCATTACATCCGTTTTACCTGTTAACTCAGTTAGAATGTTCAACAAGCAACGATTATTAGATGGCTATTAGCAAATTGCTTTGCAAGACGATTTAGCTGGCGATTAATTATTTAGCATTGAAAACAATAACTTAAACATGTGATTTAATTTTATTTATTTGCCTTTAGGTAAATAATCAGGGTATGTACATCACAAAAATTCAATGGAAAGGGGTTACAGTAGCACAAGAGGAAGTGACGTCATACCCATTGATCTACTGCACAGTTGGACTGCGGATATATATTAAGTCCCAAGTGTGTGAAGTCCAACAATTGAACACATAGCTGCATATCAGTTTATTTTTCACTCCAACATCGTGTACCTGTGAACACAAACTCAAATATAGAAAGGTACATTTATATGAGCACAGAGTTTATCTTGCAGATCTCTTGAAATGATATAAACATCTATTCAGGAAGAAAATAGGGACGGGTTCAAACGATATACAACGATTCATTTAATACCAGGAAGATACGTTTTTATTACCTTTTCAAGAGTTAGATATATCCTTTGCATGTTAAAACGCACATGCTCAGACGACCAAATAGTACTTGTCAATTCGTTTTGGCAAAAGCACCGCAAAAAATAATCTTCAAAGACGGCCGACACCCTTTTCACGGCACGCCTCAAGCGCCTGAGTCATCGCCAACTGCCGGACCCCGGCGGCGCTTCCACGACAACGTTACACTAACAACGGCTGCTGGGTAACAACGTAACAACGGTTTTTATTCAAAGAAACACTGAAATGCCTCATGTAAACACTCAGGTGAAAGGGTTTAAGAGAGATCACATCGATACGGGCTGCTGGGCTGCTCCGTCGCAACCAATAACAAGACACTCGGAGCTGAAGAGGGAGAAGGTCACGTTAGCAATCAGGACGACAGCTTCCACGGTTTCTTTACCTGCTAACAGATGGGAGAGGGGTGGGGTTTGGTGGTGTAGTGGTCCCCATGCTCCCAAACAAACACAACCACACACACACACGCACATCACTGCTTACATGTTTCTCCAACATACAAACAAACACATTTCTCGGATTCAAAAGGAGGGTTCGACCTATTAATCACATCATGCTTGTGTCGTTGTTTTTGTTTTCTTTGCTAACTTGGAGTATATACTAGTGTTTCTTATACTGCTGTATGGTTTTTCTTGGAGGTTTAAAGTTACGTTTTTTTCCGCGATGATTCACCGGTTGTTATTTTTCCCTGTGCTGCGTACCAGCGGTACGCGCCAGGGTTCAGAACACAGCTACATGTTTTAAGACTGGGAAGCATGGTCACGCGTTCCTCTCCCTCCCGGTCGCTCCTCTCCCCACTCCCGGGGGATTGGTTCCCCCTTTTAGTCCACACGCTGCGTGAAGTTCTCGGGGAAAAGTCCTCGTGGGGCGGCCGTCCCGAGCGTCTTCCACTCACTCTCCTTGAACCCCGTTAGCCAGCCGGCATCCTACAGCAACACACGCACACGCACACATCACAGCTGGATCAGGGACGGTAGCGCTCCAAGGTTGTCACTGGGCCGTTAGAGTTACAACTTATACATTATTGTAACATATATTGGTCAGTGATGATTTGACATATCATTTTGTCGGACCACTGTAACCAAGTCCCAGACCATAACATAAAGGCACTTATTATTTCACAAAATCTCAAATAATATTGAGAGTTGTTTAACAACACCAATGACAGATTATTGTAGTAATTTGTATTTTTTTCAAAGCTATGTTCTCTTTCCTGCCAACATGTGTTACTGACCTGGTCCTCCAGTAAGGCTGTGGGCACCACCAGGACCATATCCCCCCTTTTCAGCTCCAACTCATCAGAGTTTGCAGCCTCAAAGTCGTGCATCGTCTCCACCTGTTGGTCATGTAGTTGGATGTTTATGCCCATTCAGAAATTAAGAATGTTCTGTAAGTACTACAAGGTTCTGTAGAGTTTGATAAGGGTCGTGAGAGTTCTAGCAACAATATAAGGAATTGTAAAGTTCTAGAAGGTTCTGGAACGTTATTCTCACCTTGTAGAGGAAGCCGTCGGGGAGCCCATGCCCACCAGCGGCGGCGCCAGACACCTGGGCTTCTGTCGCCATGACGCCGTTGTCGCTGATGGCAGCGACGGGGGAGATGATGTCCACGTCGCGGTCGTCATCACCCTCGTTACTGGACGCGGGTTCAATCACCACGGAAGGGATAGGCATCGTTTTCTAGGCGATAAAAACAAACACAGACATTCATACTTGTTCATACTTGTTATTCATACTTACATGTATATTGAGTAGGGGTGCAACGATTCACCAATACGTATCGGTAACCGGTTGGATGCGACTACATCGATGCGTGGGCCCCTGAGTTGATTAAAGTGACCAAGAATCGGTCGATGCACAGATTTAAACGTTTAAACGTTTAAAGCTTTAGCCTGATATCAAGACAGCATTCCGTTTCCATACGGATCTGAAAAATGGAATTTAAGGAAGTGGGCAGATCCGTGTATGCGTATATTTGCGCGTCTCCGTGTCTCGCGAGCAGGGAACAACCATCTACTGCGGCGATCTGATAGGTTGATAAAATTATATATCTTGAGCGATCTGATTGGTAGAAAAAAATATTATTTTTCAAGTGATCTGATTGGTCAAAAAAAAAATTCTTCAGCGATCTGATTGGTCGGGAAAAAAAAATTGGGTGGTGGTGACAGTACAGATAGCAGTTACAAACATCAGCGACTGTACACACATATACCATACCATTGGTCCGTAATGCTGGGCCAATTATAATATGAGGATTAGACATGAGACGGTGCATACCGAGCAGTCATCCATGGGGCTCTCCCTCCGGTCTTCTGGGGTCGTGGCAGATTCCTACACACAAGACAAACGTTCATTATCTTAAAAGTAAGACTTAGCATCTATGCCATGAAACATTTCCCAAACACGATGAAAAGCTGGACAGTGCATTAGTAACTCAGTTATTATCATGAGCCACTGGTACACAGTGTCATGTTACTGTACCAGAGGGTCTGTTTCGCTGGATGAAGTCATCTTGTCCTCCTCAGCAGTGGGGATCTACGTAACGGAACACAGCAGTGGACAGTTTACACACCGACGCCTTTTGTAGTTTCAAGATGGAAAAGGTTCCTCCTCAGCCTGTAAGTATCCTTATGATGGCTACCTGTGCCTACCCGATCCTTAATGCCATGCATCTAAAATGAACTAGAAAGACATCTCTAAAATGAATTAATAGTACTAGTAGTACAATTGGGATTGTGACAATTATTGTTAGTGAAAAATTTGTTTTGCTGATAAGTTGTTATATGTGTTTCTGTTTAAGTTTGGCAATCCCATTAATTGCATTAAATGGACTTAAGAAGTCTATCATAAATATTAAATAAGGAGCAAAACGTATCTCCACAACTGGTTCTAAATGAAGACAACATAGAGTTCAAACAATCTGAAAAATGTAGGTTAAAACTATGCTGTAGTATTTTACCAAAAATAGCCTTCACCCTAAATCCCAGACGGGAGAGTTCAACTTAATGCCATCAGGTGGTAGAGACGTACCTGTATAATCTCTGGCTCTGGGACAGCCACCTCCACATGAGTAGCCACTGGGGACTGGAAACACAGCATAGTATTAGTAGTTGACAGAATCGTTGCACAATTTCATTCATAGTGGAAGAAATGATAGGAAGCGGGTTGAAATCATCAAGAAAATGTTGCCATTTGTAGATTTGTAATTTCTGTATTAAATTGTATTTTATGGATTAATTATCAGATGATGAGTCTTCCACCAAGTAGGATTTAGCTTGAATAGTATCCAATAAAATGGATGATGATGATGATGAGCACCAAAACGTGGACATCTTGCAATCATTACACAAAAGGAAAACCATGGATTAATGATGAGGAAGGTTTATAGCAAAGATGGTAGGGATGATGATGATGAGGGTGATGAGGAACAATATGACTGCGAAGATGATGGCGATGATGAAAATGATGGCGATGAGTTTGATGACGGAAATCAAGCTGATGACGTCAAAGTAAAGAAGAAGCTGATCGTCACAGCGATGAACAAGTAAACATGACAGCGTGGGTGACATGGCGTCAGTGGGGAGGAGCAGGTGAACAGCATTTACAACTCATCCCACTCACAGCCAGCTTCTCCTCTTCCTCCTCCTTTGGACTTGTGGGGGTGACCTCCTTCACCTCCTCC
Organism: Micromesistius poutassou; assembly: GCF_964030765.1. Classification (NCBI taxonomy): domain Eukaryota; kingdom Metazoa; phylum Chordata; class Actinopteri; order Gadiformes; family Gadidae; genus Micromesistius; species Micromesistius poutassou. The sequence goes on from NC_140286.1 coordinate 4,374,847, forward strand.
TTCACCTCTTCCGTCACCTCCTCCTTCACCTCCCCCACCACCACTGTCTCTGTCGGGCTGGCGACAATCTCCTCCACCGGGGCCTCGGCGCTGGGCCGATCCACCGCTTCTTCTGCCGTCGCCGCGGTGACATCTTCCGGCCCGTCGTCCGCTGGCTCTGCCCCCTCGGCCTCGGCCGTCACTGGGGAGGAAGCCTCGACCAGCGGCTTGTCCTCCTCGTTCGCCGACACCGTCGCGGCGGACACCTCGGCGGCGGCCTCATCAGCCAAGGGGGCCGCGGCGGTGGTGAGGGGGCTTTTGACCGCGTCCCCGCTGTCCTTCTTGAACCCCGCAGCCAAGGGAAGGTGTCGGTTAAACCAGACTTTTTTTTTGTTCCGTGTGTTGAGTGCCGTGAAGCGGGCCGTTGATTTAGGGATGTTTCTTTTTACATTAGTTAGGTTATCAAAGTAAAAGCGCGGGGGAATGGCTCTCCAAGCCTGAATGAATTCTTAGGTTAACTTACACAGAGTAAAGAAAGGTTCCTGACATCCTGACATGAAATCGCATCAAATTAACAAATAACGGGTTAAAAAAAAGGGTCAAATATATAACATGAAGTTACAACAGCAATCTACAGGGAAATAAGCAAGTTCATTTCGAAATGGTTATATTAAATGTTTGATTACAGTTATTAAATGTTTGAGTTACAGAGTTCAAAAAAGGTTACAAGGATTGTTTTAAACATTTATCCTGTGGAGTTCAAATTTGACCCAAAGAGAAAGTGTTGCTGCTACAGGTTCGATGTGACACATATGACCTTATACAGTACATATATCTCTAACTTGAGGTAATCAACAGTAGACTCACCATGTTATCAAAGTCTGCAAAGAACGAGGAGCCAGCTTCCTCCTTCAGGATGCATGGTCAAAACAAAATACATAAAGAAAGAATATTACGGGCAGAAACTCAACCTGGGAATAAGATACCATGCATGTTAGTAAGGGGCTGATAATGTGAGTATACAGTTACTTCAATGTCGTTAAGTATTCAGTATTAATGTTTCCTCCACATTTCGTGTTTGCGAAAAAAACAAGTTCAGCTTACATTTTTAAGTTTGAATTAAAGTTATTTGTTTAGTTCAGTTGAAAATATTGCTTCTAGTACTGGAATTATACTTTAAAATACAACGTAATGTTATTTTCTGTGATTATATTTGTACTTAGCCAAAAATTGCAAAACAGTTAAGCATTCGTGGATCCCTGGTTTTCTAGCAAGTTTTAGTTACCTGAGCAAATCCATTAAAAGCATTGGTCCCCTAAATCAAACCAGAAACACAAGTTAATAGCTTGTCCGCGTAAACAACAGCTGGGAGATGCATGGTGTCATTGGAATTGAAATCGGATGCAAATGCAAAATGTGTGGGATGGACCAATGGACAAGCAGAGAGAGAGGGAGAGAGAGAGAGAGAGAGAGAGAGAGAGCAAGCAGTAGGGGAGATTGAGGGGGTGTTGGGGGGGTGGGGGCCAGGGAGGGGTTTGGGGTTCGGGTGGCTGAGTCTAGGGTCCAGGCAGGACTGAGGGAGGGCGCACCAAATGTCTTCATTCTTTAGGCTTCGGTGGCCCTGGGAACAAAGGCTGGGGGGGGGTTCTCTATCTGAGTCCTCGGGTCTAGGAGCGCTAGTCTCTCTGCTAGGCTACCACAAACAGACGGGGGTTTGTGTTCGGTTTCAGTACCTCGTCCTTCTCTGTTTCTATATCTTGGTACAACCTCCCATAGCGCTTGTTGGCTGCCTCGTCTTCGGACATGTCCGAGCTCTCCGGCTCCCTGTGCGGCCGTGGGATGACCACGTAGGGGGCGGCGGCGGCGTCCGGGCCCCCCGAGGATTCTGGGAGGAAGGTGTCGCCGCACTCACCAAAGTCATCCTCATCCTCACCGTCGCCCCCCGCGCCCACCTCCTGCCAGCCCCCCGCGTTGCCACCGCCGTCAGCGCCGCCGGCGTCCGGGAAGGAGGGGTTGAATCCCTCAGCAAAGGGGTCACTGTCCCAGCCGGTCCCCCCTCCCCCTCCCCCTCCTCCTCCTCCTCCTCCTCCTCCTCCTTCGCCGAAGGGATCGGAGGTGAAATCAGCCAGGAAGGCGTCGCCTGCGGGGGACTGACCGAACGGATCGCTCCCAGCCGCGGGGTCTCCCCTGTCGCCCCCGGGCTCTGTGTCGGCAAAGGTGACCGAGAGGCCCGACCTCCCCGGGGGTCCACTCGTAGGAGGGGGCACCTCCGGCCCCGACCCTGGCCCGTCTCCTCCCTGGGTTTCGGTGAAGGGGTCCGACGGGAATCCGCCCGTTCCCTGAGCGAAGGGATCTCGCTCGAAGCCGCCGAAAGGATCCGCGTCGAACCCTCCACCGGGCATGTCAGCGAAGGGGTCAGAGGTGAATCCGCCGGCGGGAGCCGGGGACTTCGTCAACGGAGCCTTCTCCGCGCCTCCACCCGTCCCCTGGGCTGACGGATCAGGACTCCGGTCCTCCGCGGGGCCGCCGGGAGTCTGGGACCAGTCGGCCGCAAAGCCGTCCGCCACAAACCCGTCGTCGTCCGCCTCCCAGCCCCCGTGGGACCCCTGCGGGGTGTACTCATCGGCGTCGCCGCCGGCCCAACCGCCCTCCTCCTGGCCTCCGCCCCCCCACTCCTCCGACGTCCCGTACTCGGACCCGGAGTCCTCCGAGGAGCAGGACCCGCCCCACCCGTACGCTCCTCCGTCCTCCGTGCGGTCCTCGATCTCCTCGCCGTGCTCGTTGGTGATGATCAGCCCTGGGGTGGACTTCCTCCTGTCCTCCATCCCCTGCCCCGCCTCCTCCGCTGTCCACTGACCTACCCCTGCTGCCCTGGCCACTAGCTCCTCCTCCTCCCTCTCCTCCTCCCACTCCTCCTCTCCCTGCTTCTCTCCCTCCACCTCCTCTGCACCAGTTGGGTGCGTGGGACCTCCCCCCTGCGGTAGAGCTACGTCACCCCCTATGAAATCAAAGTCGGGGTTAGTGATGGGGTCAGGGGCCGGGCCGCTAACCTCAACGGGAGCGGCCAACGTCGGGCTTGCGGCGGTCTCCAGTGGAGCTTCTGCCTCTGCCGGTGGAGCTTCTGCTTCTGGTTCTGCTGCTACTGCTGGAGCTTCTGCCGGTGGGGGAGAAGCGGCGGCAGAGTCTTCTGGCTCCTGCTCCGCCCAGCCGCCCGAGGCGTTCCAGGCCTGGGCCTCGTCCGGCCCCGCCGTCGGGGAGGCCTTGGCGGCGGGCGGGGAAGCCTCGGCGGCGGGCCACCCAGCGCTCTCTGCTGCCACCGGGGCCGCAGGGCCGTCTCCGTTAGCGCCAGCGCCGCCAAAGTCAGCTGACCAGTCCGCCACAAAGCCGAAGCCGCTGTCGGCCGCCTGCATTGGGGAGTGTGTGTGTGTGTGTGTGTGTGTGTGTGTGTGTGTGTGTGTGTGTGTGTGTGTGTGTGTGTGTGTGTGTGTGTGTGTGTGTGTGTGTGTGTGTGTGTGTGTGTGTGTGTGAGGTCGGGGGTTGGGGTTGGGGGGATTAAAAGGGTTATAAGTTGGACGATTGGATGCTGTAGGCTCCTCCCATCGCCACTAGCACCCCCTCCTCCACCCCGTCCACACCCCACCCCTCCTCCTCTACCTCAGCCCCTCCTCCTCTATTCAGATGCATGTATGGGTGATGAGAAGTGACTAAGTTGAATTACGTGCCGTTTAAACTGGACTGGAGGCCATAAAGCATTTCTTCAACTTTTGGATTGAATTTGACCACGGAAGAAGTTTAAATTCGGCCTACAATGAGGGTTACGTACTTCTGAAACAATGAGAGTCTACAATCCAAAAGCAGAACAAAGCTGTCACCCCATCGGACCAAAATAAAAAAGTGAATAGTGTCATTCGAAGTTGGTGTGCAGGTGTATATCTAGATAGTTGCATCGTAAACAAACAGAGATGATTAGCATACAGTCACCATGGTTATATACAGACACTGTGATTGCATCAAATGAGAAATGGTAAATGAACAGTGTTCTTTGTGAAGAATATTCTTTGCGACAATTGTGAGTGACCACTTACAGGTTGTGCTGGTTGAGCACTTCCCTGAAAGAAAAGAAAAAATGTATTTTAGTACATCTAGCTTGCTATAGCTAGCTGTAAAACCATACATATATCTAGGGCTGCATTCTCAACATAAAATGAAAACTGGTTTGTGGGTGATATAATAATTGTCCACGGTGACTCACCGACCACATATCCCAAGGGACAGCTGTCTGCAGGGGGGAAACATAGTGATAATGACGATGTTAAAACATAAATTAATAGATTGATAGGTTGGCTAAACTGTTACTGTATAATCATCTGCTGGTTAGATAAGGTTAAGGCATGTAGATATTTCCCATCTTGAGGTGTAAATTCCAATCGTTACTATTATTATTATTAATTACTATTACTACTACTTTTATTAAATAAAGAGTTTGCCGTACATCCCTTTTCAAATTAAATATATGTGTACTAACCCCCCCACACACATTCTCCTCAATCCAAACTCAGTGGTTTTGCTGATAAAAGCTCATTGGGTCTGGTGGTGACCAGATGTATGGTTTATTGAAACTCCTCAGTAACAGGAACAGGAAATCAGGTCTCGTCAATTACACAGCTGAACAGACTAATTAACTACATCCTTAATACGTTGAGAAGAAAAGCGCTCTATAATTCCCCGTCCCCCGTTAGAATCTCCCACTGTTTCCTAGCAACAGTCGCAGATTTCCGACTAACTGCTCTTAACTGTTGCGTGTGTGTGTGTATTTGTGTGTGTGTGTGTGTGTCTGTTTGTTTCCCAACTGTCAAGTGTTCCAAAATGTCCCATCTGGGATTTAAAAAGCACATCTCATCTAATCATGCCTGTTCTCTATGTCATGCGTTTATGTGGTGGTATCTAGTTTCCCTTTCAGGGATTGATAGTATTTATTGCGTCCTATAGTCATGCGTTATTTGATGATGATGGCCGCTCTTACACAATGACAGTACGATCTTTAAAAGAAAGTATCACAAAGTATTGTGGGTCAGAACCATGGGGATAACCCATACCTCTCCATCCTTGGACTCTCATCTGAAAACACATTTTTGGAAAACTAGAAATTTGAAAGGAAGCTTTGTAAGAGAACCTGAGGTATGGGCGACACGCTGTCGTCCGGCTGGAAGGCATCGAAGTCCAGATCCATGAGAGATTCTCCTGGTCGCTCGTTGGGCTGTCGAGAGGGAACATGCGCATAATAGAGACGTTAGCACGCTAACCACATCATGTTCGCTAACCACATCACAAGCTAATCCGTTACAATGTTATCCTCTATAATTCCCCTTAATAAGTCCTAAAAAATTAGTTTGTGCGCAAGGTATTTATAGATTATTCTCAATAACAGAGATGAGACAAAGACGCATCATAGAGGTGAAACCTGACTCTTGCATGGTGTAACCTTAGACATGGGTCAGACATACTGATATGCTACACAGACTTGATATTGGATACACAACACACTGTATGGATTATGAACATACATTATACATCAACAGTTTAAATCTATATAATAATGATCCGAGCTATGTGTGTACTGGGTTTCAGATGACCAGCAGATTGATACTATAACCTTGCTCAAACCGTCCTCATACAGGCTCAAGGTGTCCAGCAGCAGCCTAGTCACTGATACTGTAGTGCTAATATTTGAGAAGTAATACTTGTTTAAACTCCCACAGTATATATCCGAACCCCTCCTTGAAATACCTCTTTGTCATTTGTCTGAAATCGTTTAACTTTGTCACTGACCACTAGAGGGCAGCATCGACTAGTGGTCCTACCTGTAAGTTGTATTTGTGAACCCAAGTTTCTTCATTACTTTAAGAAACTTTACACTTAGTACTTATAAAACGAAAAGTAGCAAAGAGGCTGTGTTGTGTTTTAATGCTAACACCCTAAGAGACCTCGCTTGGTACCGTGGAGTCCGGTAGCACTGAGCTAGCATTAGCAGATCTCTGCTGACAGGCCAGAGTCTGTGCTCCGGTCGTACCTGTGAGGGTGTGGGCGCGGGTAGGAAGTCCCCTCCGAACAGGTCGATGATCTGCTCCTGGGCCACCTCCCGGGTGGGCGTGGCCTTTGGTGGAGGAGGCACCGGGGGACCCTTTCTCGGCTGGGGTGGAGGAGACAAATATAATGTGTTAGCGACTGAACCGCGGATCAAGGGACCTCTCATAGACTTCATTTGTATCCCCCCCCCCCCACAGCCAACATTTACACCCGCGGACCCTGCTATAAGGTATGCATTACAAGATTCTACAGAATCTCACGCCAGCGAAAACCCAAAAGTTGGCAGCCCTGTTTGTATTTAGTATCTATCTATCTATCTATCTATCTATCTATCTGTCTGTCTGTCTGTCTGTCTGTCTGTCTGTCTGTCTGTCTGTCTGTCTGTCTGTCTGTCTGTCTGTCTGTCTGTCTGTCTGTCTGTCTGTCTGTCTGTCTGTCTGTCTGTCTGTCTGTCCATCCACTCATCTATCAATCCATCTATATCAATCTATCTGGACTGGACTGGACTGGACATTACATTATGAATGACTCATTTTGATTATGTTGACAGTGCACCACATCAACACAGAGACATCATAATGGCGACAAAAAGATACAATGAATGGGGAGAATGAGTCTAACACTGGTTTTACAAAGGCTACAAAGGGAAGAGTGCTAGCACTAAGGAAGAATGTCACTTACCATGGTAAAAACACAAATGAAGAAGATGGAGAGAGACAGAGGAATAATGAGAACAAGGAAAACATGCTACGGAGAGACACCGAGAAACAAATGGGCCTCAAGCATGTAACTTGAGGAAATGGTAATGATTCTGTAGTTCACAACAACAATAAATATGTCTACTGTATCTTCACAAATACATTTGAACATAGTAAACGTCTAGAGGAAAAGAAGACCAAACGTTTAAATTAAATTACAAAGTGATAGCTAGCTATACACTTTGCTATGCTCAATTTTCTACGCACAAGACTGAATAGTTTACATATCCACTCACCAAATAAATACAATAGTTTGCAGCAAAAAAGCGTTAAAAAGGCAACAGGCTTTCATTAGCCGCAAAGAAAATATGTCTGACAACAGCAACAACAAAACATTGCATAGACTAGTGACCAAACAATGATGCTGCTACCTTAATCTCACACATTCTACGTACAATTGACTCATGTATCTCAGTTTTGGAGTCAAGACAGTAGGCTAGGACAAAGTTGTCTACAAACTCTAGGTAGGCTGATTACTCTTAATAGGCTACTAACTCTCAACACATATTATTCAAAGCCATAGAACATTAAGTCATAGATTAGGAAGAGAGAATTTTACGAGGTAGCACTAAGACAACAGCAAAATGTCAAACTAAATTTTCTAACTACATTTTCAGAAAGCAATAGAGTAGAGAACCAGAATGAGACATCTCCAAAGTAGGGAGATTTAAGGAAAGCTTATGTTGGATATATATGGTGAACAACATTGAGCATTTGGATGGTATTGAACTAATGGAAGAAACCTTAACTTGAAAACAAACGTCAGCTGTTACACTACAGGTATGTCTTTTATCCAATGTCCCAGTTTTCTGGACTAAACACCACACTAGGTTCCATGGGGGTGTACCTGCATGGGTGATTTGGGTCGCGGAGGTCCGGGTGAGTGGGGCATCAGCATGTGGTTGGTTCCCATCTCCGGGCTGGTCGGGGGACTGTCGTCATCATCGTCGGGCGGGGACGGAGTTCTGGCTAGACGGAGCGGTCCCGAATCACTGGAGACCACCATAGAGACCCCAGGTTAATCCCAGTGTCACCCAGCATCTCCCCATGCTGACAGAATCTACAGGACTTCATGGAGCTGGTTTGGCAACTGTTGGGGTACTAGTTTAAGAGGAACCAATAGATAAACAGTTACTGCTATTGTGGAACTGAACCAGGAGACAAAGACGAAATTAGTACATTTACCGACACACTAGCAATCTGGTTTATGGTAATCCTCTGATAATAGGATTACCATAAACAGATCAATTAATTGGACCAATCGAGTGGGTTTTGGGGAACATGTTAATTGATTCACAGAGCCGACCAGCGAATCTTCTAGCATTCAACTGACGGTGTCTTTACAACTAGACTAACAACCACCTTACCGCTTCGGCCTGTGAGAAGAACACCTATGAAAAGACAGTCATGTAAGACAATCCCTTTCATTAGAAAATTGTGTTAATATAGTAGCTATTTCAAATATTGAAACATTATTAATGATGTCCTTTCATTATGTTCAGTTCAAACTCTATGATAAGATTGGTCAAATCATGACGTTGGCTTGTGTTTTTTAAACCTTAAGGTGAGTAAAGACACAAACTTAAATCAAGTTATGATAGCAAACCATAGAAAAGAGACGATAGAGATTTGTTAATGCAAATCCCCATGACACTTCCCTGTAACATGTTAGAGAGAAGCTAACCTTGGTGCTCCTTGGATGGTGAACATCTTGTCTGAATGCTGCTCTCCAAGCTTCGTCATCACTTCATAAAGCTGCTTGCAGAGCTACAATATTCACAGAGGACCGCAAAGATGTAAGACATACCTTTAGAAGCAGCTACATTTATTTGGCATTCAAAGCTTTATCATAGGGTCGTTTTAAATAACATTGGTTGTTCTATACTTATGGAGACACTGGAAAGCAGAGGGTTTAGCATTGTTCTAACCTAGTTTACACATTCACATAACTGAATAATCTGTTGTTCTTGGCTGTGGGCTCCATCTAACACTTCACTTTATTGTGGGGTGCCTCAAGGATCGATCATCAGCCCTCTGTCTTTTACTGATACTGGAGACCTGGACTATGAGAACCAATTTCCTTCTACAATAATGGTTAGCGTTCATCAAAAGATTGGATTAGCGCCTAGCGTGCTCACCAGAGAGATCTCCCGATGGAACTTGGCCTCCAGGCTGGTCACGTTCTTAAACGTGTTCACATAGAACCCCACGCGGCTGAGACAAAATAAGAGAAAGAGATCAATATATACACTGTTAGCACCAGTGATGTAAGTTATATGGGGGATCAATTATTATATTACAGTATATTTCCCACCATTTTACACCATATATTCAATACACTTTCACAATAACTAAGAAGTTAATTTTGCCTCTTAAAATCATGGAACTCACACATACAAACAAACACACACACACACACACACACACACACACACACACACACACACACACACACACACACACACACACACACACACACACACACACACACACACCTGTCCCAAAGTGTGGGCAGTTCATCTTGGAGACCAACGTTTAGTTCATCAAAGACCTTCTGAGCTTTTTTCAACTCTTCTTCTGCCTGGAAAACAAACCAAGCAAGGGTTAAACAAAAGTGTACAACACTGTTAAATCATTTGTCATTAACAAATACTGATCTACACATCTATCAGCTCAATTCAAATATAAGGAACATTTATCAGAAGAATCACAACAACGCTTATTCAATCTGCTGATAGCTACTAACAATTATTATTAATTATTGATGTAAAAGTAAAAAATCCACTAATTGTCATTGACTTAAAAGAACACCAGCAATGTCCTTCAAAAGACTCTTCAAGCGAGTTCAAATTAAGCCCTTCTCCCTGGCGTCAAAGGGTCTTTTAACATCTCTTTGTTATGATGCATCCTGTACAACTAAGTGGGTGTGGCGGATGAGGTGAGGACCCACCTTCACCATCTTGCGGTCGTTCTTCATCCCTGACGCCTGTAGCGTCTCCATGTGATGGCGAGCGCTGTCGTAGTCGATCAGCTTCCTGCTCCTCTTGGCCACCCTGGTCTGGACACCAACCAATCGGTTACCCATCACATTCATTGATTCAGTGGACGACACTACAAGTGGACCAGCATCTTAACGCCTTCACACAGAGAATACAGGCGGCCATGTGTTATTTGTCACACAAAACATTTCCTTCCTTTCTTGGTGGGAACACCATCAGAGTACAGAGTGTTCCTTTTATACATTACATAAAAATGACAATGAAAAAGAGGAGGTACACAGTGTTCACAACCCTAAAACATCCACTAGGTGAACACAACGATTCTTAGAGCAAACTAAATGTAAGGGCCGTTTACACAGATATTTCTACTCAGAAAGACAGGAAATACATATAATATGTAATTCATTAGAAACCCTTTCCCTATATATAAAAAGGAAAGTGAAAAGTGGTGCATTTGTAATTATTTTGTCACGCCATGATGATTTGACGTCAGACCTCCGTGAACGAACCCAGAACTCTCAGTCAGGAGTCCGACACCCTCGTCAATAGCTGCTTCTGTCAGATCCGGCCATTCAAGCCTTACACATGTGTTAGAAATGTCCTGTAGAGTCTAGACACTCACTCCCCCCCTACAACTCAATGAGATCGACTGAGTGTAGGACTTCACCTTGAGGTCAGGGAACTGCTGCAGGTAGCCGTCCAGGTTGAGCAGCGTGGAATCCACCAGCTTATTGTGGAAATCTTCCCACAATGCATCACTGTCCTGTTGGGGAAGATTCCAAACAACAGCTTTAGATCAAATGGAATTGGTACAAGGTACCCGGTACAAGGATTACTGTAAGATTATGTTTACAAGGTGAACACACATGTATAAATTTATCTTCACAAATCAAATCATGAGCAGTTACTGATAACATTACCTAAAACTATTAAGGTTAAGCCCTTCTTAAACCATACTGTCATGATTCAGGTTACTCAACACCATGCAGTCAGGTTCTGTCATAGCTACCATAGCGATACCATACTGTTCCCATAGTTGCCAGAGGGGTCAGAATATGATTGGACTGACCTTACCGAGAACCATGACATCATCTTTGCCATACCAGTCAGGCTCGTACACCTCATGCAGAGACTCTGATAGGTTGATGGACGCCTGCTGCATGCCTGCGGAACACACACAGCCCATTGGTCAGACCCTAGAGTCCCTCCCGGTTAATCAGTAGGTAAGAAACTACAGGCTAGGTGGCGTGTGTTTAAGTGACGCTACCGACACGGAGAGTACATAACTGGGGTTATATATGCGCTTTATTTTTCATGCCCTAATAAGCACAGACACACACACACACCACACGCATACAAGCAAGCACAAACACACAGACTTGTGCACAAACAAACACACACACACAGTGGCTGTCTTGCTAAAGGGCACATGGGCACAGCAAGGAATAGGGGATTCAAACCAAAACCCTTCAGCTGTTAGACCACCTGCTCTAATTCATGATGCCCAGTTCAAATTGTGTGTGCGTGCGTGTGTGTGTGTGTGTGTGTGTGTGTGTGTGTGTGTGTGTGTGTGTGCACAGCATGCGTGTGTTTGTATGTGGATGTACGTATGCCAAAGTATGTGTGCCACTGCCAATGCATTTGTGTCCATGCATGCATGAATTATTGCTTGAATGTGCATGAGTACAAAATGTTTGTTTGTGCTTGTGTGTGTTTACCTTTAATGGCTGCCATGTAGGCCTTCATCTCTCTCTGCAGCCTGGAGCCTTCTGACTGATGGGAGGAAAGAGGAGGGAGGGTTTACGCATCCATCATCACATGACCATGTGAGTTTAGCCCCCCCAACCCCTCTGCTTCACACCGTTTCTCTCTGTATACCTTTGTGACCCAATTAAACCCTCATGTGACACCTGCTACGTACACACATATAGAATTTTTTATATTTTATATATTTGTTTTATACATATGTTTTCATCACATAAATCTCTGTGCTGACACAGTGTACACAAGTGTATCTTTGTCACACGTTATATTAATCTGAAGCCATATTAGATTGTGTGACTTTTTGGTCTGTTTTTCATCTCACCTCCTGTCTCTTGAAGTTGACGACGACCTGCTCAAACTGTTCATCTTTGGTCTCGTCTGCTTTTCCCAGCTTCTGAAGAACCTGGGGAGATCATCAGTTTGGACCAAATTAGGAAGATAACATAATCATTAACCTTGTCTCGACTGCCTTTCCCAGCTTCTAGTTAAATATACATCTATTGATGTATATTTGAAACACCTGGGGAGGTGATGACAGTTTGGACCACATTAGGACAATAACATAAACACCTTATCTCATCTGGATTCACACATTCTCACCTAATAGCTACATCTATGTATGTGTGTGTGTGTGTGTGTGTGTGTGTGTGTGTGTGTGTGTGTGTGTGTGTGTGTATGTTTGAACATATGTATGCATGTATGTTTGTATGTATTTATGTACATAAGTGTCTGTCCATTATTTAGCAGTTCCTTTTTTCGTCATTATCATTAAGGGGGTGAAAAGTTAAAGGCTAAAAGTTAAGATGACTCGATTGTAATATAAAATCTGTTTGGAGGTTACATTTCTTAAATAGGAGCATAACACAAGTACTGTAAATGAGCTAATAAGACAACATTTCATATACCTATTCTGGCCAGTTCAATACAAATGGCAGGTATAGCTATCTGTCACCCTTCCCAACCAAAACAACACCTTTATAAATAAAGAACCAGTGAAATCTCTGGTCTAAGAGGTGTGAAGACGGAGCTAATCTCCGGGAGCAGCTCAGACCTGCTGGCTCCACCCCCTAGCACTCCAATCCTCTTAGTGATTGACAACCCACAGGAGCCTCTTCCTAGACAGCCAATAAACAGGCCAGCACACCAAAGGTGTATGTTGCCTCACATGGGCGTCAGGACAACATCTGAAGTAACTGGAGTTATATCGAAGTCATGCTTTCATACTTTCATGTTAGCATAAGATTATGGATATGGAACCATTTTACATTCCATTCTGTAGTAGCCATTATGTTTGAAGAGGGATTTCTCATAACCTGTATTTGTCCAATGAGACAGAAAGAGGTTTGGGTGCTGTAGATGGTGTGGTGGGAATTTTGGACCGACTTCAATCGTTTCTGTATAAACTGAGTAGGAATAAAGAGCCTTCCGAATTTATAACATTTAGGGTAATATATTTAAGTATTAAATACACAATAACATACAATAATCATACAACAAACATATAACAAACAAAAACAATAGTCCAAGGCCTAACATACAATCATCCGAGGCCTCAGATGGGAGTTCGCCCTGCGTCCCTCCAAGAGCTCCGCAAAAAGAAGTCCAAAGCATTGACAAAGGCAAGGACTTCTTATACAGTGTGGTCAGGATGCTGAGAACAGCTCTGCCCCCCCAATAAAACGAAAGTATTGGTTAACCAGATGGTAAACTATCGATGAACCTCCTCAGGATGTCATAAAGGGGGTCGTAGCCATGTCCTCTCATTTGGAGCCCTGACTTCTCGACCTTCCCCAGGGGCTCAAGAGGCCCCCTGGGGAACAGGGGCTCAGTTACAGCTTTTAAACACCAACAACGAAGGGGGCCATGGAAAAGGCATATGCCAACAAATGGCACTTGGAGAATGTGAAAATAGAATTTCCCATTACATTGGCCAATGAGACCGCAGCATACAGTTAGGATAGATAGATAGATAGATAGATAGATAGATAGATAGATAGATAGACAGACATACATACATACATACATACATAGATACATAGATACATAGATAGATACTTTGTTGATCCCCAGGAAAAATTCAAAGGGTGGGTGGTTTATGTGGCCAAATAGAAGGCAGTGAGCCATTTGTTTGTTTTTTTCGGCCACTGGCACAGCAGTAAGTAGTTTGGGTGCTTTATTCGGCCAATAAGATGACAGGAGACAGTTTGAGTGTTTTATACAGCCAATGAGACGACAGTAGACAGTTTGGGTGCTTTGTTCTGCCAATGAGAGGGCAGTCTTATGAGGTAACAGGAGAACATGAGGAGAACCAGACACCATCTCCTTTGTGTCAATTTTCCTGCAGAGGTGGCAGGTGTCATTTATCAAGATGTCCATGGCAAAAACTCTGGCATTAAAACCTCCTGCAGCTCCAAGGGTCTGCATGTTACATAATCATCAATCTGGTAACCTTCCTGTCGTAAAAGTCATATATTTGGTGCTTGAAGAGGAATATTTAAAATTCTGTGAGGCTATAATCTAGACACTTATCTGGCTCTGCTACCCAATCATTAACCAGCCATTAAATATAGTAAAATACCGCCAAAAGGATCTGTGTCTTCAGTAAAAAACCTAAACCTCTACAAACTTCTATAAACTTCGGCAGTGGTTCGGGTCTCTGAACCTTATCAATGTCTCGCCCAGAAACACTATCTAACAGCGAGGCAATCTATCAAATATTTACAACATGGATTGACTTGTTGTAAAGACGCTGCACACAGAAACACACAGCGACATGTAGCATAAAGGCATAGCATTAGCCTGATAAGAGCCAGCGATAATTTGCCTTGAAAGTACCGATATCATAAAGTGTGCTAATTCAAACAGGGCGATGATTAAAAGCTAGTCACTGACGTGAACGTGAACCAAGTCTGCCGGCTGACTTGGATTGGATATCTGACCATGGCTCCTTGAAGACATGTACCAGTATCTTTACTTGCTCTACGCCCTGTTGAATAAAGAGTTCTCCTAAACGACTGTAAACTGTGACTGTAGACTCGTGTCTAGTTTGTGTTTTACTGGTTCCCATGAGGACAATGTGAATCGATGGGTAATACGTGGGGGCAGAAGGTACTACAGGTTAGCAAACCACCAACACCACCACCATCGTCATCATGACCATCCTCACCATCATCATCCCCCACCACCACTACCATCATTATCATCACCATCACTACCACCACCGACACATCATCATCACCATCATCATCCCCCACCACCACTACCATCATCATCATCATCACCATCACTACCACCACCGACACTACCATCATCATCATCCTCACCATCATCACCACCACACACAACACTACAATCATCATCCCCACCACCACTACCATCATCATCATCATCACCATCATCACCATCATTACCAACACACACACTAACATTATCATCACCACCACCACCACCAAAATCATCATCATATTCACCATCATCTTTACCTCAGAAGTAGTCTCTCTCTCTCTCTCTCTCTCTCTCTCTCTCTCTCTCTCTCTCTCTCTCTCTCTCTCTCTCTCTCTCTCTCTCTCTCTCTCTCTCTCTCTCTCTCTCTCTCTCTCTCTCTCTCTCTTCACAGCCATTCTGTTAGTCTCTAACAACTGCTCAACAGCAGAGGTCTATTCATAAATCTCTAACTCTACCAAGGTTAGTGGTTCAATTCCCACCAGGGCAACCCCTAAGAATATGTGTACTCATGATACCAAATGGTGTATAACAGTTTTATATTAGATAACTTGTCTTGCTGTAAAACAACCTGTTCAGTATTTATTATTTATTATTTGTAAGAACAGACAAAATCTGGGCTTATTGGCTATATATAGCAGCTTCCCACAATAGCATATTTAAGGAAATCCGATCCTCTGACTCTGCCTATTGGCAAAGACCAATGAGAGAGCGAGCGATGTTACACTATACCTAACCAGTATATTCATTCACAAAAAAAAAAGGAATGCCTAATAAAATCAGTACACACATATGGACTGGAGAGGATCTAGCTGTGATCCATCGTCTACGTGATGATTTGAACCCTGAGGGTGAAAGTAGAGATTTGTTTTGGTTTTACACCCCCGCCCCCCCCCCCCCCCCCCCCTCCTCTCCCCATGACACCTTGCTTATCCTTCCTACTACACTAAGTAGATAGTATATAGACGGCTCCACACACACACCCACACACTCGCACGCACGAATACTGACGTCTCTGACAAGAACAGGACTCCCCCCCATCTCTGACGTCATGCTGCAGAGCGCAGAGCAGGGCATCCCCCCCTCCACCCTTCCCCCCCACACACACACACACCCCCCAAACACCATCTCAGCTCCCCTTCCGCCGACCTTGCAGTGAAATTACGACTATACCGCTAGATAAGATCAAATAAGACGTTCCCCTGGGTTACATGACATACAAGCAGTAGTTTGTCTCAGGGCCTGCGTCGTGGGACGTCGCGGTGAGGAAATGTAATTCATGTCGACATATCGAGTTGTAATACACCGATGGACATGTCATCCTCCGGCCCACGATGGACTTATTAAAAGAACACATTGCGGGCTATATATGTATATTATGAGCGCTGTACATTTCGTCAGAATTTAAGCCTGGGTTCGTAACGCAATGCTTCTGAGCGGCACGGTTAGTGGTGGTGCGGGGGGTTATAGCCTACAACACTGTTCTCACCTAGACGGTGTGACATTAGATTCATCAATACGCAAATTGATGCGTAAGGCTAGTATTCAAATATACAGGGTGTTGGTGTCCTGGATCGTTCTAGTGGTTCCTGAAATAGCCGACTCCGTGGAAGCAGCCAAGTCAAGTGATGCTGGAGGAATCGGCCTGCTGCTCGTACACCGAGCACCACCGCTACGCTGGACAGCTCCCCCCGAACACCACAGCATCTCTGCCCCGATGACAAACAGACGCTCGGCGTGAGCGATCCCGCAGTACACAGTCCCCCCCGTTACACTCCCGCTGCGCCTCACCTTCTCCTGTGCCCTGCTGAGCCTTTTCTGGACGTTTTTCGCGAATATTCCTGTCTTGATTTCAGCCATGGCTGCTAGTCCTGAACAGGGATAAACGGTTTCAGCAGCACGGTTTAAGAGCAGAGAGCCGTTGACAGCTCCGAAGGGGGAGGGGGAGGAGGGCTTCTTAAAGACACAGGCCCCGCGCTGCTGTCACGCTTCACTGCTACTGCTCCACCGTCCGCCATACACGCATCTTATTTTAATTTCTAGTTCGATGTGGTGTCCGTTTTTTATACACCACGATTTATAAACGTCGTTGTCTAGCGTATATAGTGTAACATGTTACGTTGAATTCCTTAGAATTGTCATCTTCATTTAAATGAAGCATATAATAGGCCTATATATTTAGTGTTTTCAACCAGGTAAAACCAACACGTTTATTCTAACTATCTACCGGATATGTTCAGTGATTCCAGAAAAGAAAGTTGTAAAACGAAGTCTGAAGCACATTTTCAATAATAGTTTAGACCTATACAAATGGTATCTCATATGCTTTTAATAAAGGACTCCCTGTTGTAATTATAGAAAATCGAAATTACTTTAAATTAGTTTTCTCTCTTATTATTTTAATATTTTTTGACAATATTGGAGCAGGATAGGCTATAAACACGATATTGAGTATATTTGGAGTATTACAATCGTTTCAATGCATTGCATTAATACATTATTAATATATGGACCAAGAGTCTTTGACCATGTTCTAGCTTCCGTTTTTGAGCAAACTGTTTCTTAATGTTAATGCAATACATGTTTTTATAAATAGGCTCGATTGCTCGAAACCAACTGTAAATGAACGTGCTGCTGTGTGGTAACAGACCCCTAGAGGGCGTTAGACCCCCGAGTTTTGGCCTTGCTGCAGCAGCCTATAGCGCGTGTGACGTGAGCACCACACGTGCACGTAGCAGCTATGCATTTGCTCCTGTTAATGCTGTCATCATTTCTGTAGGTACGTGGCGAGTGGGAACTGCTGATGCATCATCACACAACCCTAACGATGAATAATCGTTGTCGTCCTCTTCATATGGATCATGTGGGCATTTTTAAATCCCACATGGGTTAATTTTGGTACTGTTTGTTCGTCCTGTGTTCATCACCCTTCTGACGTTGACGCGCACATGGGCTTGAAACTTTCTGAACCCACATCCTTCATGTCATCAGGTCAACTAAACCAAAAGTAACTGGGACTCTACCTGGAGCAGATAGGTCGTATTCAGCAGACGTTCGTTCATTCTGACGGACAACTGATAGGCCTATACAAGCTTACGTAATGCAGTTCAACCTCGTTTTAATTATGTTTCGTTATGTTGTTATGTTGTTATAAAAGTCGTTAGACGTAAGCTGTAACGAATGACAAATACGCTTCAGATAGCATACGGAAATGCCCTTTAACATCACCTCAACGTGATATTAGTTATAAAGTACCAGGATGTATCATGTTAAATTAGGCCTAAACACCAGAAGTGTTTATAGATTATAAACAGTTTGAATTAAGTCAATTTCAGAGTCTAGCTGAAAATAAGTCTGTACTGTATACGTTTATGTGACTACTTAAAACGTGTTACTTTGTTAAAGAAAAATAACAAACATAGTGAATACAAACACAGGTCATTATGTTGGGGTTAGCCAGTACAGAGACAGGTCATTAAGGAGCAGGTAAGGGTAAGACAGTACAAATACAGGTCATAATGGAGTAGGTCAGAGTTAAACAGTACAGAGACTGGTCATTGAGGAGCAGGTAGGGTTAGACACTACAGATACAGGTCATTAAGGAGTAGGTAGGGGTTATACAGTACATAGACAGGTCATTAAGGTGCAGGTAGGGGTTAAACAGTACAGAGACAGGTCATTAAGGCACAGGTATCGGTTAGACAGTAGTGGTGGATTTCATGATACATTTGAATGAATCAGTTCGTTCGTTCGCATTTCCGGTAGCGGTGAATCATGATTCTCACTGAGTCGATCAGACTCTGATCAGACTCTGATCGTTCAAACAAATCGCGAATGCACAGTTCCCAGCCGAGTCGGTCAGACTTGGCTCCTCCCTCGTTCTTGTTCAAACGAATCACGAATGCACAGTTCTCAGCCGAGTCGGTCAGACTCAGCTCCTCCCTCGTTCTTGTTCAAACGAATCACGAATGTCTCAGCCGAGTCGGTCAGACTCAGCTCCTCCCTCGTTCTCATTCTCAAACGAATCACGATCGTGCAATGGTGCAAATGGTCATCAATCAACACAACATTAACTAAGTTCCTTTTAGCTGAGGAGCGCTTCATGTTTGGAATCGGGATATTGTTGCCCGGCTGTCTCTCGTGACTTCTCAGTCCTCGAGTCTTCACCGCTAAACACAGTCAGTGAACGAACGGCGACTCGCGAGTCAGCCACTAGTGGGTGGAGCTGGGAGTTGAGTCTCGGCGAACGAACGATACGAACGAGACGAACTGAAATGCGGAATCAGGTCGGTTCGTTCATGTTAAAGAGTCGTTTGTTCTAACTGATTCGTTCGCGAACGAGCCATCACTGTTGGACAGTAAAGATATAGTTATTTAAGGAGCTGGTAGGAGTTAGACAGTACAGAGACAGGTCATTAAGGAGAAGGTTGGGTTAGACAGTAAAGATACAGGTCATTAAGGAACAGGTCAGGGTTAGACACTACAGCGACAGGTCATTAAGGAGCAGTTCAGGGTTAGAGAATACAGATACAGGTCATTAAGGAGCAGGTAGGGGTTAGACACTACAGATACAGGTCATTAAGGAACAGGTCAGGGTTAGACACTACAGCGACAGGTCATTAAGGAGCAGTTCAGGGTTAGAGAATACAGATACAGGTCATTAAGGAGCAGGTAGGGGTTAGACACTACAGATACAGGTCAGTGAGGTCAGAGTTAGACACTACAGATACAGGTCAGTGAGGTCAGGGTTAGACACTACATATACAGGTCATTGAAGAGCAGGTGGGGGGAGAAGAAGACAGCCTCTACGTGGCCTCCCCTACAAGTAGCTAAGAGTAGTTGCAAGGTTGCATGCTCCCAAGCGAAACCAATGTCTTTACAACGTCCACAGACCGCAGCGCTTGCGTTAGCGCTACTTCAGCTTAACGTTGAAGGCCTTACCATCGCCAAGACCAACATCCTTGAACAAATAGCCAGCAAAAACAACGTGACGGTGATTCTACTGCAGGAGACCCATGCTGAAAACAAGAACATCCTGAAGGTCCCTGGGTATACCCTGGCCGGATACATTGCCAATAAACACCATGGCATGGCTACGTTTGTCCGCAATGATATGACCTGGTCAGCTATAGGAATATCCCCAGAAAGGGCAGAGGTAGAATGGATCACAACGAAAGTGCAAGACACTACCATCGTCAACATCTACAAGCCACCCCCAAGCAGACTGAGCCCATCATCGCTGCCAGATGTCCCAGCCCCCGCCGTGTACGCTGGAGACTTCAATAGTCATCATACAGATTGGGGCTACAGTAGCTCCAGCACTGATGGCGACTTCCTGGTAGACTGGGCCTCTACTGCTGAGGCGACACTCCTATACGATCCCAAGGAACCGCGCACTTTCTACTCTGCACGATGGAACAGCACCACCAATCCAGACCTGGCATTTGCAAAATGGCACAACAACCAGCCATTCCCTGTCAGACACATCCTTGACATGTTCCCCCGGTCACACCACCGACCGTCACTCATCACCATCCCATCCCTGGTCCAACCAGTACAAGGGAGGGATGTTAAGAGGTGGAACTTCCGCAAAGCAAACTGGGTAGGCTTCACCACACTAGTGAACAAGGCAGCTGCTGGCCTACCACTCCCATGCCATAACAACCTAAACGATGCCTACAACTCGTACTGCAAGATGCTGCAAGCCGCCGCCAAAAAGACCATTCCACACAGTATACGCAAAGCCTACGTTCCCTGCTGGGATGTTGAATGTGAAGACCTGCTTCGCACCCATGCAGAAGCACAAGCCAGCGTAGACAGGGACAAAGCAACCGACGATCTATTCTGCAGGCTAAACGAGAAACGGAGGCAACGATGGACAGAGACTGTGGAATCAATTGACTTTACACACTCCAGCCGCCGGGCGTGGCAGACCATGAACAAGCTGACCGGAAGGTCAACAACCCCAGTACAGTGCCCCATCACTGCAAACTCCATTGCGTCACTTCTGCTGAGTAATGGCCGCTTCACAAATGCAGACAAGGACTTCGCCAGGAAAACATCGGCAAGAGTCCACGAGCTGTCCAGGGCCCCTGGATGTAATTCCAACCTATCCACTGATTTCACAACACCAGAAATCGAACAGGCCACCCAACGCCTGAAGACCGGTAAGGCACCAGGTGTTGACAGCATCCACCCGGAGTACATTAAACACCAAGGCAAGAAGGCAACCGAATGGCTGCGCTCCTTCCTCTCTACATGTCTCCAACATTTAAAGCTGCCAAAGATCTGGCGCAGAGCCAAGGTGATCGCCCTTCCAAAGCCAAACAAGCCAAATGACGACCCCAAGGGATACCGTCCCATCTCATTGCTCTGCGTCCCATACAAGCTCCTCGAACGTCTTATCCTGGCGCGTCTCAACCCAGTGATCGACCCCCAGCTGCCCAAAGAACAAGCTGGCTTTCGAAGCGGTATGTCCACAACAGACCAGGTGACCCTTCTATGCCAAGACATAGAGGACAGCTTTCAGTCAGGAGAGAAGGCCGGCACCGTTTTCCTGGACCTCACAGCCGCATATGACACTGTCTGGCTACGCGGACTACACATGAAGCTCCTGGAAACCATCCCAGACAAGCACATTGTGAGCTTCATAATGGAGATGCTGAGCAACCGCAGCTTCCGGCTACACACCAGCAACGGCCAAAGCAGTAGAGTGAGAAAGCTCAAGAACGGTGTCCCACAAGGCTCAGTGCTGGCACCTATGCTGTTCAACATCTACATCCACGACCTACCTGCTACACAATCAAGGAAGTATGGCTATGCAGACGATCTGGCCATCCTACTGAGCAAGCCATCCTGGGAAGCAGTAGAGGAGGGCCTCTCTGAAGACATGAACACCCTGTCTTCATACCTGAAGAACTGGCGCCTCAAGCTCAGTGCTGACAAGACCGTATCAACAATGTTCCATCTCTATAATAAAGAAGCGTCCCGCGAAATGAACATCACGGTTGACAACACCCGGCTACAGTACCAGCCCTTCCCCACATACCTTGGCGTGAAACTTGACAGAACACTGTCATTCAGACAACACCTGGAAACGGCCAAGGCAAAGACAACCTCCCGTGTCGCGCTGATACGGCGTCTAGCCGGCACCACATGGGGAGCCTCCACACAGACGCTGCGCATTTCCACCGAGGCCCTGGTGTTCTCAAGCGCAGAATACTGTGCCCCGGTTTGGTGCCGTAGCCCCCACGTCCACAAACTGGACACTGCCCTTAACACCGCCCTACGGACTGTCTCCGGATGCCTACGAGCCACTCCAACCAACCATCTGCCAGTCCTCGGAGGAATCGCCCCTGCAGAAGTCAGGCGAGAAGGAGCCATGCTGGCTCTTGCCCGAAAGGCACAGGCGAGTGAATCTCACCTCCTCCACAAAACCACCACAGAGACACCACAGCGAATGCGCCTCAAGTCCCGACGCCCCTTTGCCATACACGCCCAAGAACTGCTCCGGAAAATACCAGCCGACACCTGCAAGGCTGCCTGGGTCAAGGCGACATGGAGGGAGCAGTGGAGGTCAGCAGAACCATCTCGGCTACACCATTACATTAAAGATCCCACAGACGTTCCTGGCCAGCACCTACCCCGAAAGCAGTGGACAACCCTCAACCGCCTAAGGACAGGTGTGGGACGCTTCGGGGCAGCAATGCTGAAGTGGGGCATCACAGACAGTGCCCAATGCGAGTGTGGAGACCCAATACAAACTGTGGAACACATCCTAACCAGCTGCCCCAAACACCGGCCCCCGAACGGCGAGCGCGGTCTAATTGACCTTGATTATAGGACGCTGGACTGGCTCGCCTCAACAGAATTGAAGGTCTAAGGACATACGACAGAAGAAGAAGAAGAGCAGGTAGGGGTTAGACACTACAGCGACAGGTCATTAAGGAGCAGGTAGGGGTTAGACAGTACAGATACAGGTCATTAAGGAGCAGGTAGGGGTTAGACACTACAGATACAGGTCATTAAGATGCAGGTAGGGGTTAGACACTACAGATACAGGTCATTAAGATGCAGGTAGGGGTTAGACACTACAGATACAGGTCATTAAGATGCAGGTAGGGGTTAGACACTACAGATACAGGTCATTAAGATGCAGGTAGCGTATGTTTTGAAGACAGGGGGATAGAAGAAGGACAGAAACACTGGAGTGATGAAAAAGAAACATCGAGGTTCATTGTCACTTTTCCGACATGGGAATGAGAATGCAAAAACAGATATCCGACGGGTCCGGGGCCCAGAAGAACCTCCACAGGGGAGGTGGGTCCAAGCACGAAAGCCTTTTGGAACCCCTGTTCATACCTGACCATTGGTCCAGAGCGTGGGTTGGTTCCCGGCTGAGCTGCATGGAGCTGTGGGCCACAGGTGGAGCCGTCTTTGATGGGTTGAATACTATGCGGATCGGATGGCTCCGGGGCAGCCCATCATAATAGGCAGTGTGTTCATGTTACACACACGGGGGGCCAACACAGACCCACAGACACACAAAAGACGAGAGAGGTGAGGGAGAGGGCACAGGAGGAAGAGAAATACGAGCAAGAGAGAGGCAGGGAAGAGGAGAGAGAGTCAATGAGAGGGAAAGGAGAGAGAGAGTGACGGAGGAAGGGGGTTACAGTTGTAAAGAAGAGGAGAGAGAGGGAATAAGAGGAAGAGAGATGAGAGAGGGGGTGTACAGGAGGGAAAGGGAGTAAGAGGAAAAGGGGAGAGAAAGTGACAG
The DNA here is from genome assembly GCF_964030765.1 of Micromesistius poutassou. Classification (NCBI taxonomy): domain Eukaryota; kingdom Metazoa; phylum Chordata; class Actinopteri; order Gadiformes; family Gadidae; genus Micromesistius; species Micromesistius poutassou. The sequence continues at coordinate 4,398,432 of NC_140286.1, forward strand.
AGGGGGTCACATGAGGAAGAAGAGAGATGATAGGAGGACAGGAGGGAGAGGGAAGAGAGAGAAAGGGAGGGAATAAGTGGAATAGAGAATTAAAGATTTAAACACCTCAGTGCTTTTTCATTACCCCAACCTCCCTTTATATCTCTAGGATAGTCTAGTGGCTACAATGTTTGACTCCCACCCTCCCTATAGTCATCCTCATACCTAACCCCTTTCATGACATGTTTCTAACATAAAATTTTAAACAAAAGTGTCTAGCAAAACTAGAGAACAGACAGATCCAGCTATAATGACCACTAAACTCCCTTTTTAATTTTATTTTAGTGGGAACTAAAACCACCGTAATCCCGAGCAGGCGATGAGCTAGCGCTGAGTCATCAGCAGGACTTCACACAGAGGAAGGATGGCCACGACGCAACATGCCACGACAACCGTGTGAAAACGTGTGGAGCATGTGTGTGTGTGGTAGAATGTGTATATGTTTATGTATGTGTGTGTGTGTGTGTGTGTGTGTGTGTGTGTGGGGTGGAGTGTGTGTATATGTATATGTCTGTGTGTGTGTTTGTATGTGTGTGTGTGTGTGTGTGTGGTGGAGTGTGTGTATATGTTTATGTATGTGTGTGTGTTTGTATGTGTGTGTGTGTGTGGTGGAGTGTGTGTGGTATGAATGAATCAGGATCATACGCTACAGCTCTCTTCCTCCTCTTTTGTCGTGACGTGGACAAACAACGTGGAAGCCGTGTGTCTGTGTGTGCGCACCCCTGTGTGTGTGTGTGTGTGTGTGTGCACGTGTGTGTATGACTCAAAGACCGGGGAAACACCAGCGAGAGAGGATGCTTTAAAAAGAGACGTGTGTTGTAATTACGTCCACGATTCTCCCGGCACTAGAGAGAGGCAGAGAGTACAGGAGAGAAAGAGAGAGAGAGGTATAATTACCAAAGAAAAGCAGGAGAGAGATAGTGAGAGAGAGAGAGAGTTCTGTGACCCTGCCCACTAGTACAAAGCCATTCAACTCAGCCGGAGAGAGCGCACACCAGCAGAACTCCAGACGGATCTATCTCTGAGTGTGTGTGTATGTGTGTGTGTGTGCGCGTGTGTTTGTGTGCATGCACGCGTATGTGTTTAGTGTCTAAATCGGAGAACGAGAGAGGAACCCGACCAGGACACCTTCTGCTCTTCAGCTTCCTGCCATCTCCAGGCTACTTGCTACTTACTGATCCTCCAGGGCTGGTTCACACACTGGAGTACAGCCTCAAAGGGACAGCTTCTTCTTCTTCTCCTCCTTCTTCTTCTTCTTCTTCTTCTTCTTCTACAACGTTTCTGTGTCTCCAGAAGGACCCGAGCCCAATCTCAGATCCTTGGCTGAAGACTTGAGAAGGGATTTCCCTATTTTGTTCCTCCAGAAACCTCAAACGGACAAGAACTTTCTTTCTTTACTTTACTTTTCTTTACATTTTATCTGTATTTCCGTGTTTTTTCTTTCTTCTTCTGCATTTTCTTTTTCTTTGCCCCGACGCCGTCATGACGCTCCTCACTCACCTGCGGCACGCGCCCAAGCGGGACCTGTGCGCCGTGTGTCCAGGACTCCTCGTCCCCACCTCTCCCCACCTGCTGGTGGGGGTCCTGGTGCTGCTGGTCGCCCTGCAGACGGCCACCTCCTCCCCCACCCCCGCCACCGCCATCGCCGCAGCGGCCGCGTCCCTGGACGTCGAGCCCCCCTGCGGCTCCTGCGCCCTGGCTCAGCTCAAGAACTCCTCCTCCTCCTCCTCCTCCTCCTCCTCCTCCTCCTCCTCCTCCTCTTCCTCGCCCTCCTCCTCCTCGTCTTCCTCGGGCCAGACGGACATGGTGGAGGCGGTGAAGCGGCACATCCTCAACATGCTACACCTGAGCGCACGGCCCAACGTGACGCAGCCCGTGCCGCGCGCCGCGCTGCTCAACGCCATTAGGAAGCTGCAGGTGGGCCACGTGGCCGAGGACGGCAGCGTGCAGATCCAGGAGGAGGGGCCGCGGCCCGGGGAGACGGATGGGGGCCCGCTGGAGCCCCCCGCCGAGATCATCACATTCGCCGAGCCAGGTCAGTGTCTTCACAGTGTGTCAACCGTGTGGCTTGTTTATGAAAGGAGTCCAATGCGTTGCTTTGTGTTCGGAGAAGGAGGGTTTGGGGACTAGGAGGGTTTGGACTAGCAGGATAAGGGTTTGGTTTGGATGGGTTAGGGTTTGGACTAGCAGGGTTAGGGTTTGGACTACGAGGATAAGGGTTTGGTTGAGATAAGTTAGGGTTTGATTTGGATGGGTTAGGGTTTGGACTAGGAGGATAAGGGTTTGGTTGATATAAGTTAGGGTTTGGTTTGGATGGGTTAGGGTTTGGACTAGGAGGGTTAGGGTCTGATTTAGATGGGTTAGGGTTTGGACTAGAAAGGTTAGGCTTTGGTTTATATTTTGGTTTATAGTATTGATGAATGATGATGAATTCAATGATTGATGAATGGTCCACTTGCCATTCAAGAACTGACAAACAAAAGTGTGAACATGTGAATGCTATCCATACTATCGGATCCCTGACCAAACACACGACTGACAGAACAGACTGTACCTTTGAAATGTCCCTACTCACACACATAGTGGTTACCAACCACTATTATATCCATGTTATATCACCAAAAACTGTGTTACTCTTCGCTCAAGCAAGCACATGTCCTGTCTCACGTGTGTGTGTGTGTGTGTGTGTGTGTGTGTGTGTGTGTGTGTGTGTGTGTGTGTGTGTGTGTGCGTGTGTGTGTGTGTGTGTGTGTGTGTGTGTGTGTGTGATGTTGTGCTTTGCTTAAACATCCAAGTCCATGTGTATGACGTCACGTAACTATTACAAAATCATGTTCAAGCCTGTGTAATGATCCACCTGTACTGGGGTTGCTGAACTGGACAGGAAACCATGCAGGGCAATGATCATGGGTGACAGGGTAGGGTAGTAGAGAGGAAATGGAGATGAACAGAGACAAAGGAGGAGAGAGAGAGAGACAATGAGAGAGAGACAGATAGAGAGAGAGAGAGAGAGAGCGAGAGAGAGAGAGAGAGAGAGGGAGAGAAAGAGACAGAGAGAGATGGAAGAGAGATAGAGAGAAAGTGCGAGAGAGAGAGAAAGATGGAGAAAGTGCGATAGATAGAGAGAACGATGAAGAGGGGGAGAGAGAGAAAGAGCAAGAGAGAAAGATGAAGAGAGGGAGAGAGAGAGGAAGACGGAGAGAGAGAGAGCGAGAGAGAGAGAGAGAGCTAAAGAGAGAGAGAGAGATGGACAGAGAGAGATAGAGAGAGAGAGACAGAGAGAGACAACATACTCAAAGAGACAATCAAGGCGATGGGCTGTCCGCTCCTGTGGCTACTCGGCATCCCATAACCCCCTGCTGCTGCTCAGACGGCCTTTGTGTTCGGAACAAACCCAGCGTTGCTTCAATGGAATTGAATCCGTGTTCGGATCCGCCATCGGAAGCTCCGTCTGGGGGTCACAAATGTGTGTTCCAGATCATCACAGTGACGGTTCACAAACACACGCGACTTCCTTGCTGCAATGAAGTGTCCTTAACGATGATTTTCGAAGGAATAGATTCCGAATTGGGAAATGTGTAATTGACTAATTAATCAATAGTAAAAAACAAAAAAAGTATTTGGGCCAGAAACCACGTTCCTGGCCTTCCACGTTCCTAACTTTCAATTGGGAATTAAATGGTGAAGTTGAAAGGGAAGCAAAAGTTTTGTATTTGAACATGACGGAATGTTCCATCAGTGTTTTGTTCTTCTCCTTCTTGGGGTGGAACCGAGGTTCTTCGCTGGGGTGCAAGACGTTCTAGTTTAACCCTGGGTGTACTGCAGAACCCCAGAAAACAGGCGTGACGAGCACATTCTCCTGCCGTCTGTTTACTTACATAAATGCACACAATGGCTCCCGCACTATAAATAGTTTCCCTCCTTTTAGAGCCAAATGTTCAATTAAAAAATTCCACTCAAAGGACCCGCCGAAATTAGGGAGACGGTAATGAGGTGTTTGGTTGGGTGGGGGGGGGGGGGGGGGGGGTGGTGGCAGTAGCGAGGGTAACATACCCGGTAGGCTCCAGGCCGTACATAATCACCTCATTCAGCCAAATGTGGCCCACAGTAATTACTCTAAGGCCGCAGAGATGGGCGAGAGGGATGGGCGAGGGGGCATAGAGAGAAAGAGAGAGAGAGAGAGAGAGAGAGAGAGAGAGAGAGTGGAAGTGGATATGGATGGAGAGAGAGAGAAGAGAGGAGAGGGAGGTGGTAGAAGAGAGAGGGAGAGATATGGGAGTGAGAGGGAGGGCGAGAGAGAGAGAACGAGATAGGAGAGAGGAGAAGAGAGAGGGATAGATATAGAGAGGGTGGTTAATGGACACTACATGAGAGGGGAGGGGGCCCGGGCTACTTCCTTGATAGGGACCCCAGGCTTGTTAAGGATGGTGCCCTCAATCACCCCACCCCTGACCAGAGCATCTTTTTTTAGCATTGCATCTGAAAGATCCTGCTGAATATATTTAGCACCATTCAACCGTTCGCTTTGATGTTGAAGGCATTTTTCGGCCCATTCATTCATATGATGGAACAAGAAAGAGACATGGGGGGAGGGAGGTGGATGTATTATAATTATGAAGTGATTAGGATGGGGGCAGGGGTGGTGCACACTGTGTTTTAGAGGTTAGACACTGTTTGACTAATTAAGCAGCTCTGTTCAGAAGTAACTAAGTAAGGACCTGATCTGAAATATGGTGTGGTAATGGTAGAGTTATCTAAACCTCCTTTATTTCTGGGTTGTATTCTGAGGGTCCTCAACTCCATGGTGTACAACTTGGAGTCGAAAAAAGATTTTGACTTTATTTGTTGTGAAACACATAAAGTATTTAGTCCCAAATACCATCAAATCTATCTTGCACGACAACATACAAACATGTGTCCTTCAAAAAAGGAAAGAGGAGCAGGATATTTAGGCCATTACAGCTGACCCTCAGGTCCATGATCTACATACCTGCTCATTCAGCCACCATCAATCCTCCCCTTCCTCGATCCTTCAGCAATGTTTCAAATGGCCTCACAATGCTAACAGCGATTATCTTCTCCTTCACCCCCAGGTGATTCTCCATCCATGGTGACGTTTGACATCACCAAGGAGGGCAGCGGCTCCTCTGTGGTGGAACAGGCCAACGTTTGGATCTTCCTCAAGCTGGCGCGGGGGAACCGGGTCAAGGGCAAGGTCACCCTCCAGCTGCTCCAGACGCCTCAGCGGGGGGCCGGCGGCACTGACCTGAAGGAGGTAGCGGTCTCCGAGAAGGTGGTGGACACACGGCGCAGCGGCTGGCATACGCTTCCCGTTCCGCGCGCGGTCCAAGCGCTGCTGGACAGCGGCGACAGCGTGCTCCACCTGCGCGTGTCCTGCCCTCTGTGCGCCGAAGTCGGGGCCACGCCGCTCCTCGCACCGGCAGACGGCGAGCACGCCAGAGAGCGCGAGCAGTCCCACCGGCCCTTCCTGATGGTGGTGCTGCGGGAGGCGGAGGAGCCCAGCCACCGGCGGGACAAGCGCGGCCTGGAATGCGATGGCACCGCCGGCCTGTGCTGCAAGCGTCAGTTCTACGTCAACTTTAAGGACATCGGCTGGAGCGACTGGATTATCGCCCCGCCCGGTTACCACGCCAACTACTGCGAGGGCGACTGCCCGAGCCACGCGGCATCCATCACAGGCTCCTCGCTGTCCTTCCACTCCACGGTGATCAGTCACTACCGCATGCGGGGCTACGGTCCCTTCCAGAACATCAAGTCCTGCTGCGTGCCAACGCGACTACGGCCCATGTCCATGCTCTACTACAACGAGGAGCAGATGATCATCAAGAAGGACATCCAGAACATGATTGTGGACGAGTGCGGCTGCTCCTAAGAGTTTCACTGTTTAGTCATTTCAGACGGACGCTTTCGTCCAAAGCGACTTTCATCCTTCATGATAAATGTCATGAAGGATGAGGATGAGGTTGAAGGTAGGTCAGGATGGCTCGAGGATGCCTAAAGGATGGTCTGTGGACATTGGGGATTAAACAGAGTGCGGGAGTTGTTTCGGCCAGGAGTTGAACACCCTAGCAACATCACTATCCTGCCCAGTTTCCTTTCAAACTTTTAGATAAGCGTGGACAGTGGACAATACCGCCATTCCCACGCATAAATAGAAGTGTTGTTCTTCTGCTTATGGACGGCCTGTGCAGGGACTCGAGCCTGAAGCGCCTGCCAGAACAGCTCGGTCCTCATTGATAAATAAAAATATCTATTTTTGTTTAGTTATGAATGAACGTGTGGTCATTCACATGCGATCCCATTCCCATGCGATGCCATTCCCATGCGATGCCATTCCCATGCAATGCCGTTCCCATGCAACATAGTTCCCATGCAATGGGAATTGCTGCGCTGCATTTGGAATGCATGAAAGACTGGAGAATTCTATGCAACACAAGTGTGAATCTAATGTCAATATTTTGTTTGTGTTTGGATCATTTTTATCGTTTTGTACATAATGCGTTTACGGTGCGTTTCGAGGAGTCCTTTTTTTGATACATAGTGTTTTGGAAGGTTAAAAGTGTATATAATCTCTGTTGGTAAGAGATACTTGACAGAATTATGTGTGATCAGGTATTGGAGCCAAACACCCACAGCAAACATTTATTATTCATATTGTTATTAATATTATTTTCATTGTTATTATTGTTGTAAAAAATGTTGACGTTTGCACTTTCAACAATGCTATTTTTTAAGTCACAGATTCAGCCTGCACTTCGAAAATTGCATCATTCCAATTAATATGAAGGCTATTGAAAGAAATTGCCAAAGATAGATGGCTGTTCCATTTTTGACGGTTTCTCCAGTGCTAACATGGCTTAGATGGTCACTCAATGAGGCTGCAACCTTCATCCAAGTCAGTTTGGGTAAACTCACTTTTCGATAACGACCTAAAAGGTCTAACTTTTTGGCATTAAACAGTGCTTCAACCACAGCCCATGAACTTAACCCGGTATAAGGCTTCGTGTAACACATGAATTTGTGTTTTTTGTTGTTTTATAATTTATTTACTGTCCATTAATCATTTTCATATGGTCCGCCCATGTAGGCGAGTAACACTAGACAGACTCTCACACAACCGAAACCTGCTCAACTTTTCACAGATACGATTTAGTATTTCCATCAACACACAATGACAGACTTGTGAAATCTTTACTGGCATGAACATTTAAAAGAATAAAGCAAAAAAAAAAAAAAAGATGTCTTTCATGTTCCTAACCAACCTCAACACAACTCAACACAAACATTTAGTTTTAAGCTTTTGCTCAAACCACAACTTATTTCTACATATCCATCTGTGCAGCCAAAAAAGAAGAAAAAATCCTGGGTTAGCTAAGGTAACATCGGGTCTATGAATGAAGGGCGACATATTAATTGGGCTTGGGTCACTTGGCAAAAGGGATTGTGCGCCTGGACAGGCAGACATATTCATAGCTGGCGTCAACCCATTTATTGTTATACTATAGTTCCACTTTTTGGCACGCTAACAAATATGTTGACCGACTGAAGTGTAATTTTCACAGTTTTTGCAATTACTCTCTAATGGAGAAAACGTTTACTTTCTTATTTAGTGAGCGGTAAGGGGAGGTCCTCAATGTTTTTATTTTCTTTCAGACCAGTGATGATCAGTACACAAGGACACTTCAATATCAATAACGGTGCTTTCATTGGAGGAGGATGATCATTTGATGGTAGACAGAGACTCTTGTCTCCAGGTGATCTGTCACTACGAGGTCAAACAGGCTTTCCTCACTTGTACAAAAGGAGAGAGAGACAGAGAAAGAGAGAGAGGGACAGCAAAAAGAGAGACAGAGAAATGGGGAGGGGGGGGGGGAGAAACCTAACCGCCAGCTCTTTGTTTGACAGGGGAAAACTGGAGCAGGACTGTACAGACTGAACGGCTCCTGTTGTTTTTTCCTCTTTCCTCGAATGCCCTCTTTTGCCCTCCCTTCTGCCTCTCTTTTTCCTGTTTTCCCCTCCTTCTCCCCTCTTCTCTCCCCTCTTCTCCAGGGGTATGTGCCAATGGGGTTATGAACTCCTTCTGAGTTTACGGCACTGTGCCCCACAATGTCCTGCTGACCGGGCCGAGGTCGCAACAACTGTCTCTCTCTCAACAGATGTTCTGTTGGACTACTGGACCCACGGAAGACAGATGAGGGGGTTCAGGGTGATTGAGGGAGTACAAAGACAGGGTTGGCATGTGGGAGAGTAACCTTAGAGTAACCTTATTAATAAATGATCACAGCACATCACTGTTACTAAATGGGAGCCTATCAGCCTCAGATTTGTTTCTAATGAAAGAGAGTAGGCTACTGTTTTGTTTTCTATCTCTCTTCAAATCTCAGTTTAATAATGGTCATGAGATCGCAGAGAGAAATGTTATCTCCGTCAGTTATACGAGAGACGTAGACAGCTGATGTCCAAATCGTCTCTGGAGGTGGTGTATGCAACATTCGTCTAGTTTGACTACAGATCCATTGTCGTCTAGACCCGAATCTCTCACTTCACGTGCTGAGCTCCTACGTCACCTGTTGTCAACCAATAAAAAGTGGTAGGGGGCGTGTCATATACATAATAATCTGAAACATATCTGGGCTGTGCGTACCTGTCCCACAATTCTACGAGTCCTAAACCTTTCTTTCTATTTTTAAACCACGATTCTCCGCATTGTCCAAAGCCATGTAAACTGGTACATCACCTTTACTACGTCTCCACCCATCTCTCTCTGCCCCTACCTGGCTGAGGCGAGGCGGTTGTGAGCATGTTGTGCCTTTCAAGTACACAGGATATCATCTTTATCTTGTGCAAACAGGGCAATAGACCCCTACCCACTTAATGTCCTGCATCTGTAATCAATGTCCAACAATTGTTATCAATGTATTCACCGTCTAACCCCTACCTGCTCCTTAATGTCTCCTTATTCACTGTCTTACCCCTACATGCTCCTAATGACCTGTCTCTATATTCACTGTCTGACCCCTACCTGCTCATTAATGACCTGTCTATATAATCACTGTCTAACCCCTACCTGCTCCTTAATGACCTGTCTCTATAATCACTGTCTAACTCCTACCTGTTCATTAATTACCTGTCTCTATATTCACTGTCTAACCCCTACATGCTCCTAATGACCTGTCTCTATATTCACTGTCTAACCCCTACCTGCTCCTTAATGACCCGTCTCTGTATTCACTGTGTAACCCCTACCTGCTCCTTTTGACCTGTCCCTGTATTCACTGTCTATCCCCTTCCTGCTCCTTAATGACCCGTCGCTGTATTCACTGTCCAACCCCTACCTGCCCCATTACAACCCGTCTCTTCATTCACCTACAATACACATTTCTCGTCAGTGAACTAGGGTGAACTTTACCATTCAGAAACTTTCGAAACAGCCTGGGTTTATTGCAGGGCTTTTCTCAATCCCGCACACTGTGTAAACAAGGAGCGAAGAGTCTATTATCTAATGGAAATTATTAAGTCAATAAGGAAGGAATTTGGACAAATAGTCAAAGTACATGAACCTTGACGACAAGAAGAATGACCAATCTGTGGGAACTGCCTGCTGGTTTCAGCAGAGAATAACTCCCAGGAGAGATACGGGGGTATGATTTGCAAAACGGATCTACAACCTGAAAACTACAGAGAATTATGTAACTGCTACGTATTATTCTCATCTTCATAATAATGATATAACATATAATGAGATTCACAAATCAGCAAACAAAACAACACAACACAGACTAATATAATGTGAGATTCAGAAAGGAAAAACGAATAAGTGATGAATTACCTATTACATTCCCTTTAAACAATGCAGAGAACTCAGGGCCATCCCAGTAAAACACTGGCAACCTGATACACCTTACAAAGTATTGATAAGACTTACACTTTTTGATAAGGGTCTTATAGTGTTATTGTGTACTGTATCAATCATCTCTCAGTTATCAGTTAGTGTCACACCACTATTCATTCACTCTTTTTTACAGACTGATCAAATGATAAATGGACTGATAGCACTTTTCTAACCAGTGGCCACTCAAAGCACTTTTCAATATCGCCTTACATTCACCCTTTTAAACACACAGAACCAAGTCAGGCCGAGTTGGCTTCTGTCCAACTGACAAAATGTCAGCTGTTTCTTATGCAAGTTAACAAACAGCTGGACTGAGGTTTGAAGTAGACCAGCACTGGGTTAATGCAGATAGTTAAAGCATTTAAGCTTTGGTATAAGGGTTAGGGAATGTCTGAGACATGTTATCTGGACACCTCATCAGTGTTTCTTATAAATAGACAGCAGAGCCGTTCAAGGCGAGGGGACTGTGGGCAGTGGCCAGATGATCTGTAGATTCAAAGTGTTGACGAATATGTGATCCAACCATGTGACACATCTGAGCCGATCCCGACGCCATGTAACAACCGCTTTGAATGTACACCAAAAGAGTTGACTCAGTTTCTACTGCTTTAAAGTAAAAAGTAAAGTGAGCCTATTTAAGAAGGTTTGTGACGGTTATGGCGGGCCGTGATGGCTGCATGTTATGATGGCTACATTTCTTGAACCAATGCAACAGGTTTTATTTTTATTTAATTTATTTTTTATGGAAAGTTGGGTCTGTTTTAGGGGTAGTTAGTGGTGATGGTGGTAAGGTTGGTTATGGCTGGTAAAACGGGGTGGTTGATGGTTATCTACCGTATAGGTTGGTTGCATACGGGTAGTTAAATTGGTATAGGATGGGGTAGTAGTTGGTGGTTAAGGCAGTTGTGGTGGTTTTTAAAAGGTGGTTGAATTGGATGTAGGCGTAGCAATGTTGGTAGTGGTGTTTTCGTGGGGAGGTTGTAGCGAATAACCATCCAAGCCCAATCATTTACTTAAAAAACAAACATTGCTCTTATCCTGCCATTCAAAGTGATACGAAGCAATTGATAGCAGTAGTAGTTTGAATAGTAACAATTCAGTGGTCAAATTAAAGTGTTCCTCAGAACCAATAAAATATTAAAGACAGTCCAATATTCACACGATTAGTTTACTTTGATTTTAACACTGTGTCCACTTGCTCATGTCCAGACGCCCACACAATGATCCTCTCCACACCTCTCCATCAGATATTACTCATGCCTGGCAGCAGAAGGGAGAGAAGGAGAGGGAGCAGAGAGAGAGAGAGGTGATGTAGAGATGACGAGAGAGAGGTGATGTAGAGATGGAGAGAGAGAGGTGATGTAGAGATGGAGAGAGAGGTGTAGCAATGGAGAGGAGGATGAGAGAGAGAGAGAGAGAGAGAGAGAGAGAGAGAGAGAGAGAGAGAGAGAGAGAGAGACAGAAACAGAGACAGAGACAGAGACAGAGAGAGAGAGTGGTCGAAATGAAGAAAGAGGGAGGTAGAGAATGAGATAGAAAGAATGAGGGAGAGAGAGAGAGCGAGAGAGAGAGAGAGAGAGAGAGAGAGAGAGAGAAGGAGGGAGATTCCACAAATTCTCCTCCCCCTCCTCCTCAGTGGCTCCCCTCTTGCTTCCCCAGCCTGGAGCGGGGGAGGCGAATAAGGAGGAGGGAGGAGGAGGAGAGGAAGGGAGAGAAGAAGGTGGAGGGGGGAGGGGGTCTGAGTCAGCGCTGAAGTCACGGAGGTGGGAAGTTGTAAAACGTGACAGTAGGTGGACGCAGATGAACCTTCTAAATTTACACCAGCTTGACGAGAACTCGCCAACGCCACGCCAGTGCTTAGCTACAGCCTCCTGGTGTGATGTCTTAATGTATTTCAGATGAAATAAAAATAAAACGCCCTACAAGGACTTCTGTGTTTACTAGTCATCGCTACATGGCTCGCAGCCTTGTTTCAGTTTTGTGGCATCCACACAACCAATGTTTCCTCAGGGCTCCAACTGCTCCAAAATCTCGTAAAAACCAACAATTACTATCTGTTAAAAAATCGGAATCAATGAGTTTTGTAAAGAAATATGTTAGAGCAAATTATGAAGTGAGTTATGGTCAAGTCTATTAAATAAAAGTATATCTGTTAAGGCATTTTTCTCAATAACAGTCTCCTAGGGCTTCAGAAGCCCGTATTCAGGGTACTTGATTCGATTGCTGATGGCTGCTGATTACCTGTAGGCATCCACTGACTGGAGAACAAAACAGGTAAGCAGTACTAATGGTATGCTCAATCACTTCCTCTTAGATGCTAATAATCAGTTTAGTGGTGATTGGACCTTGCTTTTGGTTGAGAGTAGGAGGGTGTGGGGTGGCTTTAGATCGAACATGCCAGCCAATGAACTTTTAACAGAAACATACTTTTGGACATAGGATCAAAGCAAGTTCTCACAACAAAAGGGGGTTATTGTCTGGGCGGCTCAGTTCACAGCCGACTCCTTGAAGCTTGCGTCCTATTACATAATGTTTGCTAATCTGTTGTATTTATTTTAATAGCTAGCAGCTTGGAAAGCCTTTGTGTTAAGGAATGTAAGCATGCCCCCATAACTTTTGTCTTCAATGTTCATTAGAACACGTTGGCCGAGAGCACACACAGACATTTTTATATTATTAAGTGTTTGGGCAATTATCTCATGGTACATTATGTGTGCATTAAGTCTTTATCATTAAGTGGCAAGAGGTGCTCTAAATCCAGCTTTGTTCTAGAAAACATATACACTTCAGCAGTCTATTGTTTTCTGTATTAAAGCAATTTCTGTTGAGTTCTGTTGTTCTCTTTTAAAGGGTTGTGAGTGTTATTGGCCATGTCTCCCTTTGGGGCAAGAGAAGACATGAGAACAGGAGCTCAACCTTGTTACACACTGCATTTAAATGAAGTCGGTTTTCTTAGGTAATATATAATTGTACACTTACTTAAGACCCCAATAAGATCTGAATAAATCAAACCTTCCCCCTTTTGAAGGTTCCTTAATTAAGAGCACAGAGACTTACTAATTAATGTGGGGTCTATGAACAAGAATAACTGTCAATTAATACCTGCCCTATCTCAGAAGACAGGAAGACCTATTGAATTATCCATAGAACTGATTCTAATTCCTCAATTCACAGATATTCTTCTTCTGCTGCTCTCTAGTGGAATTCAACCATATAACATTGACAAATTAATGATACTTAACACACTGATGGAAAGTATTTAAGAATGGTAAATAATCAACATGTTTTCATCCATACGCTCCAAAAATGCAGCTGGATAAATTATAATCAAGATTGGAAGACTTGGGAATTCATGCTATATCACATTAAAAACCATTTGCTGTATCTGGTCAGTTGTTTTGCATGAAAAATAGAGGCTAATCAGGCAAGAATATGTCGTTTTGAAAAGCTATCCAGTAATCTGGCTTCACTATGAATCAAGGTTCTGGGCTTCGTGTCGGAATGCATGAATGCAGAACAAGAGAATAAACGAACATACAGGCCACTGTCCAGGGACGGAAACTCACAGAATTCTGATGAACAGATTCCCAAAGAATGACCCAATGGAGACCTTCAAAGAGGGTGGACGATGAGTCATCACGGGGTATGTAAAAACCAGAGAGGGACAATCAGCCAACTCTCGGGGCCCAGGCCCTCTCGAAGGGAACCGGGTCAGTAAAGCATGAAACCAGATGGATCCAGTCAGCAATCAGAGCATGAATCTGGTGGTGGTGGTGGTGGTGGTGGAGGTGGCGGTGGTGGTGTTTGGGAAGTGCTGAGACCTACGGCTTTAAATAAACAGAGACTCTGACCTCGAGGTGGGCATATTGGCCCCTGGGCCACTGGGCTTTGGGGTTGTGGGGTGGTGGGGGGGGGCACTACACAGGGCAGGACCTTGTGCTAAGTCAAGCTCCAGTGTAGCGCACGGCTCTACTCTGCTGTGCTAGCTGACCTAGCAGCCTGTGTACTGGGCTCTAAATAGGCCAGCCAACTCTCTTTCTAATTAGGCAACAAAACCAGCGGGGACCGGCCAACCCTAATGTTCTCTAGCTGGGTTTCTTTACTCGGAATGAAGCTTAGTTCAGCAGGGGGATTTTGGGGGGAATGCTGGGAAGGGCAAAGGTTTCAGAAGGTCTAACGAGAATATGAACTGTCCTTTGGCCCATTCACATGCTAAAGAGCATGTAGGGGGTTGGGGTTATCGCTCAAGGATGTCTACAGGTAGACTGTGGGAATGGGGTATCGAACCCAGGGCATTTCGGCTAATACCCTAGCCAGTACAACACCCTGCCCCTGTGTAACATGAGATAATGTGATGAATACTATAAAACGGCCATTTTGGTTGTGTTACTCCGTCCTTATACGCCAACCCAGCTGAATTCAAAATATCAAACATACTTTAAACATACTCATAGGATTTGATACAGTCAAAACTACAGTACAAAACTGCTATCACAGTCATGGTACCACAATTTGCAGTCATGAGATACAGCCTCAAATGGCTTTAGAGACGGCAACAACACATCTGGATTTTGTTGATAACATGAATACCGTAAATTTTGCCTCTCAGATTTCGGCTCACTTGACATTCTAATGTGAAAAAATTTGTGTGTGTGTGTGTGTGCGCGTGTGTGTGTGTTATCAAATATAGTCCTTAATGAGGAATTATTTTTGTTAGATGTAATGTACATATTACAGGGTGAGTTTTAAAAATGCAATGTTGCAAGGCATAAGGTACTACATTAAACTATTTAAAATGTTCAGCATTTTGTTTTGCCAGTAATAGCACCATCTAGACTTCACTTTGATTATCAGAGACGTGTTTCTCTCCTTTGTCTCTGTAGACAATATGCAGGTCAAGGTAGACCAAGTTGCAGTTGAATATTTTAGTATGCAAAGCAAAATAACAAAGGGCATCATTTCATGTACAATGGCCTAATCTACTATGCGTAAGTCTAATGAGCGGATACCTGCGTCATTGTTTCTCCAGTCCGTCCCTCTCTAGGTGAGCTAGAGAGGGTACCGATACTACTATACCTACCGATACTACTTGCCCCCCGAAAGGCCACAGCATCTAGCAACCGTTTTATACACAAGTTCGTTTATAAAGCATTATAATTATAATTTAAAGATGTATATGATGTATATATTGTTTATATTGAGTAGAAAATATTTCAGAATAAACCTTAACTGACGTGAACACAGTGCATATTTAAAATAATATGAATGTTATTACGAAACGTAACCACTTGGTGGCAGTGCACCGGCTGGTGGACGGACCGAAACCAAAATCGCCTCGACACGAAAGTATTTTTCCGGTTCCGGTTTAGTACGCAATAGAATAACAGAAGCGGGAGCCTCACAGGTAGTAAACTCGCTTAGTTTGGAGATAGTTAGGAGCTAAAACAGGTCACAAATATTTACTCACTGTTTTATATAACAGTGTAAGATGCAGAGAGGTAACACGAGGTTTCCAAGCCCGGGTGGAATGAGGCCGCCGATGGGAGGCTTCAGGAGCCCCGGAGCGGACAGTCAAGGCAGTGGCGACGGAGGAAGGTTTTGCTCGCCCACATGGGGGTACCGCGGTGCTCGTTCCCCCTCTACCGGACCACGATTCGGAAACTATGGGGGTTCTCCTAATTCCTCGAGAGATTTCGGTAACAATAACAGGAGTTTTGGGCCGAGTGAGGGGTACTATGGTAACACATCCTCACCCATGCGTACACCGCGCAGACAGGACGGCAACGGCCGCGGTGGGCGTCCATCCTATAGACACCAGTCTCCGTACCCGTATCGTGGCTTTCAGGTAAACACACATAATCGTGATAGTGGAGGGTGTTGGTGGACATGTTAACATTTATTTGGTTTGCGTACATTGTTTATGAATTCGTATTTTACATGCTGGGCCCAGCGGTCGACTTTTTCCTCATATTTTACCGAATTCATCTTTCTTTAAAGGGTTCACCGCAGACATCCACCCCGTTTGTCAGGGAGAGGGGCGGTGGCGGAGTGGAGAAGTATTACAGCCCGTCCATGGTACAGGACCCCTGGGCTAGCCTAAAGCCAGTGGAGGTTACACAAACAGAAACCAAAAGCAGTACGCCGAACGCTTTCCACACACCCCAAACGACGAGATATTTCTAAGGACAATGTTTGATTGCGATGGGAGAGTAGGGCGAAACTCACTCTGCGGGCGTTTTCGTGATGAATAAGGAACGTCAGTTTTATTTTGCAGATTGAAAATATCACCAGCGTATATATTACCTATTTTCTCAGGTATTTTGTTTTTGAAAGTTGGTTCTACATGAACTCAAAACAGCATTTTGATCATCCGACGGCTAAAAGGTCAAATTGAATCCCAGGGAATGTATTTACTACAAGATGTCAAATACCTACCATAAGCCCCATTATGTAACGGTACATAGACAATTCCCGTAAAAGCGATTATTTTGTATATTTCTTATATTTTCTTTTTTTATAAAATACTTTTGAAATGTTAAATGTAATTGAATATCATTTTATGGAGTATTGTTAGTATTTTACAACGTTTTTAAACCAATTTAAAAGCATGTAAAAGTATTTTAGAAATTAAAACAATTTGTTATACATGTGATTTCCATTTAATTATGTCTCCTGGATTAAAATAAACCATAAATCTTTTGCATCCATTAAATTACAATGAATGCACAAGTTAATTTTAACTGTACTTTTTGATACTCTGTATGTCAGGATATTAACCCACTGTAACATAATTCTGAAATCCTAAACATTTCGGCATCGCCAATATCTTAATTCATATTAGCTTTCCTTAAATAATTCAGGCTGTAATTGCTGGTGGTCAAGTTATCCATGATCAAACCATGCAAACGATTTGCTATTTGTAAGGGTGTGTTCATCAAAAATACTGATCTCTTCGATAATAGTCTTTCAATTCAGACTGTTTGATTTCCCCAGGGCTTGCACATTGGACTATCATTGCATATCAGACTTTCCGGCAAATCTCTTATTACCGATTCAGGATTGTTTTCCATCTCTTGTGACGGCAAGCGATTGTCATCTTTTCTAGTTGAAGCTTTGACTCAGTTATGGCTAGGACAGACTGATTGAGATGAATGCTCCTCATAGGGTGTTAGGAGAAATACAGCAAACATGAGGTGCTATAGGCTATGTTGAACTATTCTGGTAAAAACAGATTGGCATGAGTTGACGAAACTGAGAACCTCTTAATGTAGTGTAAATATGGCTTTAATTTGACAGTTGCGCACAATGATAAACATCCAGTTTACAATACACTTAAAATACTCAAGTATGGTTTATAAATAGACTCTGACAAGCACAATTTCCATTAAGAGCCTACATCAATTTCTCAGCAGTTAACCGGTTATCAGCCTCTATTATTATATACCACAATTACTCTTGACACTTTGCCTCAACCACACAGTCATGCAGCACTCAGTAAGCTGCCGTTTTACTTCAGCTGCAAATTATTAACTTTTAAAAGGAACATCACTATGGTGCCTACTTTTTTTAAACATTCAGCCTGCATTAACAAATGCCAGAAAAGCGAACTTACTCGCGGCCATACAAGCTCCTGTCCTCCACAGGTAGGATGGGAACGTTTGAGTCTTTGACCGGTTGGCTCTGGGTACCACTGGGGGTGGTGCGGTCAACATCCAGCTGTGGTTCTCTAGTGACAAAGAGGAGGAGGGGTAGAAACGGAGACAGAGGCCTTGTGTGTGACCCAGCCCTCTCATCCTCAGCTGGAGCGTGACCAACAGCAGCAGCGCTCTCTGATCCTCTGAAGCAGACTCTTCTTTTTCTTCCCACCTTTCTCTTTTCCGTCCTCCATCTTCCGGCCACGGATCTCACGTAGAAGGTCAAAGAACGCCTGCAGGGAGGTCAACTGGTGATTAAAAGGCTAATTATGGTTCAATGTCGACGCAGCGCAAGGACCAATCACAGCCCTTGCTGCTGAATCGCCTTGACGCAAGTTAACAATTTTTGGGAGGCACACGTGGGGCACAGGCCATTGCAGTGGATAAAAGGAGGGTCAGCAAGGACATAATTGGTCCGTAAACCCCCTTGCGTTGTGTCGACGTGGAACCATAATCAGCTATTAAGGATCGTAGGTTAACACATCGACTGGATATTTGTAAATTATGTATCAGCACGTTAACAACAGGGAAAGTTTAAGGCCTCACTCTTGGGTAATATATCAAGTCAGTCAAGTTAATCTACACGGCCCAAAATAATGGTCTGAACTAACATTGAGCAGGTTTGATCATGCTTGGATTTTTTTATACCAGGCAGTTAAACATGCATATCGTCACACTCTTACAGTAATGGCCTAAGTCATATTTTCAAGTTGTTCAGAAAACAGAAAAAACTGAACCATATATAGAGTATATTATACTAGAGTATATTATACTCTATATATGGTTCAGTTTTTTGTTTTCTGAACAACTTGAAAATATTACTTTAATAGGGTGACGATATTCAAATCATAGATTCATACCTGCACATGCAACGCTGTAGCGTGCACACAGGACAGCTCAAACATAACCGGACATCCACCGGGCCCAGTGTTGGAGAGCGTGCTCCTACCTTGTCAACGTTAGCCCGGGTCTTGGCGGACGTCTCGACATAGCCGACCCCCCACTGCTCCCCGCGGGCTCTGGCCTCCTCCATGCTGATCTGCCTCCGGTCCTCCAGGTCAGACTTGTTCCCCACCAGGATGAAGGGCACCTGGCCGTCCTCTTTCACCCGCACAATCTGCTCTCTGAGCAGCACATTCTAACATTATTATGTGGTCATTCAGCAGGTGCTTCTACCCAAAATGATTTGACTGATTTTCTTGAGATGATTGTCATTAAGGAGCACATAAGAGGTTAGGGCATCATGCTCTTACAGGCCGAGTGTAGGGTGACATTGGGATTCGAACACAACCTTTCGGGGGGGGGGTTATTGTTTCTCTACATATACTTTTCCATTTCAGTTGTTTAAATATATAGGACACTACAGAGTGAAACCACTATGTATTGTTGCCAGTCATATTGAGAAAAGGCATTCACAACAAACTACATGTGTCACATAAAAGCCGCGTCAAAAGCAAATTATGTCTGAATGTTACAATTCACTGAAAATTCATCATGACTGAACGCATAGTAAAGTATCCGTGGGGCTTGCGATGCACGTTCAGAATGTAGTGCTCCTTTCTGATTGGCTGCTCAGTACCTCAAGTCTGCAGCGGCAGCGAGGGACTCGGGCTCAGTGATGGAGAAGACGCACAGGAAGCCCTCCCCACTGCGGAAGTAGTTGTCCCGGATGGCGGCGTAGTCCTCCTGGCCCGCGGTGTCCAGGATGTCCACCTGCACCTCCTGCCCGTCCACCACCACCTTCTTCCTGTAGCTGTCCGCCTTGGTGGGCTCGTAGTCCTCCACAAACTGGTGGACACACGCAAACGCACACACTGTAGGCTAGTCTGTCTATGCATAGATGCAAGTTTGTCTGTAGTATGTACACTAGTCTGCCTGTCGATTTGCTAATGTCTTTCTGTACAATAGTCTGTCTGTCCACTAATCTGTCTGTATATATGCTAATGTATGTCTGTACACACTAGTCTGTCTGTTTACATGCTAGTCTGTTTCTTCTGGCCAGGAATCAGCAAAACATGTCCAATCCACAATGAGTTTTATACATTATCAAACAAGGTCCGCTGATACTACTTTATGATCCCTTGAAACCTGTAATTACTCAATATTTAGAATTAGGCTACTTACACTGAATATGTTTAGACTATTAACCAATATACTGAATATAGATAGGCCTACTTTTTCCATCTAGTTAGCCTAGACATAACCTGACCCACTCACTGTAAATAATTCCCTGCAAGTCACTTTGGATTGGTGTTTGCTGTGTCTGCTAAATTACTAAATAGCAAATCATTTCCATGGGAAAGTCCCTTGGGCCAAAGCAGTGTACACATTAACTCACCTCATCATACATGAACTGCAGCGTGAGGGCGGACTTGCCCACTCCTCCACTACCCACCATGATCACCTTATGGAGGGCCAGTGGTGGGGAACCTTTACTCTTATCCGCAGCCATGATCTGGTCAACTGGTGGGCTGGAAAATGGAAACCCCAGGAAATACCTCTACGTGGATCGTCTTCGTTCACTTCCCCGATGCTTGACCAACTAGAAACGCCCACAAATATCTTTCAGTAAACTTTTGTTTGTTTGTCTCTTATTTGTTTAACCACAGAACAAGCGGAGACAGTACAATGTTGCGTGCGGTTAGACAGGCTCTGCCTTCCAGCTCGACATTCAAGAACAAAACGTCTTTTGTAAAGCCAGCTAAGGTGACATCACCAGCCTCGGGTCTGATGACAGACCACGGCCAAATCATCCACAAACAAACGCAGAGCAGCAGTCCTGAAACCTGCCCTGCCCAAAGGCTGCGAGGGAGAAGTGAAGTTAAATGGCATAGGCCAGAGTCTCAAATAAAGCATTTTTTACTATATTTGCATATAAAGTGTTCCACCATCAACACAAAACTTGAAAACACGAAACCTCGAAAATAAGTAAAATATATAAATATGTAATAGATAAGATAGTGTTGGCAACATATAGTTCATCGTTGTAGCACTAGCAGTGTGACAATGTGTCACCAGTTTGTAAACACTCACTACATGAACAAATTATGTCCTCTAATGATGTACCTGGTTTGGCCGGTTCTGTGAGGTAGGCTGCTTTCCAGGACAACACTGCTACCTGCGATGCAATATCAAGCAGTGGTGAAACTACTTAACCAATAAATCTATAAAACGAAGGTATGAAACGTAACTAAATCTGCGCTTAGGCTAGCAAAGGGCTTGCCTCCGAAACTTGTTAAACAACAGTCCGCCCTGACGATGATATCTGTTGTGAGCCTAAACAAACCAACTTCCCTACGGGCTGTCAGGTGTACGACGCTTTATCTGGCGCTGAGAACGAGCAGGTGGTTCCTCGACCGACAGCATCCTCGTCGATATTTGTTAACTACGGGGTTTCAGGCAGGACTACCCATGCTGCTGTTCTGCTCGTAGGTTAAACTGTCATCCGGACCGACCTCGGTCTGTCGGTGCTCTGTATGGAAAGCCAACAGGGCCAGAATTTGCCTGGTTTCAGTTACCACGTCGATGGGCGTTTATAAACGCTGTTTTTAGCGCCCTCGTACGGAATGCTATGGTATGGCAAAAGGGGTCAAATTCTAAATAATTCAAATTTTAGTCTTCATTTTTTATTAATCGAATATTTCGTGTCTATTGTCCACATGGTGAATTCCCAAAGTTGAATTTCCAAATGACTTTATTCTACGGAAATTAATAATTGTCTTTATTGTACTTTTATTTGACCACCATCCAGCGTCCAACTGTTATTTACCTCAAACCTTACAATCAAGTATATATTCATTGCTCACATTTATGAAACAAAACAACATAATTTTTGACACTCCATTCTACATCTCCAGTGAGTCCAACCCAATAAATATGGAAAATGTTTGTAATAATATAAATACAAATGAATAATAGGAATAGATAAAACAATCAATCAATGTCAATGAATAAAAGGAATCCACTCGATTTGATGTATTAGGTGTTCATAACAAGGGGTCCATGTTAACAATCCATGTTAAGCATCCATGTAGACGTCCATGTTAGACGCACATGTTAGAATTCCATGTGTTAAGCATGTAAGACGTTGATGAATAGATGCCCATGTTGTAAATCCATTTGTTAAACATCCATGTAAGATGTCCATGCTAGATGCACATGTTAAACATCCATGGTAGACGTCTATGTAGAAGTCCTATTCGGTGTCCATGTGAGAAGTTAGGGTAGGGGTCTCTCTGCCGCTCCTACCTCCCTCCTCACAGGGAGGTTGAGGCTGCAGGGGGCGCTGTCTCCCCCCTTCACCTCCTCAAAGCTCAAGAGGGCTATATGTGGTGGAGCATCTCCATGGTGATGAGAGAACGGACCTGGGGGTCCTCCATGAGGCCCTCCCTGGTCAGCCACACGCGGGGCAAGGCCTCGTTCAGCGTCTCCTTCAGGGGCCCGCAGAGCTCCAGGGCCTTTTTCTCCTGTTCTTCAACCTCACCTTTCAAATATAATATGGCAAAATGATGTGTATCATGTTTACTAAAAACGCAATGTATTACACATACATTACACATACACACTTTGGGAGTGTGTGTAGATGATGGCTGATTTAAGCTGCCTCACCTGGACGAGTCAGATTGGGCCCTGGGGCTGGGTGAGGCTGCACAACTGTTTCATATTGAGAAATCAATGTGCACAGGTTAAAACAGCCATCACCACACCAAATCA
Organism: Micromesistius poutassou; assembly: GCF_964030765.1. Lineage (NCBI taxonomy): Eukaryota > Metazoa > Chordata > Actinopteri > Gadiformes > Gadidae > Micromesistius > Micromesistius poutassou. The sequence continues at coordinate 4,420,791 of NC_140286.1, forward strand.
GTGAGAGATCTCCTTCATGGCAACATGGAGCTCCATTGTCTTCATTTTCTGCAACTTTTACAACAAATGGGATTTTCAACATCATCATCTGCGTCCTGTGCTGTGTTTGGAGGAGCCCTTGATACCTGTTCAAATTACAATATGAAAAAAAATCAAATTTGAATTTGAGGCAAGGCAGGAGGTCCACAGGTGCTGGCCAGGGGTTTGGGGGTCTGCAGATGCTGCGTGTTGCAGGCAAATAGCATTTGTTGAATTATTTTGTTGAGGAGGTGGACTCCTTCTCAAAAGAGTGGAACCTGAGGGCCTGAGCAGGTAGTGGGTCCCGTCCTGGCCCCGAAAAGTTCTGCCAATATCTGGTCGACAGTGGAGCACTGGATCAGAACCTGCTGTTTCGCAGAGGAAGAGACGTAGACTCTGTTTGTCTACATACAGCTCTGTTTGTCTACATACAAGTCAGAGTTTTTCCATCAGCAGCAAAAAAAATTGTCCTGTCTCATGGCATGCGTTGCTAATCATGTATCCTTAGATTAAATAAAATACGCACACCTGGTTAGAGATTTGCTTTTATAATGCTTATATAACCTGTGGAAACCCATACACTGCTACCGGTTTACTGAAAGAATCCACTCTTTCCCAGTGCTCGATGGGTCTTATTCCATCCAAGTGCCATCTTGGTTCCATCTTGGTTCTAGGTGGCTAGGTTCCTAGATAAATTAGGCCCATGCTGGACTGTTGTACACAGTTGGCCCACGGTTGCCAATGGAAGCCAGTCCTACCTGGAGGCCCTCCCAAAACGCTGCCTCAGGCGACTCTGGAATAGATAGGTGAGCCCCCTGATTTTCCAGCACAGATGAAGGAGGCCATTATTCATGGCAGCCTATCCACCTCTGAGTCTCCACACGAGGGATAGGTGGGAGGGAGGTTGATAAAAAGAAAGAAAGAAGAAACAAAAGGGAGGGAAAGTGGAGTGGAGAGGTGATGGAGAGAAGAGTGGGGGTAGAAAGAAGAAGAACAGATAGAGAAGTAAAAAAGGTTTATAGATGTAGATTGTTTTTTTAGTGTCTCTCTGTCTTCACATTTCTTAGTCTATGAACAGTCCAGTGCCTCTCCTACTGACATCAGGTGTTATTTCCAACATTCCTCCATTTGTTATGTCCCAACAAGGATGAACCAAACCGGTCGTCTGGGGCATAGCCAGGGCCATATACCTTATCAAGGGAGAGATCTGTTCTTTTGTTATTCACGTTGTCTTTCCTATAATACTCTTCTCAAACCTTTGGTTCGGGAAGAAGAGGGATCGACAGCCAAGGAGCACATCAGGGGACTGCTCTTCACCACCTACACTAAGACTATTCCACCTAAGTCTGTACCTGTGCTGTATTACATCCTAGAATAAACCATCTATTCCACCCTCTGATCCAACCTGTCAAGCTTCCTTGATTTCCACTTCACTACTACTACTACGACGAAAAAATACACAACGCAGAGTCTATACGAACAGTTTAGAAATAAGCTGAAATCTAACATAGAGGAGCTGGATGGAAATCATTACTTCTACTTTACTACTAAGTCCTGAAGTTATATTATTCAACCAACCTGGGCCTTTTATCGTTTTAAAGGAAAACCAAACGCCCTGGTTGAGCTAGTCCTCGCCCACATTCTTAAAAATGTGTTATCACCCATTTCTGTCCAAATGATACATTTATCACTTAGGGGCTGGGCTTTATTGCTGTTCAGGCTTTCACCATGTTCACTTGCTCCATCCATACTTGGGGGGAGTTGTTTCTAAGAAAGAATGTGTGGTTGATTTGTTAACGCAAAACGGCCGATAACAGATAACCTATGCAGTAGCATGCTTTTAACCCATAGAGGGCAGTGTGAGTTCATATTTACTTCTTATCGTACGATTTCAAAATTGGTGCATTTAAATAGAGATTTGGAACAAGATCAATCCATGGCACTACCATGTTACCCAGTACCTCCCTTTTCCTTTTCCTTTACCTACTCCCCTTTTTGGTTTTCCTGTTAGAAACATAAATTTGCATTATGTGTTCCTCTTCTAGTCCAACTACTCTGTAGTAGTAGTGCTTCATGTATATAGTGGTGTGGTAGTATGACCATGGGACATATCTGGAGAGTGAGGTTTAGCAGCTGTTGCCGGTCCAGTTGTCTGACACGTAATACCCGTTCAGGGGGTGGAGCCTCAGGAGGATCTGGACCAGGAGGTCGTCCACCAAGTTACTGCCGATGGTGACCTTAGTTCTGGGAGGATGGGACCGACTCCATCCTAATAAAATAAATATAATGGATGGAAATGGAAATGGAAGTTTAGACCGCAGGCTTTAACATTTCCCCAGTATGTTTAGTATGCCTAACTCAATTGTATTATTTAATCTGTTCAGGCATATAATAATATAAATTTGATCTTTGACCTTGTCAAATTATCTGTTGTGTCAGCTGTAGTATTATATATTATTAATTTAGTATGTGGCATTCATGTAGTTTGTAAGCAGTATCGGAAACATTGTGGATTACTGTGTCAGTAGCCAACCTCTAAAAGGTTATGCTGAGTACAATAAAATCATTGATTAAATACTAGAACGATTTGTATGCCTGAGCAGCTGACAGGAGGTCTTCCTGGCTAGCTTGCAGCTGGTCTGGGACCAGCCGGGCTAGTCCCAGAGCCACCAGGTGGAGTGTAAAGTGGTGGAGGATGTGTGACAGAGCTCTCTCCAGATCCTCCATGCTGACCAACACCTTCTCCACGTGAGCCAGGGTGGACATGGCCACCTGGAAGATGGAGAGACTAGGCCCATACGCATGTTTTGTGTATGTTTTGGATACACATTATTTGATCAATGATTTGGACAACTAAAAAATATATAGATTTATGGAAAACATCAATAAAGAAAAACCTTTTTACAATAAAAGTTACATCTTGAATCAAAGTAGGCCTATGTTAAAGTAGATTAGCTGCAAAATTATGCTAACAGAGAATAGACTATGATGGACAGTTCTGAAATGATTCAACTCATATTCTTTATTTTTGGAAGATTAAGAGAAAGATACTGAGAGTGCTGAACAACGAACATTATAATATTGAAATGTTTTAAAGCAGGCCAATGCTTGTCTACAAATGATGTCAATACGAATTGCCACCAGATGGCGTTCCAAGTACAAGCAAGTTGCAACTGTTAAAATAAAACATAGTCAAATTATATTTAACGTTACCTTGACAACAATTAGTGTGTTTTTGTGAACATAACTCACAGGCATTAACCTCGCCATTCCAAGTTATTGTTGGTAAGCCGCAGCACTGCAGTTCATTTTTGTTATATGTTGTCCCCTGGGGCCAGAAAGTTGATCAGACGGTGCGGCCATTCATGTGTGCGTCATTTTCGGCCGCCATTTAGGGGCCGGTGCGCCAGTCATGTTTTATGCAGTTTGTTTGCGACAGTAGAGTTTATCACTTGAGCTGTGTTGAAAGGTATATTCCATGACTTGTTTGCAACTGGGATAGGCCTTCACCAATTCGACAGAAACACTTATTAATATTCTTATATTCAAGTTGAAGTTGTGTGAGTGCCCCTGTAGGCCTATGAGCGCGAAAAACTTTTTTTTTTTTTTTTTATGGTAAGCATCCGGTCAAGCTAATGTGACGAAGCACACTATTACATTTGTTTCTCCCCAGTGAACAATACAATTACTTTCCACCCTTGCGGAGGTAGGAAGCAGACCTATCAAGACTTCACATGTAGTCCGAATGTGGTGTCACTGTCAACAGGTTTTGTTTTTTTTGCCAACTCAAGGCCATTTTTAAAGTGTGTGTGAACGAATAGTTGGCCTGTCTGATTCCAGGTGAAGAAGAGCCGAAGACGATGGACTGGTTCCACTGTAACCGATGTTTCAGGCGGAACGGGCACAAGTTCTTCGTCTCCAGTTGTGGCCATATCTGCTGTGAGGGTTGCATCAACTCCGGTAGGTCTTTCTGTGTTGCTTGAACTTCTTTTTACCTTTCCTATTCATTATTCATACACGCTAGTAGTAGGCAGTTAACATGTCGCCCTTCCCAGCAGAACAATGTACCGTTTGTGGAGCCAGTTGTCATCATCTGCCTCTTACAGATGCGGTGGGTCTATTTTTAATGAAAAGCCGAAACCTAGAGATGCCCTACAACTTTCACCAAACCTTCATTTGGGTTAAATTGTTTGCTTTTTAGATGAAGCCACAGGAAGAAGTGTTTTTCAAGGACCCTGTGAAACTTATTCAAACACGGCTTGAGCACATAACACAGGTTTGTGTGTATTAGCGAAGGATGATCTTAGATTAGGGTAATGATCATAAATAAAGGAGAAATAATTAGTACGACGTTAGCAAACTTGTTTTTAACCCGTGTTACCTACAGATTGCACTCTTCCAATGCAAACAGAAGGAGCGAGTTACGGCCTACTTCAAGCATAAGTCTTCTGAATTGGAGAGACGCCTGAAAGAGGCCACAGAACAGGGTTACAGGTGTGTGTGTGTGTGTGTGTGTGTGTGTGTGTGTGTGTGTGTGTGTGTGTGTGTGTGTTACAGCTACACTAAGGAAAACAGAATTTGGTATAATATAAAAGTAGGCTTTGTAGTATCTGTTCCTGCATTCAATAAACGTTCAGTTCTGCAACTGACAACACATGGCTCAATCTTTTAATAGTATAGCATATTATATATTATTATAGCATATTAATACCATATTAGTCTGGTGTTAAAAAGGTATTCAAAAAAGTCTGATTGTTCTGCGTTGAGAGGTTTTCTAAGGTTCTTCTCCCTGAGGTGGTGGGGATACACGTCTCCTGGGTGCTGTCTAAGAACACTTGAGTTTTATATGTGTGCTTTCCACAGGCAAGTCTGTGAGCTGAAAAGACAAAATGCAGAGTTGAAAAAGCCTCTTTCTCAGAGAAGGGTGAGTGTTGAGAGAGTAGCTTGATACTGCATACTCCATCCACAACATCCATAGCGCTGTCTAATCCAAAGTTCACGCGTATCTCCTTACCACAGGTCTCACCGGGACAATTTCTAACAAGCAGGTAAGAAAAACTTGTATCGCCGCTTTTGTGTTCCAAAAATGCCGGTGCAATGAATATCCTGAATCGGTTTGATGGGGTTTATACATATGTTTCAATGACGCACAGTGCCCACAGGATATCTCTTCCAGTAGCGGTCACACCTCCAGGTAAACACAAGGATTAGGCCTTGTTTTATTTAGTTCAGTTAATTAGTTTACGCCTCACAAGACTTGCTTAGTATTAGTGAACTTAGTAATGGTTTTCTTCCCCCTCCCCCATAGTGACGCCTTGCCCACAAAATATGAGGTACGTGGTTTACTGCCTAGTCGCAACTTGATGGTTGTTGCCTTTCGCAAGAAAACACTCAGCAGCCTCCTGGATGTGTCTGCAGTAGGCATCCTTCACAAGCAGAACGATTTTGACCCCAGGAAAGCTTTCATGGGATTTGTATTGGTGCAGAAATACAAGATACAAAATAAGCAAAAGAACAAATACACCAATAACTAGATGCATAAAATAAATACAAATATTAATATATGTCCATATAAATTGTGCGGGTGTATTGTGAAAACTGCACAGTTCTTGCTCATGAATGACATATACATAGAAAATAATGGAAAGAAAGCAACCATTAAATTTAAAAAATAGTCCACAGCAAAAGTGCTTTGTAAACCTGTGCTTGACTCACTGTGTGGTCTTCAGTCATCCCGGCTCGGCTGAATCCCAGGGGAGAGCTAGAGGCCTGCGGCTTTCCCTCACAGTGAGCATGATATGCATTCACACCTCCAGCCATCTCCATGGGCCTCATTCACCAAGCGGCCATCTTGGTTCTTAACGCTAGCTGGGTGGTGGAACTGAATGCGAAATTCTGCATTCAGCTCACCCGGAACCAAGATGGAGGCTAGGTTAATGAGGCCCATGCTCTTAGCATGTGAAAACCCACACCTTTATGAAACCACACAATAAAAAATACAAAAGTAAATTGAAATTGAAGTAAATTTGACATTTACTTCAAACCATTGCATATATATATTTACACCATTTTAACCTAAATGAAAATCACATCAAAACTATTGTCCATAACGATCAATTTAATTGAAATACAACCTATAATATGATATATTTTCGTGCCTAATAATAATTGTATTCTGTGTATTTGTTTCTCTTTATGTTTTATTTTTTATATATTTCCCTTCTGGTTGTTATTGTTGCACAACTCTTGAATTTGTTTTCTCCAAATCGTTGTACATACATGTACCACATTATTACCCATTGATGATCAGAATCCTATAAACAACAAACAAAACTAAACTTGTTGGATGAACCAAACAGTTGACTTAATATGTGTGGTCTGTGACTCTCTTAAAGACACCGCCTGGATCGGCCCACTCCATGTCCAGTCATAATTCCCATCAGGACTTCAGTAAGTGTCTCTTAAGACCACCATTTTGTTTTTTTACAATTTATGTCAATGTTGAAAATGACGTGATAAAGCTCTTAACTTCTTGATTTTTAAAAGGGACGCCAGTCTCCTATACTCCTCCAGTCAGGTAATGTATAACATTCCAATCACTGTCTGAAAGGCTACCTTTTTACACTTTATTGATGTTAACATGTAGTCCAGTAAACCTCACCAGACCAATTCACAGATATGTATATGCCAGAGTAAATAAAACACAAACTTGGAGATTAGCCTGGTTACTAGGCTAGTTTACATTACCATTTGTGTTTTAATAAAAAGCTTTTTTAAAGAATGGTGGTAGGATTGTATAGTGGCGAGAGTGTTTGGTTCTCAGCCAAAAGTGACTGAGTTGGATCCCTGATCTCCACGGACCACCTTGGTAGCTAGGCTGCCAGGTAATAAATAATAAAAATATATATTCTTAATTTTTAGGGCAGGAAATCAAACCCCAAACGTTTTCCGATTTCAGTTATTCAGTGGATCATCTCAACAGTCTCCCAGACATGGGAGAAATTGGCACTGAAATCCATTTAATGGTCACGTTTCTGGTAAATTTAGTCACGATGAGGTCATCCCATTTATGGTAAACCCTAGGTTTGTTTTTGTAGTTGAATGGCCTGTTGTTCGTTTGGCACAGGCCATGTGTCATTGTACTGTTTAAGATATATATTCATTCATAGGTTTTCCTATTCTATTATTTACTCATAAGAAAATTACTGTAAAAGTTCATTTCATCACGAGTTCATTTCTATTCATTGTTTCAAAAAACTTGGTTTTTGTACCAATAAACTTTTATTAGCATTGTTGACATTGTTGAACAATCAGTGTGGAATTTGAAACGTTATTGCTTTTTTAACACTAGATATACACAGCAGTCAAGATTTCTGAAAAGAGATGGATATATACATCCCATAAGAACGGCGACTTTAATATTGGAAGACCAAAAGGAGGTTCATTACATTGAAATATATGGTAACCTATAAGTATTCAAAATTAAAATATTCAAAACCTCATTTGAATTTTAAGGGCATATTATATTTATAGTACAAAACTACCATAATTGTGTCAATTCAATGCCAATTCAAGTCATATTAGTCTAGTCCTATTCCTTAACAAATGTAATCTAAAAATAAGAAACAAAAAAGTTAAATGACAATAAATGGCCGTGTTATGAAATCAATGTTATTTACTGTGTGTTACCAGTGATACAATTGTGCAAAATGGACTGGATGATGTAGGCCATCTTTCAGTTTACGAAAAAGCTATTGTAGATTCACAACCATCTCTACAAATGGAATACTAGTATTTGGCTACTTTTCATACTCTTCTAATGGAATACACAAACCATTAAAGTAACAATTCATGATATGTCACACATGTAAACACCTGAATTACATTTGTGCTTCAACTCATTATCTAAGGTGGATGGAAATCACGGCTATGTTTGTTTGTTTTGTATCTTTTATTTGACTAGTCAATCCCCATCTACTTCTACACATTGGCCATCTGCACTCACTTCCAGTATTTTGTATATATTTACATGCCCCGCGTTGCCAGTTGTCATTTACATACACTACACCTGGTCGGGTTCCTCCCCTACAACTACTACATTTCCAGTAGATAAATGGACATCCATGGCCCAAACCACTACCCTTGCATCAACTACAGAGATTACAAAATATGTATCAAAGCGAGGAGAAAAATACTGATACCGATCAAGTCAGCGAGTGCAAACCCAAATTCTGGTTGAACCTCCTCCCGTTGTATGGAGGGACATTGTGAAGGAGGTGCACAAATTGAACTAATTACTGACATGTTTTTTTTCTGCAGTCAAACTGGAGCAGCCCTACACTAAACACACATTACAAACCTCAGATTTAATACTCGTTGAGATGCACAGGCTCTAAAAATGAATACATGAACAAAATGAATATATTTCAGGTATATGCATGTACTAACAGTCTGTAAATAAAAACGAATAGAATAGCCAGACTACCACACTTTGTCAAAGTACTAAATTAAGCATGGTACAAGGTTCAATAAAAAAACTAAAATGACACTGTGGTGGTCATCAAAAGAGATGGCTTAACGAACGGGACAGCAGGCTCTGAAACAGCTAGTGCAACATGACAGTTTTTTTAAGTGTGAATGTCCAGTGTGCCATTTGTGACAGGAATAATTGGCAATAAACACACGATTACACAGTGATAAGTCAACAATTACCATAATTATATAAACTTTCCCAGAGCAGCGCTGTGTCTGCAAAATTCTGAGATACACTGAAGTACCAAATGTACTACAAATATAAATTATACTGCTACAATACTAAAAAATAAATGTATTGCTCAGACAATCTAAACTGAGACAACTATCCTAAAATACAAACCAGTGTACAACATACTTTTTTTTTCTTGAGGCAGTTCTTTAAAAAGCATAAGCACAGTTCAAGACCAAATATATTAGAATACACGGGAAAAACCGTGTTATAATAATAATACAAAACAATTGCTTGACCTTTGAGCTGGCTCTTGGAAGACGTAACGGATGCAGATCTACTCCAGTTAAAGCGATGCTAACCAATGGGGGGAACACACTCCACCAGTGTCTTATCCTCAATCCGTGGTGTCGGACTCCAGTTTGGTCACGTCGCTCACCTGAGACGCAAACCACTCGCGTACCTGCTGGTAGCTCATTCTAGACCTCTTGCACAAGGAGTCGAGGTCTTTTTCCTGCAGCTTCCCAGTTGACTGGTGATACGCTTCCAGCGGTTGGATGTTCAGGGTGTCTGTGTTGGTGGCAGTTCCGTTGGCCTGACCCGACTTTCGCTTTCGACTGCCGCCGCGTGGCGTGGTACTGTTGCCGTTGGTTACGCCACCGTTGCCCTGCTGCATGGCCTGCGTGGCCAGCTCTGCCAGGAACTGCTCCCGCACGCCCTGCACCCAGCGCAGCTGGCCGTTCTTAACTGCGTAGCGTGTATCCCCAAACCACTGAATGACGTCTGCGCGTGGTAAGCCTGTGAGCTTGACGAGCTCCGTGTAATCTTCACTCTTTGGCCACTGGCAGCACAGGAAGTGCTGCTTGAGGACGTCCAGTTGTTCCTTGGTCTTCCGTGGTCGCCCAGCGGGGGTGAGGGCTGGTGAAGAGGAAGCGGAGGACCCCGATCCCCTGGAGAGTAGTGGGGTCACGGGCGGTGAGCCCCCCTTGGTGGAGCGAGACGACTTCTTTGATCTGCTGACGCCGTTTGAAAGTCGTTTGGTAGGTGAGGCAGTTGGTGGTGGGGTGCTAGCGGGGGAGGGGCAGGGAGAAGGTTTCAATTCTTTCTCCTCCATTTGTGGGAGTGGTGTTGGCTCTATCTTGGGGGGTGGTGGCTCTATCTTCTGAAGGATTTTCTCAATATTCAATGTGATTCTCTCAGTCTTCTCTGCGGTTTTCTCAGACTTCGGTGAGGTTTCCTCGGTCTTCACTGTGGTTTCCTCTGTCTTCATTGTGGTTTCCTCAGTCTTCATTGTAGTTTCCTCAGTCTTCATTGTGGTTTCCTCAGTCTTCTCTGCGATTTCCTCAGTCTTCTCTGGGATTTCCTCGGTCTTCTCTGGGATTTCCTCAGTTTTCTCTGGGATTTCCTCAGTTTTCTCTGGGATTTCCTTCTTCTGTGTGGCTTTCTCAGTCTTCGGTTTGATTTTCTCAGTCTTCGGTTTGATTTCCTCAGTCTTCGGTTTGATTTCCTCAGTCTTCTGTTTGATTTCAGTCTTCTGTGTGGCTTGCTCAGTTTTGGTGGTCAATTGTAACGGTTTCTCTTCAGTCGGTTCACCCTCAACAAAATGGTTGCCGTTACTGGAAGCCTCCTTCTCAGCTGCCTCTTCCTCGGCTTCAACAACTCGTTCTCCAAAGGCCTCCAGGCTGTTTGTGAGAAAAGTCCGGAAAAAGTGAGAGTCTTTAATCCCATTGCTACGCGTCACCTCTTGTGCATTCAGGCCATTTTGTTGCAGATGTGTCTTCAGAGAAACCAGCGGAAGGGGTTGAATCTGCTGAAGGCCCTCTTGGGTTTCTGGCACAGTGGGGTGGGAGTAGGTCTGTGCAGCGCTCAGGGCCCCCCGGCCCACCCTTAGCTGGTACCGGCTATCGCTGAACCACTTTCGGATGTCGTTGCGGCTCAGCCCCGTTTCCTCTTGCAGTCGCCGTAGCTCTATCTCCGTGGGCCAGTTCTCCAGGAGGAAACTGGTGCGGAGGACGGCAAGCTGAGCCTTCGACTTTTTGTAGCGTCCGTGGCGTCGCTGCTGCTGCTGTTGTTGTTGTTGTTGTTGTTGTTGCTGCTGCTGCTGCTGTTGTTGTTGTTGTTGTTGCTGCTGCTGGGTGGACGACTCAATGGAGCGGTCAAGGGAGACGTCAGCCACCACAGTAGCTGGCGTGTCCACAGGGGGGCGGTAGTAGTAGGAGTCCTGGGGTGGCGGGAGGGAAGACTTGAAACACAGGACCGCCGGTCTGGCGGGTTTGTAAGAATCCTGCGATTCGTACACCGATTTCTTTTTGGCGGGCATCGAAGTGGAGCGGGCCCCTTCTATTTCATGACCACTGTCGCCGTCCACCATAACGATCGCCTCGTAACCCTTCCTCTTGCCCTTTGCAGGCGATTCTGGGTTTTTTACTTTAACACAGTCGCCGGCGAGCTCAGGCACCGAGAGCTTCCTGCGTGTCTCCTCGATTTCCTCCGAGGCCCAGCTGATGCCGTACTTGATCCTCTGAACCATGAACCACACCTTCACTTTGTCCAGCGGTAAGGCGCATGCCCTGGCGAGGGCGCTCACTTCGCGGGACGTCGGGTACGGAAACAAATTAAACGCCTGGACCAGCTCTGGTATGGCGTCTAGTTCTCTGGTCTGGTCGGCCTGGGTCCAAACCAGCTTCAGTCCCTCAGAGACGAGGGGCAGGCAGACGACAGAGTTGTGGTTTGTGCTGAAGCTAGCAACGCCTTTGTCGTCGTCTGCCGAGTCAGCAGATTTGTGTACATCCTTGGTAGAGCGGCAGACTTTGTTCTTCTCCTGCTCTTGGGTCTTTGTCACCACCATCACCTTGTAAGGCTCTTTCATGTGCACGGCAGCGCCTTTTCTACCGCTCAGTTCACTGGGAGCTGCCATCAGGGACATGGTAGAAGGGCTTTTCTACCTAAATTAAAAAACAGACAAAACAAAATTAGTTTCTCACCACAACTGGTCTCAACCAGTCTGTCACTTTTAAAGTAACATCCGGGAAAAGGTGATGCTTACGTGCAATCGCCACTTCTCGTGGCACTCGAAGAACTTTCTATTCTAAAAGTCAATTATCCGACAGCTGTTTCGCACCCCTCCCCCCCACCGACCCACCAGGGCTTGGCACCCTGTCCTCCCCGCGCCTCGCAATGAAACCGGTCGTATACTCCACCGTCCAGATTGACCACCCCTCCCCCCTGAGACCAAGAGTTGGGGACTGACTTTTGTTTCGTGGGAGTGGTGTCAATGGGTGGTGACGGGTGGGAGCTTGGCTGGGGGGGGGGGGGGGAAGAGGGGGGGGGCGGGGGAAGGAGGAGGAAGGAGGGGAAAGAGGGGCATACGAAATCCATCACAGTCCACTTTCTCACCAGTTCCCTGCACTGGCTTTGTTCTACTTCAAGTTCTCAGTCCTTAAAAGAGATTCAAGAGTCTTCATGGAAACAAATCCACACAGTGCAAACACCCATGTAAATCTAAAAGCCAGCAGCAAGCTTGAGCTTTTGTCAGTCTGATTTAGTAGGTGAGGAGGATGTTTAAGAGTACACATTAAGCAAATGTAAAATGATCCAGACTGGAAAACAGATTATTTTGTATGGATCAAGGCAAGCCATTTTAGTGCACTTTGTACGTTGTATGTTATATAACAGGTTCAGAACTATAACATTCATTAAACAAATTGTAGCTCATACCTCAGCTGTACTGGGTCGATTTGTAATGAAACAGGTGTCACGTTATTAACAAGTTAAAGCTTTACAATTAACTACTGTTCTTTGTTTACTAAACCAAATGTTCCGAACTCAGTTAACAGATTACGCCACATCTGATGGTAGCAGAGCGTGCCAATTGGCCACTATCACAAACAAGTTTGTGTTCCGTTTATTTTTACAGTAGACCTTTGATGGAGAACGGGCAGAAATTTAAGTCTCAAATCTCTCGTTAAATATAACATTTTGTAATCCACATCGTTCTGTAGAGTCGGTGAAATACATTTCTCCAAACTTGTTCCCTGATCCCTTTAAAAACACACTCGGCTCGATCCTTTGTGGCGTACTAAGTAAAATGCCCAGACTGCACAGGCGCATTTGGTCGTTGGACACGCTTCAGTGAAACACAAAAATAAACTTACCATTAATGCCAATGCCGCTTTTGTCTTCAATATGCGTATACGATTGCGTACACGGCTACCAGCCTTATCCGAATAGCAGTCTTCTCCTAAGATCAAGTCTTGATCAACACTGGGAAACAATACCGTCTGTTTGGTACCCTCGCTTAGTTATCAAGCACTCGACCGGATTAGGATTGGGATACAAAGATGCCAAATAACTAACTTTCTCGCTTTACGCGTGAGTTAAGACCGGTGTTAATCGTTATCGTCGAACAGCTGTGTGCCGAAATCTTTAATTTACAAACTAGAGGTCTGAACTTGGATGCCCGTTACTTTAGCCTCTTCGGTCCGTTGTTGCTTTTGTTCTGAAACTGAGAAGTCTTTCCTCTGTCCGGCCACAGCGAGGCTAGGCGGAGCTGAGGACCAGGAAACTATGAGGGCCGGAGTCTCCCAAAGTGACGATGTTGTGGGTGTGCCATCCTGTGAAATGCCAAGCACGGATTGGAGGAAACAGGCGCCCGTATAATAAAGAGTAAACGACACAATTAAAATCTATAATATAAAAATCGAAACTATGATAAATAAAAACGAGAAGCCCATATTGCCCGATACAGATAAACCGACACTGTTTTTTATAAAATATTAAGCTTGCCTAATATTCACAGACAAATTTAAAATATATTTTCTGTTAATAATAGTGTCTTGCGTTGCCCCGTTTGAAACCAAATAATACCTTCGGGTAATAATCAGCTAGGAGTAATTTGCATAATGCATTTGTCAATATCATCGAGTCATGAATATGTGTATGTACTACTATTCATGCAATTATCAAAATATTTTGAGGATATACAGAACACAAATACAACAAATAAAATAAAATACACAAACAAATAATAACGTCAATGATTTCAAGTTGTTGTTTTTAATTAATTAGTTTAACTATTTTATAACAATATTTAAAATAGTTAACAATAACCACATAGGTTAACAAAATAGATATATGATTATAGTACATTCATTATCAAGTGTCTTCATTTCGTGCAGAATTTGGGATTATATACACATAAAAAATGTAAACATTTAAACAATTAGGTTAATAGTTAATAAAAAAAATGTGCCTCTGTTTTCAAAACCACATTACAATCCGTCATCCAATCACTGTTTGGAGTCTCTTCACAGATAACAATCCTTCTGCCTCAGGGTCAAGCATGTTTAAAGTATCAGTATAAATTAGTACAGGGAGCCTAGCCTACAGGGAAGCCTAGCCTACAGGGAAGTCTAGCCTACAGGGAATGGAAACAGTTCTATGGCTACAGAGGCTTGGGGGATGCGGCGGGCTGGTTAGAAGCGCCCCCCAGAGAGGGTGAGCATGAAGCGGGGCACCCGGAGGAAGGAAGGCACCATGGGGGCCAGCCAGGAAAGGTAAGGGACCTGGGACACCAAGAACTTCAGGGTGGTGTAGTCGGTCACGCTGCGCCCTGGCAAGTCAAGAAGAACACAACGATTTCAATTACAGGGCAAAACCACAAAAAACTTTTTCAAGTGGTTGTGCAGCAATATTGATTTTTTATGGGTACTCTGATTGTCATGGTATGCTCTCAGCTTCGAACTCTCTTTGGATGAAAGCATCTGCTAATGTAAATACAGTGTATATGAATACAGTGTATATGAATACATAGCGTTACCGTCAACATCAAGTATCCCGTAGCGGCGTGCCAGGTCGCAGGTCATCAAGACCTTCCCCGTCATTGACATTAGATTTTTATCTACAAAGCAGAAGTACAAAATACCCACGCATATTTAAAAGCAAGACGATCAAATACATTATTGTATTGCATTGTCATATATCAATGTCATTATTATTGAATGCATGGCAACAAAGACATTTTTTTGGAATTGTACTTAGCCTTCACGTCGCTTCTGATAAAAGCAGCTGCACATTGACTAAATGTAAATAATTGAAAGAATATTCCATGAGCACTGTGAAGTAATTACAGTTGTACCTTTTGCCAGCTCCACAATGCACTTCCCACTCACTTCCGTGCTCTCTCCACCAATCCACAGCTCTTTGAACTAGACGGCAAACAGAAAACACAACTAGAACGTCAAGACAGAGCAAGGATGCAAAGCCTTATGTTATTGCACTGAAGATATCGGGGAAATATTGTACTAATTGATACATTGATACAAAGGAATATCACTAAGTCGGTTTGAATAAAAGTATTTGCTAAGTAACTAAAGAGTTGCGCAACCCTTAAAAATATATATATTTACTTCATTAAATCCCAGACAGGAGATGTGTCAGGTCAGAAGTACAGAGCAGTGATAAGAAACAACATCTAACTATAATTAGAGGAGTGTGTCTGCTGGTCCTGCGATTTTCTCGACAACCGTTCACCCGATCAACTTCACAATTGGCGGGTGTACTGCTGAGCACCCAAGGAAGTGCAGTGTTGCATGTGACGTTACAAACAGGCACGGAACGGGCACTGCACTGGCGGGTCTACTGCTAAGGACCCAAGGAAGTGCAGTGTCGAGGTTGAATTTGTTTGGCTGAGCGGTTCTTGAGAAAGCTGCAAGCAGCGATACGAGAGGCCAAGCAAGCAATCAGCTCGTCCCAAACAGGCACGGTTTGATGCTCTGACCACTGGACTAGTCACATTAAATATACAAAATCTTAAATATTAATAAGGAAACACAACAAAGAATAAATGGAAAAAATATATCGATATACAAAATCTAAATATTAGGACAGCCCTGTAAAGGCAGACGGTATACCTTAGGGTCGACGGCCTCTCCCTTTTGTGTGTTTAGCATTTGGGACACCAGCTCTGTTGGCACAGCGCCCGGCCACAGGCTGACGGAGGCCACCCCGCTTCTCTTCAGCTCCACAGCCATATCTGCGGCAAGCCGATCACACTGAAATACACAGACATGGAATGATATTTAATAATTGTAATTAACGCATGGCTGTAGTTACTATCACATCTCAATCCGGTCCTTTTTTTATGTGGGAAATATAAAATGTAATTTAAAGTTTTGTATTTGGACCACTTTTTGAAGAATATACTTTGACATATACTTTATTTGTAGCTTAAATATATTTAATTGGATTTTTTTTTTTATTAAATATGGATGATATTGCTCCATAGTGGTCTAAGAAAACTTTGTCTGCTTATTTTTTTGCTCTGTGTTGACCTGGTTTCTGTTGCACCCATGTGTACTCCAACTGTTTTGTGTACACTGAAAATGGAATAAGTTACTTAAATAATTAAACTGATCAGACAGGATTAACACGTTAGGACTGCGGTACAAAAACTAGCTACAGAGAGCGCGCCAACTCACCGCAGCTTTGCCGACGCCGTAGGACACGTTGAAGAGGTATTTCAGCCCCCCCATGGAGGAGATCATGACGATCAGCCCCCGCCCCTGCTCCACCATCATCCTGGAGGCGTAGACTGAGCAGAAGTAATGGCCCCTGGGGAAGAACACAGAGGGTCAGAAAACAGCCTTTGAACAAACGGTAGTTTAATCATTTGTGCATACACCGTTGATTTATTTATATAAGATTAGGGACAATTCCACCGCAGCTCTATGGCTGTGAATGACAATGATTATCTTCATCTTTGATCACAATCACGGTTGTTGCTAAAGATCGCATGGAATCACGTGAAATCCTGATTCCAAATAGTTGATTTATATACATTTTTGGAACAAACACTTTGAAAAGACAGTGTACATTTGCAATATTTCAAATTTGTGGAGAGGGTGGGGATAGGTCAGGCTGCTTCGGATGTTAGCGAGACCCACTGGAAATGTCTGAGGGCGGGGATGAGGGTCTGAATGAGTCGGCAAGTGAGTAAGTGAGCTTGTGGGCGAGTGAGTCAGTGAATGAGCTTGTGGTTGAGTAGTATTAGACAATTGACCAATCTTCTGGTTGACCGTTGACTGTCCAACCCATTTTAAAAGTTCTTTGCTGCACTCCACATACTGCCGATCATTCTAGAGAACAATGGTGAATTAGCATTTCTGTATTCTGGAATTTCACGTTTGGGATTATTGAGGTGCTGAGAACAATGATTTCAGGAAAGCGGCTATACTTCCTGGTACACCAGGTGTCCTCAAGAGTGTCATGAATGAGGTTGGAATGTTATTCACGCCCATAGACACATACGCAGACGCACACACACTCTGGCGTCACAGAATCCATCACAAGACTCATCCGATTCCAGTTAAATGATCTGTCATGGTTAGCATGAGATCCATTCTGTGTTGTTAAGTTAAAATCGATACACATATTGGTAGCAGTATCAATCCCATTCCTGACCTGAATCCTCTGAATGTTGTTGTTGCCCAATAAATAAGCAGAGGATTCCATATATGTTATCTATTACGCCTTTATTAACTAATATCGTGTTTTATCTGCAGTATAACCAACCGTTAAAACCCTTGGGCTAAATATAGCCCTAAACAAGATGGCGCAGATGCTTTTATCCAAAACGAGTAATTCAGATATAGTTCACTAAGGAGCTGGTAGGGGTTAGGACCTCTTGCTTAAGGATGCCAACGGGTAGAGTGCAGACATGGGGATCGAACTCAGTGCCTTTCGGCTGAGATTTGAACACCCCAGCCCCTCTATCCTGCCCCCAGTTTGTTTACATCTCATGGAGGCACAACATCCATGGGTACATCGGCTGAAGTAAGAGAATGAATGACTAACGGCAGCTTGCCATGACTAGGCAGGATCATGACTAGACAGCGGCCATGACTCAGCACAAACACCTACCTCAGGCCTGTGTTGTTGATCAAATCCCAAATGGCAGGATCCGTCTCCCAGAACTTCTTCCCCATGCTGTCAAAGATAGCCTGGAAATGGAAGAGCAAAGTTCAAACCCCATGATAAACAAACAAAGGCCATGTCCACACTAATGAGGATACATTTGAAAACGCATGCTTAATTTTTCATTTTTTGCCCATATTGGATTGATCTGAAAACAACGGTCTTGTGTCGATGTGTGGACGTGCAAAACCTATATTCCTGAAAGCGTATAAGGCGGATGATTGTGACACGATCCCTCCAGACATCTGCGGCCGGTTATAGTGGTCGCATCATCGCATGTGACATTAAGAAACTGTGTTTATACATTCATCCGGAATGGCCTATATATAAACAGACAATGTCCCGGCATTGGCCTACACCTACCTGCACGCCTGCATAGGCATTGTTGACCAGGATATCCAGGCGGCCATTCTGTTCGTGCTTGATCCGCTCAAACAGCTGTTTTATGTCATCTTCTTTGGAGGAGTCACAGACCACCGGCAGGCAGTCGCCACCCCTCTCCTTTACCTGAAAGGGGAGGGACCACAACAGAGCTATCAGTAACGATTGCCATAAACTTTTGTTCACTCTTTTTTTGGTCACACCCTTTTTTTTTTTATTAGATTACATGAAACTTTCTTATCACTATGCAGAGTAAAGGTACACAGCCAATGAAATTCAAAGTCAATGCAAATGCTCAATTATGCTACCATTAACTTTTCCCATTTAGTCACCTATTGCACTCCTAACCGTCCCTGGAAGGAGAGATCCTTCTGTCAGTGTTACTTCTCATGGTTTCTTCCTTGCAATTCTAAAATGTTACCTGTGAAGCCCTTTGAGATGGCCACTGTGATTAAGGGGTTTAACAAATATAACTGACACTGCTTTTGTAGCTGATTCAGGCTCTACATATGAACCTGAATCAGACTGAGGTGAATCAGACAAAGGATTGTGCAATAAAACAGTGGTGACCTTTGAACGACTCGTACATAAGTACATTATTAACAAACAAAGTATTTTTATTTATATTTCATGAAATATAAATTCTGCCTATTTCCTTCAAATACAGTTTGCTTGTTATGTAGAAGTAAAAAAGTGAGTAGTATGCAAATAAAATGTGTTTCATTGTGGTGATATATTATTCAAATTCCTTAAACCAGCAAATCCTTTATAATCTCCCTTGTGCCAACAAGAACCACCATAAACAATAAACTGGAGATGTACCACTAAACAAATAGTGTTGTCTGGGTGGCATGTCGTTTTTGAATAATGTGTTCCACCAAGCAGATGAAGACAGCTAGACAGCGACCCTATAGATTCGACTGCAAGTCTCAGAGAATATGTATCACGTGTAATGTCTTAATCCTGTATATCGTATGCATGGACTATATTTCAAAGCCAGTGGAAACAAGTTGACGTCACACATCATCACAAACGCACGTAATGTTTGGGCATTAGTTGCAACCCCAAGACAGAATAGCAGGCATATGCATAAAACAGTGTCCCATCTTCACCAACTAACTAAATTGTAATATGAATCGAAGCTCCCCTGCCCTCCTTATATGGGTCAGTGAAAATACAAAGGTGGCCTACCTCTGAAGCAGTCTGACTGAGAGTCTTCTCTTGTCGCCCTGTTATATAGACAGTAGCCCCTGCTTCGGACAACTGCAGAGCAATGCCTCTTCCGATCCCTCTGGAGGCGCCTGTGACCAAACAAACCCAGCCTGAGAGTGCCATCCCTTGTACCAGAGAAGAAAGTATGATCGGTATACGAAATTGTATCCGATGTTATCTGAAACAGACGGGCTGATCGCTGACAGCCAATTACAAACCGGCGGTAGTACGTGTTACGTATCTATGTTGTCGCTGCCAAATAAAATCTGACCAATAGAGTCTAGTCGTGTATTACACAACTCGCAAATAGTTTAACTATTATCCACAGCGTCTGCATAACCCAATGCACTTCACCGCGGTTCGTGTACGCTTTGTTAAGTTTGAAAATAAGGAGCTTGTCCTAATCAGTCCATCATGCAACCCATACAAGGCGAACATGTAGCCTCGTTTGTGACGCAACGGTCCACCACCAAATGGGACCAAACTTTGGGGAGCGATTGATAAAATGGGGTCTGCTCTCGGTCCGGCGTTCATTGCTTTAATATTACCTTAAATCAACGATCACTTGTGTTGTAAAGTCATCTGAGTGCTGTATCACTATAAATAAGCATATAAGCGGATGTTTAAGGCAAGGACACGTTCGTTACCTAAACAGTTATTGTGTTGTATATAGCGCCACCATTCCCTGGAACATCATAATCAATATATACTTGCCTACACAAGATGGCGCAGTGAAACAGATTGTGTGCACTTGGAGGAACCCCATCCACTACATCCATGGTATGAGGGGTAGAACGGCTGGAAGGGTCCAACACAGTAGTGACCTTTGCTCTACTTTTCTGTGGGGCTTGATGCCGAATGAGGGTACCGCTTTGTGCGTTGTAGTTTCAGAATTGTTCATTGATAGCTGACTTTCCACAAACCGGTTACCATTTATTTAATAAATGGAATAAGGGTTACACCACCATTAATTTAATTCTGGCTAGGGGGCATTACATGAAATGAATATACTTACCATTAGCATAGGCAAATTCTTGAGGAAGGGGTTTCTGTTAATTTCTTTAACTCCAAAATCTAAAGAAACAGTAACTAGGTCGATTTTGGCCCTCATCTTGAAAAATAAACGGACTGAAATGCCACTTGATCTGAGTTGACATACGTATGATTATCAAATGATTTGGGTCTGCACTAGCGAAGCCTCTTCGGATGTGTATGCATATTAAAAAGTCAAACACAGAGACGCGTGTAGTAAAATGTATATACATATATATATATATAATGTAGTAAAATATATAAATATATATATATAAAACTGCAGTAATATATATACAGATGAAGGTGTACAGGTGTAAAGATGGCATGTGCCTTTTAAATCATATCGATGTATGGTCACCCTGGAACCCAAAACCCAGCCAACCCAAGAATTCACTTGAATAATGTAAATTGTTAAACAAATACACGGTGTGACTGATCAAACTACTGTTTGGGATTAATTAAGAACATTTTCTCGTAATACAAAGTATCGTCTGATTTTAAAAATAATGAACAAGCGAAATAAAATAGAAGCAACAGTATAGTCTACTGCATTTATTTCTTGGTATGGTAAAAAAAAAATCGCAACAATAAGAAAGTTGAAATTATCAGATAGCATTATCAGAAGCTTAAAATACTTTTAAATTTACCCGTGTTTCTTGTATTTGTTTCCCCTCCAGAAGCTTACATGATTGGGTACAAAACAGGAGCACTGTGCATTGAGGTGACAGCATTTCAAAATAAGTCCATACAAAAGTTCCAATCCCCATGCTATAACTCATTTCAGTCCTTTACAAAACTGCACACTGCCAACGATTTAGCAACAGATAAACAATAGCCCTTATTCAACTGTTGTTGTTTTTTGTTTGTTTTAATGCTGTAGGTTTTCTGCTTCCAAACACTTTGTTTGTTTCTATTGCAGGTGATGCAGGTAAACACAATGATCCATACTATCCAAGTTGTAATTCAACAATAGACCTCCTACCATCACTGTCAGAGTAGGGTTCAGAGAGAGAGACAGAGAGAGGAGGAAGAGCGACATTTGTTATTTGGACCTGATTACACTTGATATAAACGTCTCAATCACCTTCAAAACTACCTTCCTTTACCCATCGCACATATGTCACGGGTCATCTCTAATAAGCCATCACTCTCTCCCGGCGGTACCGGCCACACTCTGGTAGAACCGTGCAACGAAGGCCGGGTCATGCTCTTCCAGGACGAGCAGGAAGTGGTTCCTCTCTTCCTCGCTCCATGACTCGAACCACTGGGTCCAGAGACGCAGCTGGCACTCAAAGATGTTCGGGGGTCTGTCTCTAACCTGATGCAGAAAGAAGGATAACAACAATGTTCAATTGTATCTTATTCCAGTGATTCCCCACTGAGGGTAGGCAGTGCCCAAGAGCTTGGCATCATATCCTGATTAAGTTAAGACTAGAAATGTAGGTACACCTCAGCTTCTTCCATTTGAAACATCTAGGCCACTAGAATATTAATAATGATCCTACTCGCCATGGGAGTACAATATAAGTCCAATGGAAAACATTTCTGGTTCCACATTGATGATGGGATACCCGAGGCATACTGAAGGGACTGTGGGGGTACATCAGATCAACAAGGTTGGGAAACATAAACACACACAAGTACCTGTAGAGTATTGAGTGAATCTAGAAGAGTGCACACTTTCCCAGGTACTGCTTTGCCTAGAAGGTCCTGCAGAAAGCGTTCTCTCTGGGGGCTGGTCCACCCCAAGAACCAGCTCATTACGCACCGGTACTCTTGCAGGGTGACGTATGACACGGGCAGAGAACCCCCACCTGGCACTGCATTGTGGGATGCACACGAGAGGGACTCAAGGGTGGGTGGAACTGAACATTGTGGTGGCGAGGGCAGAGTAAGCAGGCTGGGGGGCCATTCTAGTCTTGCACTGCCAAGGGCTTCCTGTGCCGAACCACCGAGGCTGGAAAAGGGACTGGCAACGGCCGGGGTAAACGTGTCGCTAAGCTGCGGTTGTTGTTCATTTGATCCCTGACTGACATGGTAGAACCACGACATCTCTGTAAAGATAAGAGCATTCAGTTTAACAAAGGAAGCTACATTCATCAATCTGCTGTAAATACAATGACAGATACATCATAGCAGAGAATATGTCTTCCATTTCAGTACTTCATAAAAACCAAAAACAGCAGCACTATTACAGAGTTGATGTGATGTAGCGCATTATTAGATGTATGTCAAAGAGAGACGTAAATACTTCGTGAGTGGATGTCCGACGATAACATTATAAAACATTTCAATGCCCACCTTTTCTGCCGGTCTGTCAACGTGTTTTAGGCATACCTAGACGGCCGAAACATAGCCTACGGATTAGCTACAGGTCGCTGACATTTGTTTCTAGCCTTACAAACATACTAACGACAGCAAGACGCAGTAAATGTTGTGCTTTGGAGAACATCACTGTTGCGTTCACAATGCGCAACGGTCCTTGTGGCAAACGTTAAAAATATAACAGCAATTATTAAATAAATAAATAAAATATATATTGTTAAACCTTCTGAAAAATATATATTATTCTACAATAAAGATAACGATGGATACATATTATTGATTGCATTTATTCAAGGGATGTCGTCGGCTATGACGCGGGTGAAGGAAGGCGTAGCCTACTACTCTCGCTGGGAACGAACTAGAGGATCGGAAAATGGCGGACCTTGAAGACGTTACGCTGGACGGGAGACCGCTAAACTCTCTTCGGGTGGCGGATTTAAAAGCTGCTCTCGAGGAACGAGGACTCTCTAAAAGTGGACCGAAAAATGCACTCGTCAAAAGACTCAAAGGGGTGAGTTCGGCGCGATTTCGCGATCGCCGCGGCTGCACGCTAACTAACGTTTACGAACCGACGGGCTGATGCTTGTCTAGAAGGCCGACAACTGCTACGCTACCGATGTAGCAGTTGCTTTTATCAATGCAAACACAATCAAAAAAACATTTGAAGAGCGATGTGGTTGAATCGCGCGTTCTCCCCGTGATGCATCACAACATGGCTTCGTTTTGCCTGGGTCTGCCAGCCGGGGTTACCCGAGTTAAATATGGGACTATGTGTTCTGTTGGGCTACCGCTGTGTGTAGCGGCTAGTAGAGCGGTGGCCGTAGTTGCTGACTTGCCGCCGCCGCTGATGTGTGTTTAGAGAAGTCGAATCCGCGCGTTGTTGCTCCATTTAAAAAAAAAAAAAAAAAAAAAAAAAAAATCGTGGGGGAGGTGAAGTAAATACTTTTACTTGGTCGGTGAAGGAAATCGGCGGTAGTTTGCAGAGCTGAAATTAAACAATGGCAACATATGACATGTCGATGCAACAATGTGAATGTTTGTTACTGAACTAAATACGCACCCGTTGTTGCTGAAGTTTGCGAGCTTCCGCGTGTGTGAGCGGTTTTGTTTACGTCTATCGGAGGTGTTACGCTGTATAAACACCACCAGCGACTCCTTGTAATTAGTATTTCTTCAAAGTGTCTTAATACATATATACACTAAAAGCATTTTATGTGTGAAGTTATCTATAGTTGTGTACATCTGAAAAATGGTATTTGGGCAGTACGTTGTATAACGTTCTATAAAATGCAAAATACGGTACTATTAATGAAACTTGTATATTTCCCGCAACTTTAAGTTTGGCAAATGCAATATAAATAGCCCAAAGTACAAAATGAAACCACATTTTTAAACTATTTTCAGTTGACTATCAATCCGTTTGTTTTTTTCAAATGTTCGTCGTGAACGTCAGCAATGTCAGCAATATAATACGAATATTTTTTTATATTTCAGACGCATTATTATTTTAGTTGCATCCATTGTGCGTACGTTGGATCGGTCCCTTCGTTTTTCTCATTCATTCCAGAATTTATGCTTCTAATGAGATTGTTACAGTTATGTCCCGCCATATTCTTTAATTGTAGTTATTGCATCCTTGTTGTGTTAAGAATGTGTGTGTTGTCGAAACTTACCTGGCCATAAGGCATGTTTCTTGGTTTTGAGGTAATTATAACGTGTATGTCTCTCTGTTGATCTACTTCAGAACAGAATTGGCACTTTAATATTGTCTGTCCTGTCTTCTGTATGGATTGTTCCGTTTAATCAATGAGGCCTTCCAACGGAAGAAGCTAGGTCTATCAACTGCAATTCATTTACTTTCGTCTTTAATTTGTTCTTCAATGTTAAAACTAGGCATATATGCTCAGTTTGTGCTCTTAATCATAGCACGCCTTGTTTATGCTTTTATGTCTCAGTCCCATTCAACAATGCTTTGCAATAAACAAATGCTGTGCACAAGGTTGTACAAAAACACCAGTCATTCATGCAACTTTTATGGATATCTAATCCAATGGAAAGCCATTGCTATGTATAAATTAGAACGACTGTGTAATTAACGTAATTGAGTATTTACAAACTCTTTCAATGTTTTTGCAGTCAATAACAAGGGGATCAAATCGTGTCCCTTCTTTTCTCCAACAACAGGCCCTAATGCTGGAGAACCTCCAGCGGACCTCGACCCCTCACAGTGGACTTCAGCCCAACTCCCAGGTGGGTAACGCTTTGCAACACATGCCAGCAGCTATAGCTGTTGGTATATCTTGTTCCATTGTCCATAATGTCACATAATAAGCCGTGAAGTCATGTTAAAAAAAAAAAAAATCAACTGCATCTATGTCAACAATCAATCTATGGTCACTTGCTTGACCTGTAATCAAGGGGTTTTTATTTTGAGAAATCAAGGTCTGACGTGTAAGAGAAAGGATATAACGTATGAGCATAGCAAGAGGTCTGACCTGTGTGGCTGGCACACTAGTGGGCTGAGCCACTTGCAACTGTTTTCTCAATGTTCTGCTGCTGCTGCTGTTGTAGATCGGGGAGGAGATGAGCCAGAACAGCTTCATCAAGCAGTACCTCGCCAAGCAGCAGGAGCTCCTCCGACAGCGCCTTGAGAGGGAGGCCAGAGAAGCTGGGGACACCGAAGGTAAAGCCTGCCGCCAATCAAAGACACGTGCGCACACACACAGACCCACACACAGGGAGAGTCACTCAAATGCATTTCCCTTCACAGAACCAGAAGACAACACAAGCGTCAACAACAGCGCTCCGTGTCCTGCTCCCTCCCAGGTTAGACCCCTTTTAACCTTTTAATCCAAAACTTTTTCCATTCATAAGACACATTCCTAATCTGAATGCAGGGACGCCGCAGGGTCTTTTGCTCTCTTGCATGTTTGGGGTGTGGAGGGGTTATAGAGGGGTTATATGTGCTCTGGCACAGAGGGTCACGACACACGACTCTTAGGCTGCTTTTTCCCGTGCCCACCAGGAGGCAGCGCCAGCGCCCGTGGACCATCACAAGCCCCTCGGCCCCGCAGACGGCGACGGGCTGGCGGGCCCCGCCCACCAGGAGGCAAACATGTCGGGTCAGCCCACCGGCCCCACCCCAGGCGCCGTGTCCACGCACAGCGCCGCCGCAGAGCGCGCCCCCCCGTCCAGCCAGGCCGCGGCCGACAGCGACGATGAGGACAGCGACGACGGCGATGACGAAGTGGACGACGAGGCATGGGGCGACCGGAGGCGGGGCCCGGGGGAGCCCACCAGGAGGACGGCGGCGCGGAGGTCGGCGGCCAGAGAGCGCTCTGAGGCGTCCCGCCAGCCGCCCCAGCACATCCCCTCCCTCCTTTCCCCGCAGCTCCGCCAGCCCACGCCCCCGCCCTCCCCGCCCCCGGAGCTGTCCTACCCGCTGCCCGACACCCCCAAACAAAGCCCCCCGAGCCCGGACGAGGCCCCTGCCCGCCAGCGCGCCTCCAGCAGCTCCAGCTCCGGGTCGTCCAGCAGCCGCAGCAGCAGCCCAGAGCCACAGAGCAGAGAGCGGAAGCCCCCCGGGCCCCTCACCCTGCTGGCCCGGAAAATGGCGTCTGAGGGGGCCTTCTCCGGCGCTGGGTGGCACGGTGCCGCCGGAGAGCCCACAGACAACGGTGCCGCTGCCGCCGCAGCAGCATTAGCTCAGCCCTTCACCGCCATCACACACACCGCCAACACCGCGTCCGCCATCGCCAGCGTATCTTTTCCCATGATCCCCGGAGGCATGCAGGGTGTGCTGGGTGGCCTGGGTGGCCAGGGCCCAGTGAGCGTGCTCCGTGCTACGGCAGTGGAAGACAGGGAGGTGCTGCTGGAGAGGGAGAAGGCCCTGGAGATGGAGAGACGAGAGAGGCAGAGGATGGTGGAGGAAGAGCAGGAGCGGGAGAAGGCGTTGGAGCGGGAGAGGATAGAGCGACAGAGGGCCTTGCAGCGGGAGGAGCAGGAGAGGGCCCTGCAGAGGGAGCGGGAGCTGGCCCTGGAGCGAGAGAGACAGGAGAGAGATCTTGCTCTGGAGCGGGAGAGACTGGAGAGAGAGTTGGCCCTGGCCAAAGAGAGGGAGGAACGAGAGAGGGCCCTTCAACTGGAGAAACTGGAGTTGGAGCGGGTCGTTCGGCGGGAAAGAGAGGAGAGAGAGAGGGCTTTGCAGAGGGAAAGGGAGGAGCGAGAGAGGGCTTTGCAGAGGGAAAGGGAGGAGAGGGAAAGGGCCCTGGAGCTGCAGAGGGAGAGGGAGGAGAAGGAGAGGATTGAGAGGGAAAGATTTCTGGAACAACAGCGGTTAGAGAGAGAGAAGGCCCTGGCCCGGGAGAGGGAGGAAATGGAGAGGCTGGCGAGAGAAAGGGCCTTGGAGCAGGAGAGAATACAGAGGGAGCGAGCGCTGGAGCAGGAGCGTCTGCTACGAGAGAAGGAGGAGTCAGAGAAGATGGAGAGACAGAATGCTCTAGAGCAACAACGGCTGGAGAGAGAGAAGGCCCTGGCACGGGAGAGGGAGGAGAACGAGAGGGCGGAGAGAGAGGCAGCACGCGAACGAGAAAGGATGGAGAAGGCAGAGCTGGAGAGGAAGCGTGCAGAAGAGCAGGAGAGGGTGGAGAAAGAGAGAGCTGAGACACTCCAGAGGGAGAGGGAGAGAGCCCTGGAGAAGGAGCGGGAGGAGAAGCAGAGGGCCCTAATGCAGGAGAAGGAGCGGGAGGAGAAGGAGAGAGTGCTTAAGAAAGAGAGGGAGGAGAGGGCCCTTAAGGAACAGAATGAGAGGGAGGAGAAGGAGAGGGCGCTTAAGAAAGAGAGGGAGGAGAGGGCCCTCAAGGAAGAGAAGGAGAGGGAGGAGAAGGAGAGAGTGCAAAAGAAAGAGAGGGAGGAGAGGGCCCTTGAAAAGGAGAGGGAGGAGAAGGAGCGAGTGCTCAAGAAGGAGAGAGAGGAGAGGGAGGAGAAGGAGAGAGAGGAGAAGGAGAGAGTCCTAAAGAAAGAGAGGGAGGAGGAGGAGAGTGCACTAAAGAAGAAGCAAGAAGAGAAGGAGAGGGAGGAGAAGAAAAATACCCTGGAACGTGAAAGACTGCAGCGGGAAAAGGAGGCGCAGGAGCAGCGAGACAAGGCTAAGATGGCCGACAGGGAGAGGGAAAGTCACCTCCCTCCATCCAAGCGCGGCCGGGACATTGGTCTGAACCTCCTGTCCACTCCGCCTCAGATCTCCATGGGAGCAGCCAGCAAGGTGGACCAGCCCGAGTCCATGGAGTCCCAGGCGCCTGGGGGAACAGGCCCAGGGGAGCCTTCAGAACAAGCCACACCTCTGTCCCCCCAGTCCTCCCTCAAGAAGTTCCACTTCTTGCGGGACACTCCGGCACAGCCCCCGCCCACTTCCTCCGGCTCTGTGGTCATAAAGCGGCCACGCACCTTCTCAGACACCCCGCCACCCCACGCCTCCCCCGTCACCTCCCCCACCAAGGCGCAACCCTGGGCCGACAAAGAAGGGCCTGCCCTCCCACCAGCGGCCCCAGAAGACGGGCGCAAGCCAGAGTCTGCAGACAAACCCCCAGGCGCTGCAGAGCCCCCCAAGAAAGAGGGGGAGCAAGGCAGGGCCCCCTCTGTCCCGAAGGGGGATGGGGAGAAACCGAAAAAGCAGAAACGCGAGAGGAGGAGGTCCTCCTCCAGCGACTCCTCCTCCTCAGACTCTGGGTCGTCCTCGTCAGGGTCCTCCAGCTCGTCTTCATCATCGCGGGGAAAAAGTCAGGTGAGTCCATCACAGGCCATTGCAGGCGGGTTACCACAGTTCTATTCAGGGAGAACTGATTTCATTGAGGTCTGGAGTCAGGGTAGTCATGGTTTATATTTGAATGATTACTTCCTTCTCTCCTCCTGGTAGTCAGTCATTCATATATTAAATATATTTTTTTGATATTATAGAGTTATGACCCAAATGGGCCATTTCACCTTTCTCTTTTTGAGCGTGTAAGGTTATTTATTATCAGTATGTGTATGTACTTTTTATAGTTACTGTATATTGGAACAAATAAAGATTATAACGAATACCATACTGAAATGCAGCAGTAGCAGAAAAGGACTAGAGTTGCTGTTATTGTCTATCCATCCTAACCTCTTCCTTCCTTCCTTCCTCTCTCACTCTCAGGACAAGAAAGCCCCACGAAAGGCGTCTCCTAAGCGCAGGGCGGATGGTGGTCCTCCAGCCAATGAAATGCCTAGAGCCTCCCTCACCAAAGCGGAAGGGGGTGGGTCTGGTGTCAAGCTGCACAGCGAGGTCAGTTTTCTCCCCTGGTTAGGTCACTGTGCAGATGTTTCACCAGAACCACAGGATACCAATATTGAGTTGTGTGTGTGTACTGTAAAAAAGGGCCAATATTTTAAAGACTTCCCTGTTCTGTAATATGATGCGTTCCAAATATATTGCATTCCGTTTTTATGTTAATGGTCCCACTCTGTTGTTATAACTAAAGACTAGTACACACTTGCTTGTTGTATAATATACTTGCCTACTTTATTACATTTATACTGGAATCACAAATAAATTGCATATATTGATCTTTCTTTCCCCTGAAATATTATCTTGCAAGTGAACATGTTATTTTAATGGAAGATAGCGACCTACAAACTTCCCACAAATATTACACTCTTAATGTATAATTTTAAATCGCAGAGTTTCAAGGGATCTTACTTTCCTGACCTAACTTTGTTGCTGACTTCTTGAACAAAACAGAAAGCTGTGGTGGGACCACCTGCCGATGACCAGAAGACCCCAGCAGGCACAAAGGAGGGAGAGAAATCAGAGCAGAAGAAAGACAAGCCAAGGTCTGGTTCTGTTGCTTTCTTCCTGTTTTATAACAAAGATGTGTGCAATAAAATTAAGACACACTCACTCAGTCAAATACACAGATACACAGACGTTCTATTCAATATTTTCTTGGGAAGACAAACAACTACTACTACTAAGTAAAACCTTTCATTCAAGTCCATCATATAACAAGAATAGAATACTTCCTATGTTACACACTATACTACTATGATACACACTATACTGGTCGATCATATAACAAGAATAGAATACTTCCTATGTTACACACTATACTGGGTAAAGAGCCCTGCTTGTGTTTCAAAATGTCCAAACATTGTTTGTTATGCATGTATGTGAGTTGTTCATGCCATCTGGCTTTTTCCCCAGATACAAACTTGTTTAGTGAAGTGTGTGTAGCCATTAGCAGTAAAGGTCTGTGCAGACATTAAGAGAACTGGTTGAGACGCTGCATCTGTTCTCTCTGTAGTCTGCATATATATATATCTGTATATTATGGTCATAATTATCCGTCTCTGTGGCTTCCTATGTATTGTATGTGCATAGCACACATTGGCCAAGAGGTGTTTTTAATGTACAAATATATTAGGGCTTTGCATGAATGTAACTGATTATGATATTATGATTATCCATTTTTACAGATTTATTTTTGTAAATTTAGGGGTTCATATATTTGTTGAAATAAGGCATCTTGCGCTGCATTAACGTTACGTTTTGAAAAGCAGTTAACACGTAGAGAACTTATTACACCATATATATATTTAACACGGGCCATGTTTAGTAGTGTGTAGTGCAGCTCAAACTCAATTAGTCGTGGAACCGAGCCAGGGAAGACGAATTGAATTCCTTTCAGGCGATGTGTAAGCCTGCCTTGACGCCGGTGAGAACATGCGGGTCCTTTAAAAAAAAAAAAAATCTAATTTTCGATCGCACCAATATGGCTGCGGTACAGGATTTGGTTAACAGCTAACATATTAAATATCGTCGTATCGAAAAGCTAATATAAGATATTGCAAGCTAGGCGGCGTCTTTTGGTACGCACCAGGTTTGACTGGCAGTCGAGGGAAATGCTTTGAGAGCGGAGTAGTCTAGTGTGAGAGAGCGAAAGGTAGGAGGAGCGGTTGTGCCTCGTCGCAGTCGTATTTTTTTCAGCAGCAACGTAGCGCTTGCTTCTATTTTAAGTGCCTGACAAAATAAAACCAAGTTCCCCGGAGATGATTTACCTTTAGAACGGGTGTAGGAGTGATTAACTTGCGCACTGGGGGGGGAAAGGGGCAATGTCCGACGTGCCATCATGTAGCAGTATGCATCGTGCATTCCGTGCCTTTTCTTTTTTTTTGGTTGAATGAATGAATCAAGCAAGACTAATGAGATCGCGGGGCTGTTTTACAATATTCCTTTGATACGAAAGAGAACGGCAAAACATTTGTTTTGACGCCAAAGCTATGACAGTATTTGTAAACAGCGAACGTCACTGTGATATGCGCTGTCGCGTATGTAAATGAAACGCATTGATTGTCTCGCCCATCACTAATGCTGAGGGCGGTTTTATATCACAGACGTCTGGAGTTATAACCGAGTACAGTTGAGGCTGTTAATTCGCGAATGCTGTAAAAGCTGGATTTCAGTGGTCTTCTTGAATACTAGTGAGTAGTGACTTAACCTCCTGTCGTGTACTGTGCGAACCCTACAGGGACCTGAAGGAGAGTAGCATGGCGGAGGCTGAGCTTGTCCAAGAGACCAACGATGAGGTAAGGCACAGAGGAGACCACCACCAAAGCAACGGATCATCCATTTACTTTATTTCCTTCACAGATTTAGTCGGTTGCTATTTTTGATTTTTTTTTTTGCCACTTAGCTTTCAGACCATATGTCTTTAGTTTTGAAGTGAATTGGATTCATCTGAATTGTGATAAATGCAATTGGAAACCGTAGAGCCTTTTTTCTTAAATAATAATTTGGATAAAAATGAGCCCCTTTCAACAAGCTGTAGAATGCATAGATGTAGCATACACATTGATGATTTGGCTGTGTTTTTCAAAACCTTTGCTGTCTTAGACAGGCAGCAAGGGCATTTTATCATTGTGGCTGATGTTTAAAACCCACTTGATTGCTTTGTTATAAAGGTGCTCATGCCTCTTCCATTGCCCCTAATGGTACCGGCACACTACTTCTGCCACTACTACTACTACCACGCTGCACTGTTCCACTGTCCCCCAAGAACCCTGGGTTGACCACAGATAGCCCCCCTCGAGTGCGCTGTAGACGGACAGACCCGGCAGCAAAATGCCCTCGTGTCATGGAGCTGAGCTGGCCAGATTCACTGGTTGGACCAACGGGGAAGGTGGACGTTGCTAAGTTGGCACATCTGTCTCCCCTGGTTGGTGCCCCACAGAGCCACCCCTAAGCACGCTCGCTAGGGGGTGGTTGAAGACGCAACGTTACACGACTGTTTGGGAAATCCTCGTGACAACCCAGAATACAGTCAGACATTTCTGTCCCACACTGAAGTTACAGAAGACTGTGGGCCAGAGTGGAGCATATGATTTCGGAGCGGTTGCTCGCTGGCTGGACTATCCGGGGGGGGGTTCCGTTCATCTTCAGAATGGAACCCCCGAATCATGAAGAGACTGGTCTTGTTCTGCTACTTCTGGACAATCTGTATGAATTTCCACTGTCCCCATGGGGCGTGGTGAGCGAAAGAGTTTTACGGACCTTCACGCATTCCTCATCAAGCCCTCGCACTGCTTCCGGTTCATCCAATCGGACACCACATTGAGATGATGAGGATGAGGCCACCACTACGGGCAAATAAAGAAAAAAGGACAAATGCTAAAATGGATGCCTTTTTATAAAGGGGTTCTCAGGCTGCCGCCCCCCCGGGAACTCTTAAACACATCCGGCCAACCAACCAGCTCGCTCAGGTTTCCACCCAAACATCTCAGCCACCTATGATTGGACCCCTTGTTGCCTAAGTGCAGTACATGCAGTCGTGATTGGGCCATTTCCAACCCAGTAAGGATCAGGTGTCAGTGGTACCAGGGAATAAGTAGACATTTTCTCAATGTTTTCCAGTCTTAGGTTGTTTATTGTAGAGAATGCTAAGTTTTCAGTCAGACTTCTCTGTAGATTATGCGGGGCGGGGGAGTGTTAACACCATCATTTTGGGGGGAAAATGTTTATATATATATATTATTTAATATGGCTGCTGCAGTTTTAATCAAAAATGTAATTTAACTTAAACTAAGTCTAATCAGATGATGCAGTTCTGAACGTAACCCTGCCTCTGTTTTTTTATTATTAGACCATCTTTCTTTTAACAATCTCGTAGCTCTATGGCATTTAAACTGCAGTACCGCCATTGGTTGTGTTGTGTGTCCAATAGAAACTGCAACGACCTGGGGCGCGGCTTGTACATTTCTACCCTCTGGCTAAGCTTACAACCGTGCAAAGACATACCTATGACTTACCATGGTGACGCAAGACGTCCTCTCAGGCACTCTGCTTAATCACCTGTACACATTTACCCATAGTGTACCGCTAAACACTGTCCAGGCTCTGGTTGGATCAAGTGTTGCAGATTCTATCGACCACTCTGTCCTTTATATCCTTATCCCCCCGCCCCCCCCCCCCCCCTTTCGTTCTACCTCTTCCCCCTCCAACTTGTTCTCTGCAAGCCTGTAGTGATGTGTTCCTCCTGGGGTCTGCCACTCACCTCGCTCCCCCTGTTCCCTGGGGCTCTTCCTATCTGTTCTCTGTTACAGACTCCCAAGGCCTTCGCTGCTCGCAGGATCTCCCTCGGCAGTGAGTACATCCTCCCCCACGGGGCAATATCTACCAGTCACATATGTCACTTACTACTAAGGCCAACTGGCTGTTTAAAGGCTGATGGTGTAAATACCATGGTTCCCGCGGGTCCTTAAAAAGTCTTAGAAAGTCATACTTTTTTTTTTTGCAAATTAAGGTCATAAATTGTCTTAAATTTGCTGTAGGTATTACATTTTGCAGTGGGTTATTTAATCTGATAGGTTATTTGTTGTGTGCGAAAATTTTCCCTTATAGTGTCTTTGATTAGGGCATTTCAGGAGTTTTACGTTACCGTTACCTATTTAACCTGAAAGTAGCGCCGCTAGCCTACTGATGTCGTCACTCGTCACTAGCTGGTGGACATCAGTAGGCTAGCGGCACTAGTTTGAAGATGGGACGGTGCAAATTTAATGAGAAATGGTTGAAGGAGGACAGATTTCGTGGGTGGTTGGAGAAGACAGGTGACTACGAGGCAAGGTGCCGTTTATGCCGAAAGTCATTCACACTAAGGACACTAGGGAGTATGGGAGTGAAAGCACTTGAGTCCCACATGAGATCTCAGAAACATAAGCAATACTCCGTGGCTGGTAGCGGGACTACGCCGATGCCCGAATTGTTTCAACGAAGTGGTGCGGAAAGTTCAGCATCCGTGGCTACTGCTACTTTCACTCCAAATTAGGATAATTAGGTTATTTTGAGGATGCAGTAGGATGTTAAGTTTGATAGTAATGTCTTATTAATGACTCAATAAATTCATTTTTCTATCAAGACATTTTTTGTCTTAATTTATATTTGTGATGGTCTCTGTGAAGGTCTTAAAATGTCTTAAATTTGACTTTAAAAATGGTGCAAGAACCCTGAATACTGGCTCATTGTTGGAGATGGGGCCTCGTTTATTTTATCACAAGATTTACAATGCAATATTTAAAACCAATTAAGAAAAAAAAAAACATCTTCCAAAATGTTTGTGATATTTGAGGAGCTTCAGTTTGAAGATAAAAAGTGAAAAGTAGTTCTAAAAGATGATGGGCTTTTAATTCTAGATAGTCCTACCCTAACGGTGGGAGTATATTAGTACATGTGTCCACCTCTGAAGCTTGTGTTGCCCTCCGATGATGTTATTAAAGCTTGCTTCCCTCCCCCCTCAACCTAGCAGGCAGCAAGGTGTCCCCCGCTTCAGCGGACGGGGATGGGGACTCTGGAGCCGCGCGCAAGAGGCGGTGGGGCTCCAGTACAGCGGTCACGGCGAAGAAACCTTCCATCAGCATCACCACAGATTCACTCAAGGTACTTTCCTTGTCTTAGGACTGAATGTAGATGCAATGACACCCCCTAGCAGCCACATTACCGTTGCTTCCTTCTATGGCCAAGTGTAAGGGGAGGCCGGATAGTCTAGTGGTCATTCGAGCCAAAAGGTTCTGGGTTCTAACCCCCATGTCCAGAGTACCTGTATAATACCTTAAGCAAGATGCCCTTACCCCCACCTGTTCCTTTTATCACATGTATCTAAAAATAATTAGTGTCACTTTGATTAAACGCAGTCGCTTAATTCCTCGATAGCGAGTCTATATTTCACTATAGTCAACATGCCAATAGTTAGATGCTATCTGATATAGACGTTGACGTATGATCCATTTTCCTTACTCTAAAATCAATATGTAATCGCATGCCTTCATCAATATTCCTTCCACTTCGTGTAAGAAGTGGCAGTGTTTTTGATTTTCTTCCCTCTTGGGTTTCCTTTCAGTCTCTGATCCCGGACATCAAGCCCGGTGCTGGCCAGGATGCAGTGGTGGACCTCCACCCAGAGGAAGCTGTCCTCTCCGGGGCCGAGGAGGAGATGGAAGAGGACGAGGAGAGGGAGCAGCCCGACCAGGACCTCCAGATCCGACGCACCGTCACCCAGGTTTGAGATCCCGGCTTTCAGAGCGAAGCCCGCCCGATACTGGATTTAAGGGGCCGATGCTGATATCGGGAATACAAAATGACTAAGCAAAAATATATATTGGTTGTATAAGATTATTGCATTGTGTTATCGGGGGGGTGGAGCAGCTCCTTGGGATTTATTGTTTTAACAATCAAGGTCACTCCTGTGGTCCATGTCCTCTTCATCTACAGGTTGTCCCGCTGGAGAGCCAGGAGAACGGGCAGAAGGAGGCAAAGAGGAGTCGACGGGAGGAGCCCCAGGAGAAGGAGGTCCAGAAGGGAGGCAAGGACCGGACGAAAACCCCGGAGGAGAAGACGGACGTCTCCATCTCTGGCATCATGGAGACCCAGTCGCCAACGCACACCAGCCCTGATGTGGAAATGAACACTGGTAAATGATCAGACGCCACAAACGCTCACACGCACTTCAGTGTTATTCCACATAATCTTCACGTACTAACCCGTTTTAAATTGTTGTTGCCGTAGCAAGTTGTATTAAAATAAAATGTATCTTTATCATGGGTAGCTTAAGGGTCGTTGCACTACTCTAAAGTCCAATGTTTTACCTTTCCCCCTCCCCCCAGTGACCCCCAGCAACGACGCCCTAGTCCGCCGCTCCATCAGCCAGCAGAGGTCAGGGGTTACCATCACCATCGACGACCCCGTGCGCACGGCCCGCCAGCCTTCACCCCCACGTGGCAAGGTCTCCAGCATCGTGCATGTGTCCAATCTGGTGAGTGAGGCGCTGCCACCGTGTTCGGAGTGCTGCAGGTTCCTAGTGTCTGTGTGTGTGTGGGTGTGTGTATTGGGCATCACACGGGCATGACCCGTATTTACTAGAAAAACACGATAGTACTATTACATCTTCCGTGTTTGGTGTGTAATCCAGCGACAAAATGTCTGACCTCTGACCCAAGTGTGGCTGTGTTGTGTCCAGGTGAGGCCCTTCACCCTGGGCCAGCTGAAGGAGCTGCTGGGCAGGACAGGAACCCTGCTGGACACCGGCTTCTGGATCGACAAGATTAAGTCTCACTGCTACGTCACCGTGAGTCTACACACACACACACACATTACATACATATGGTACAGATGCCCAACTTGCACTGCTTAAATTGTGAGAACATACAGTAGCTTGATCTCAATGTATAACATACAACTACTACTCTGTCTACGAAGGCAATCGAAATAAATGGAGTGAAATCCTGACACTTGACATAGTGTCTGGTGACTTGACAAGGACAGAGATCCCATCCCAGCCTCACTATGAATACGCCTCATGCTGTGTGTGTGTGTGTGTGCGCAGTACTCCAGCCCAGACGAGGCGGTGGCCACCAGGACAGCCCTGCACGGGGTCAAGTGGCCTCAGAGCAACCCCAAGGTCCTCAGCGTGGAGTTCTGCCAGCAAGACGAGGTAAGACCAGCCTCACACTGGGTAGTCTAGTGACTAGTGTGTCTACGAGTCCCTACCATTAGGCAGTCTTCTGCTTAGACACCAATCAAGCCATCCATCACATCCCGTTCCGTACCCATTCTCACCGGCCTTTCCCTCCCTCAGCTGGACTTCCACAAGAACCTGGGGGTGGGCGTGAAGCCCGGGTCCGAGGACCAGGCGTCCGGGCCGGGCCGCCAGTGGACGCCCTCCGGCATTCCCTCGCTGCTGCCGGAGCGCGAGCAGTGGGCGGAGCGAGAGCGGGAGATGGCACGGCGGGAGCAGGCACGCACCGAGCGTGAGTGGGACCGCGACAAGGTGCGGGAGTTCGGCCCCGCCGGCGAGGAGAAGGCCACTGGGCCGCGCCGCTCGCGATCCAGGGAGCGGAAACGCAAGGAGCGGGGCAAGAGCAAGGAGAGGAAGAACGACAAGAAAGGTGACCAACCCTAAACTAACATAATTGCTATCTGTAACTACAGACACTGTTGTACGACCAGCGTAGGCAATGTGCATGTAAACACACTCTTATGTGGCGGTCATGCTAAATCTGGAGTGTTTTCTCAGCAGAAAAAGCCGCAGAGGACCCCCCTGCCAAACTGCTTGACGACCTGTTCCAGAAGACTAAGGCAGCACCCTGTATATACTGGCTCCCCCTCACCGAGGAAACGGTGAGACACTCATCATCATGAAGAGGTTGACAGCACATTTTTTAGGATGGTTCTTTGTTGATCCCAGGCAGGCAGTTCAAGTTTTGAACCGAGAACCTTCCGTGTTCGTTGCTATGATAGATAAAGATATAACCCTATAGATATAGGTAGATATCTGTGATGATGATGATTCTGCTACAAGACGGCCGACTGTAACTAAGCGGCGTACGGTTGTGCCCTCCAGTTCGCCTTGCGGGAGGCGGCCAACGCGGAGCGCGCCAAGGAACGGGAGCGGAACCGCAAGGAGCAGGACGAGGAGGAGGAGAAGAAGCGGAAGGAGGAGGAGCAGCAGCGTAAGGAGCGGGTGAAGGCGGGCAGCGGGCCCCCGGGGGAGCGGGCACCGCGGGGCGAGGGAGACAAGGACCGAGAAGGGGAGAGAGAGAGGGAGCGGGACCGTGGGAGGGACAGAGGGGACCGGGAGCGGGACGGGAACAAACGCAGGGAGGCGTCGCGTAGGCCGGGGGCCAGCGGCAGCGGTGGCGGCGGCAGCGGTGGTGGCGGCAACAGCAGCAGCAATGCAGGCAGGGGCCGGCGCTCCCATAGCCGTAGCAACCCGCGAGAGCGGCGGCGCTAAGAGCCGACCGTGGGATGGACCCGTCTCAAAGAACGCCTCCTCTAACCCTACCCACCCGATCGCTTTGTTTTCCGTCTGTCACTAAATGTACTTCTTGGTCACGCGACTGAGACCCAACATGAGGACCAACCGATGTAGTCTCTGTATCCTCCATCACCCCCTGCCCAGCCCCTTTGTTTTCCAGCCCTGTGTTTATCACCGGACCACAGCTTCCACTCCCAGAGTGCTGTGCGTGCCACTCCTCTTGGGCTGTTTATATATTTTGTCAATTTGCCTCTGTAATTTTTTTGTCTTTGTTGGGGTCTTTTTTTTGGTCTCGAAGGTATAGCCGCGAGTAAGCTACATACTTCAGGTAACAACCCCCCCTCCCCCCTGCCGCGAAGTGCAGTAGTTCCCCAAAACACAAATCTCCATCCATCCATCTCTCTGCCACCGCCAGTGTTTTCAAGCAGCCAGGAGTCTGTGGTGTCGCTGCATGTTGGGTCCCAAGGGACGTGTGTGTGTGTGTGTGTGTGTGTGTGTGTGTGTGTGTGTGTGTGTGTGTGTGTGTGTGTGTGTGTGTGTGTTGAGGCTGCCCTAGGGAGGCCTCCCCCTCAGTTGATAAACTAAGTAGGCAGTCCAATGTCCCTGCTTTGTGACCCGGAGGACACAAGGCGCTATGATGTCCCGAATAATCTTTTTTTTATTTTTTAAATATATTAATCTATTCTCTTCCTCCATCCTTTTTGACTTCACTCCCTCCTGATTCTCTCGCTCCCTGCTGAGTCGCCATGAATACCGGGACAGGAGACCCCATTATACATTATAATTTTTTTTCACCAGTTTTATGTCTCTTTTTGAAATCATTTTATCATTTACGTTGAAAATGTTTGCTTTCTCTTTTTTTGTCTTTTGCTTTGAGTACGCCTGTAAGTGGTGAATGTACAAAAAAATAAACTGAAATTTGAAATGATTGGAATTGT
This sequence comes from Micromesistius poutassou, assembly GCF_964030765.1. Lineage (NCBI taxonomy): Eukaryota > Metazoa > Chordata > Actinopteri > Gadiformes > Gadidae > Micromesistius > Micromesistius poutassou. The sequence continues at coordinate 4,459,700 of NC_140286.1, forward strand.
TTTGTCAAAACGCTTATGTGCCATTTACATCTATTAGAAAAACTACAAGGGCATCTTCTATCATAACGTTATATGCGAGTCATCGATATATATTACCATTGACTGTCTTGGTTTGTGCCATCTAGATAGTTAAACGTAAGGAATTGTAAATCATTGACGTGGATGAAAGCACTTGGCCAGGTGTTAAGGGTTAACCAACCCACAAAACGTCCATCGAAGTCTGCAAAGATTTTTTAATGAACGCCCTGGATTCTCTGCGCCCACACAGGCGCCCCTCCCTAAGGGTTCTCGTGAGACTGTAACAAAAATAACTGTCCACAAGGTGTCAGTGATGCACAACATCGAAAATACCCTCAATCCTTTGGATGATGGATTGTATTAAAAGGTTATTGTTCTGATATGTCTGAAACTCGGAATCGAGTGGAAAAAATGCCCACAGAACCACGAGTTGTGATTGAAAAAGTGTTTTTATATCAATTTCAGATTGAGAAGAGTTGCTTGAAAATGTCAGTTGGAACCTGTACTTCACTGCACATGTTTGGTCTAAAGGTTCCAATATAAAATGTTCTCCTTCCAACCCCTTATCCTTGTAGACTGTTATTTTTTGTTCTTAATTTGTATTTCTTTTTTTTATTGTGTTCGTTCTTTCTCCTCTTGTCTCTCTCCTCCGGTTGCGCCACATCTTCTCCGCCTCGACAGTCATCCTGCAGCGCTCAGCACTCCCTCTATGTAATTAGAGCTCCGTGAGCGCTGAGTCCAGCATTTTTTCAGCCCTGATGCAGCTCTCTAGTGTGTGTGTGTGTGTGTGTGTGTGTGTGTGTGTGTGTGTGTGTGTGTGTGTGTGTGTGTGTGTGTGTGTGTGTGTGTGTGTGTGTGTGTGTGTGTGTGTGTGTGTGTGTGTGTGTGTGTGTGTGCGTGTGCACGCACGCACGCACGCACGCACCCACACACGGCTGGCCTCGGTAAGGTCCAGTGGATCCCCGTCCCGGGCACTGCGATGCCAATCCTCGGGAGCAGCTCTCTGATTGGAGAACCCGTTCGTGGGTTGAGGTCGGCTGAGTTCTCGAAGGCCCAGCTTGAACACGCAGACCGTACTCGCATTTAGCTCCATATTGGTCAGAAGGTCATATTGGTCAGTTTGTTGGTGGCACAAACAAACCATGCATTGCCCAGCATTCAGGCGCATGGAAAAGTGAATTGACGACTTGACTCTGACCTTACTTCTGGGTTTCTCAAAGCTAAGAGATGACCTAATCTTCTAAATTGGGAGTAAGGAACGACGTAATTCTGTAATTTACGAAAGATAAAATCGCCTTAATGTATGGTTATGTAGGGCAGGCATATCTAGATTGTACATAACCATTTGCACAGCTGTTGGTGATGCTACATGGTGAGTTATTCAAGGAAAGGGTGTTGTACGATGTGCACACTGTAAATTCGTTTGGCGCTTATAAAGAAAAAACCCGTACTAGGACCAGGTAAAGTTCACCCCGGGACAGTTTGACATGAAATAGGCTACCGAGGCAGACCCGAGAGACATTGCAGCATAGCTCGGTCTAGCCGACCTCACGGAATGCCCTGCTAGGCAGATATCCCGAGTGTTGCCAAGCTCTAATCCCAAAACATGGCTCTGCCTCATACCTTTTCGGTCGTAAAAGAAAAAAATCCTCTAATTGTGCGAATGAGTCAAAACATGATTGTGGTCGGTCACATGATGGAACCACTCTGAGAATGGCTGGAAAAACCGCAGCATGCCAACGTGTCGTGGTTTGAACTCCGGTCGACGGCCCGGAGAAGCAGGGCCCCAAAAAGGACTTGTTTTTTTGGAGTTCGGTAAGATTGGAGACTCTTGGCCCGCAAGCATTCTTCTCGCCCCCCACCCCCTGTGTTTTTCTTATCCCTCTTCAAGGTAACCATGTTACTATCCCTGATGGTCGACCGTAACGTTTGAGAAGAGGCCCACCACAGCTTCTATGAGGGCCACCTCTGATGTGGTCCCTTTGAACTTCTGCCTTGCTATCATTTGTGGTAGGATACTGTCGTGGTTTCCTCAAATCTGCACCTCATTTACTTAGTTTTAGCTGAGTCGCTTCGTTAATATTGTTTAACTGTGGTCCAAAATGTGCACATGAACACAACTTTGCCTTCCCACCTTGGTATTTAGTGTTGGCATACTTATTAAATATTATAAAAGTAATAACACAACGTCACTCACTGGAATGTATGCAGAGTGTATTAGTGTCTTGTTCTGTTTTCATTTCTTACGATGCCACCAAACTTTCCAAGCAAAATAATTAAGCCTTTCAAAGTCTTCCTCGCCCCGCCCTCCTATGTGCAATGACATGCAGGCCTCTTATGAAGTCCAGATGTGGCCCTATTGAAGTAAGCCAGACCATTAGCCTGCATCAAAGATCTTAAGAGAGAGAGAATAGAAGGAATAAGGCAGTGGAGGAGGAAGAACTGCAGGGTACAGCAGTCGTATTGGCTCATTCACTGTTTTCTTACCAAAGAAGGTTTAATATGTTGCAAAGATGAAACGTGCCCACTATCCTGACCAGGCCCCTGGACAGAGCAGGGGGGTTTCCCAACGGATGTGCCTGGGTCAGGGTGAGGGTATCTGGGCTTTCAGCAAAGCAAAGTTGCGATAGAGGCCTGAATCAGCATCTGGTAAAACTAGACTCCTTTCCTCTGTGGTTTTGGGGAAATCATTCCACATGATGCAGTGTGAGTATGATGATTGGTGATGAAAAAGGTTAAAATAGCCATTGTTCCTAGTACGTTTACCAGGTCATGTGTATCCTTTAACAACGACCTACTACTGCCTACAACCTACCTACCCTTAGCCACCACACCCCGTTTTAAAAATACAATGTGTCGGGCTCAATCACAGCCATGCAAGTTTATACTGATACCTTTGTGCACGGTCAGCACAGGGGTGGGGTGGGGGCAGGGGGGGGGGGGGAATGGATGGAAGTGAGAAGCAGATGTTTCAAACACCTGAGTGGAGAACACCCTATCTAACACAAACAGATGTTTTCCTTCTTTCTTCTTTCTGCCTAGTTAAAGTCCAGTTGAATACATAAGATTACCGTCGAAACATACACAACGTTTGAGGAATGAGGATGTTTTTGAAACCAATTCTAAGAATGAAAGCAGCCATACAATGTCATTCAAAGTGTGTGTGTGTGTGTGTGTGTGTGTGTGTCTGTGTGTGATATCCCGCACAACAAAACTCTTGTTGTGCATGAGCTCTGCAGGATGTGGCGCAGGCTGAACTGGTTGCAAATGAGAACCATGTGTAACCTACATAACGTCCTCACATACCAGCTCCCTTATGAGCAACTTAACGACCTCAGCTCCACTCCCACATTTCGTCTCATTATCCATATCTAAATCTAAAGAAAAAAAGCCTTTCTTAATTATAATGTCCCAATACATCATTTGCCTTGGCATATCTGCGTCACATGATATGATTTACAGTGTTGCCTTTTTTCTTCCACTTCTGTACATTTCCGTGGGTCTGCCTGCAGGCTGAGGCCTCTGAGCCGCTGCTGATTGCAGCAGAAGACGGCCAGACCTGTGATGGAGTATCCACATGATCGTTCAACTGGTCAGCAGACCAGCTGACCAGTCAAGAGAAATAAGAATATACTATCAAAGATGTACATGTTAAGGATGGATGGGTAGGTTTGTGGTGCTTGAAATGAGGAAACTTTATTTAAACAAAAAAGGAAAGTATAACAGAAACTTATTTGAAATACATGAATTTAGGTGAAAAGTGAGAGAAAAAGGGCAGCTGTATCTTCTTTGTTGGATTATCCTCACAAACAACTGATTCATTTGACACACGGTTAGGAAATATATCTTGTCACACACACACACACACACACACACACACAAACACATAGAGAGGGGGAGGGGAGAGATAGAAGACGCTGAGGTTGTGTTTCTTTGTCTCTCAGCCCGACTAGCTGAGCAAGACCAACATCACAAAGTGACGCGTGATGCTTGACTTGTGTAAACAGACTCTAACAAACACCACAACTGGTTGGAAGATCAGGTTTGCGCAACGTCTGTAGAAACAAAGATGGACACTCAAAAACCCCAGAGGCAGCCGAACCCAGAAAACCCCCATTGCGTTGTTCCGATGCACCGGCAGAATTTGCCCATTTTTGTTTCCCAAGATGGAAATTCCAAATCAATCTCTCCTGAAATCCCCATGCCTCCCTCAACAACAACAACAGACACACACACACACACACACACACACACACACACACACACACACACACACACACACACACACACTCTTGATCTCAGTTGGAATTCCAGATGTTGCATATGGAATCATGGAATTCTCTCCCATCTCTTCCAACTGTGACTTAACTTATGACCCCCCCTCCCCCCCTCTCTCTCTCTCTCTCTCTCTCTCTCTCTCTCTTTCCCCTCCCCTCTCCAAACCGAACCCCGTGACTTTATTACCCACGCGCCAGTTTAAATGCAAACCAGAACTCTATTAATCACTTTTGCACAATAGGAAAAATCCCTCATCAGCTGAATTACATAATCCCCCTTCCTATACTGTATTTACAACACGCCATGCAGTCCTATTTCCTCTCTTTGGGTTTTCAATCATCTACCATCTTATGTGACACGCCAAACTAAAATAGAGATGTTTATTGGAATAATTATCAAGGCAGCGCAGGAAACGCCTTAGCTTGTCATTTGATGAAACACATTCACTGGCTCATGGCTCATATTTGGTTTGCACACATGTGTCTGTTCTTATAAAGGGCTGTATTCAAAGCTTAAAACACGTACGCCCACACTATCTTCCACCCTATTGATATTTGTTTCTGGTGTGTGTGTGTGTGTGTATGTGTGTGTGTGTGTGTGTGTGTGAGAGAGAGGAGTATTAACAGAATCGTCTTCGTTACTGTTTCTACTTAACTCTTGGACACGGCCTGTTTTTTCCATCCCACTTTTCATTGCTGCCAGTTTCCGAGCTCCAGCGGTGGATGTCGGAGTAGGAGTGGAGCTGTCGGGGAAGCATGAGAGCTGGAGGTACTGGTGATGGAGCTTTTAGATGTGAATGTTAGTTTCTTTGTGTCAAGAAGTAGAAGTACGATGAGAGAGATTCAACAAGAGAGCGGTTACGTCACCGTTGTAGCTAGTGTCATCACATGATCTATAGAAAATGCGGTTCAAATATATTCATATGGTTTAGAAAGTGCGGTTAAAATGTCATTTTTTAAAACAGCTGCTTGCCAGACAAGAAAATGAGTTGGAATTAGAGAGATTAAAAAACAAAGCAAAAAACAAGTGTTTATGAAGTTACATTTATTTCGTAAGAAAGTTGGGAAAGGAAAGAAATCGCACCAAGGCACAGTCTCGTTGAGAAAACTAGGTGGGTCATCATTATTATCATCATCATTAGTATTATTATCATTATTGTGAGCTAGCTAGGACCCTTAGCTCAGTGGTATAGGAGAAAGCACCAAGACTTGAGAATCGTAAACACTTACAATGACAAAAAGAAGTCTTTTGTTTTAGATCTTCGATTTATTTTCATTTGAGATTGATAGAAAAAAAAACAAACACCAATAAAAAACTACAATCAAGTTTCAAGAAAAAATACCCCGTCCCTTTCAGTTTCCCCCAAATATAAAATTAAGGCCACTTTTTCTGTCACTGTCCAGCAGGACTTAATAATGACAATGTACAAAGAAACAACCCATACTCACAGAGGACAAAAATAACAACAATAGTAATAGTCACAATAATAATGACAACATCACTGATCATAATACTCATCAAAGATTGGTAGGCTAGACAAAAAGAATGGTTTCGGACAGACTTTTATAAAATCACTTTACTCCAGTAAGAGTGCTTTTCATGCTTCTTATTAAGTTTATTTCCCTTTTTCTAATCAATACTGGCTCGTCAACATTTTATCTCTGTTGGAAATTTTACAGTGACTATTAAGTCACTGCAGTTTTCAAGTGTGTATACGCGCATGCGTGTGTATGTGTGTCTGCGTCCGTGCTTGTGCATAGTTGTGCATGCGCATTGGATGTTTAGTCACTTGTGTGCTCTTGAGAAGAGAGTAAAAAATAAAGAGGACAGTCCAAGGGGATGACATGCTTCAATAGAGGCTCAAACACACAATGACCCCTGACCCTTGGCTAAAACAACAACACAACAAAAAAAAAGACATTGAAAAAGGCTAAACCAAACAGCAACAAGCTGGCGTCAACAAACCACAAAGGAAGAGAGAGAACGGGGTTAAGGAAGGAGACAGAGGGGGCGGAAAAAACAAGGGAGGAAAAAAGAAAAAAGTTTAAGGAAAAAGAGGCAGACAAAATCTTCTCTTCCGTGTTTGGGTTGGCCGGCGGAGCCGCACCTCGTCGCACACGTTCTCTTTTATTTCGGCATCTCCCCCTATCTCCTGCTGCCATCTCTCTCCCAAACTCTCATCTTTGAACCTCTCGGATTCCTCCCTGCGTTTTCTCTCTCTCTCTCTCTCTCTCTCTCTCTCTCTCTGTCTCAGTCCCTCTCAATCCCCTTCCTCCTCCTCCTCCTCCTCCGCTCCACCCTGGCTTCTACACCTGGTCCAGTAGTGACCTCTTGCAGTATAGGAGTCGGCGTGGGGTGCCGTAGCGACGGAAGAACACCAGCACCGCCAGCGTGAGGATGACGCACACCAGCAGCATGATGGGCACCACCACGGCCGCCGCACCGCTCCCGGCCCCCGGCCGCTCCTCGTCCACCTTGATGATGATCACCTCCGTGTCTTCCTCTCTGTCCACCCCCCTCTCCCTGTCCCTGTTCCTCTCCCTCTCTCTCTCCCGCTCCCTCTCCCTCTCTCGCTCCCTCTCCCTCTCCCTCTCCCTCTCCCGCTCCCTCTCCCGGTCCCTGGTTCTGTCGGCGTCTTCGCGGTCCTTGTCCTTATCTCCTCTCCTCCCATCCGTCTTGGGCTCGTCGTTGGCACAGCCCATCCAGTCGCGCAGCGCCGACTTGGGGTAGCCTGGCTCCACGCGCATCATCTGGTTGTTGTACTTCCAGTACTTGTTGGCCTTGTAGAAGTACGTGTACGCTACGTAGACATGGGGGGGGGGGGCGGGGAAAGGATCCATAAACAACAACAAAAAATCAGATTCACAATTGTATTTTGTCCTAAGCCGGCACTTTTAACCAAAGAGACTAACAAGGAATTTAGAAACATTGTCCTTAAGAGGCGTCTTGCTGTAGGATGTCTACAGTCGGTCTATGGACCTTGGGGATCGAACCCAGTACCTTTCGGTTTGGATTCAAACAGCCCTGTCCACTGTTTTTCCTCCCGCTATGTTCTACATCTGCAGCACGAGGCTGTCATGTGATAGACTTTGAGGACAGGAAGTGAATGGTCGGTCCATACCCTGGTCTTTACTCATGAAGGCAGCCTTGAGGTTGTCAGGCACACCCTGCCACACACTGATGGATTTTGGGTAATCCCTGTCCACCGTTCGTGACTCCTGGTCGAAGCGGTAGTACCTGGAACCAGGAAGAGGGTACATGTGAGAAGGAGGAGAGGGAGAGAGAGAGTACGTGTGAGAAGGAGGAGAGAGTACATGAGAGAAAGAGGAGAGGAGCAGGAGAGACAGAGAGAAAGTACATATGAGAAGCAGGAGAGAGAGTACATGAGAGAGAGAAGAGAGCTGAGGGTGTTCACTGAGTTTCGGTCACTAAATGTTTCCAGTCGGCCAATGCCACGGTCACACAGTTTGTTGCATTGCAGAATTACTACAGTAACATAGTGTAACATAGTGTAAAAACATGCCTGCATGTTTTTTTTTGCAGATCCTTGCATGTGTTGCATTTGAGTGAAACAACAGAAACATAACTGAACAGAAACAGAAACGGTAACAGAATGGTAACATAACAGTAAGGGAACAGATAGAAAGGCCAGATGCCAATGGGAGGAGTGTGTATGAGCCCACCACACTGCATTCCGCTGAGGCAATCCGTTTTTTTTAATTGCCTATGAAATATAAACGGCAGGAAATCTCAGAGCAAATGATGCTTTGGATTTTATAGTTTTTATGCTCTCTCTATTACTGTCTTAAGCATGTTGGTCATTTGAACCCTGTGGTGATGGAACAGAAACGCTCGGTCCTCAGTCAAAGCCCTCCTATTGGTCGGAACGACCTGGTGAGGTCAATGCATGGTTCCTTTATACGTGTGTGTGTGCGTGGCCAGTGGATCCAGCCCTCCTATTGGTCGGAACGACCTGGTGAGGTCAACGTATGGTTCCTTTATACGTGTGTGTGTGTGTGGCCAGTGGATCCATCCAGAGTGTATTTCAGGGCACAGCTGTCTATGTAATAAACAGACATAAACATCCATATACAGGAACCACACAACAAAAATACACACACACACACACACACACACACATCCTTACTCAAGCATTGCAAAGAAAGACCCACGCACATCCATTCATAAGCATCCTGTTGTTTAAGTGTGTGTGTGTGTGTGTGTGTGCGTGCGTGCGAGCACGTTTGTGTGTGTACAGAAGGTCACGAGACTCACTTGCTCCCGTGGAAGTAGTAGGTGTGTCCATTGAGCGTGTAGAAGAGCGAGGCGTCTATCCGGTCGGTAGGCAGCCCGGTCCCCATCTCCCGCAGACTCTTGGGGAAGCCGGGCTGCAGGCTGGACTCATCGAACACCCAGTACTTGTCTCCTGGAGGCCACAGACCGGGGGGTGAGGTCGGACGTGAAGACAACGGAAAAGGAGGTAGGCAACGGTGAGTTTGGAGGCCATTTGTCCCTTGGGTGTCAACATCGAGTAGATCTCGTTTAGGGCCATGAAATCCCGGGATTTTCGGACAGAACCCCACAAAATGTTTTTTTTTTCGTGTTCAAAATTATGAAGATATGTAAAAATGAGATTAATTGAACATAGTAAGAAGACGTTCTGGAGGCAACAAGTCTTTCAACTGTAAAAACCGAAACGAAACTGAGAGACAAAGGAAAGACGGTGAAAAGAATGAGAACCAGTTCCAGGTGGGAAGGTGGGTGGCTTGGACAACAGCTGTTCACATCATCTTTAAGGGTTTGTATTTCAATGAGCCCACTGATTTAAGAGTTGTGTTTTGATTAATACAGGCAGAATCCCAGCTTACCTTTGAAGAACGCAAATTTCCCGTCTTCTCTTTCGAAAGCATTGTTGATGTGGGACGGCAGGCCTCTCCAGAAGTGACCAATCGGCATAGGGTATCCTTCTAGCACTTGGTTGTTACGCACACGCCAGAACCACTTATCCTAAAAACAGCACACACACACACACACACACACACACACACACAGATATATATGTTAGGACTCACTTCCAGAACACGAGCGACTAAAATGAACCACAAGAGCAAGGCGGTCCCCCCGGTCGCCCGCCTACCTTGAAGACAAACATCTCCCCTCGGAGGATGGCGATGGTGTCGAAGTGGCCTTCGCAGATGTTGGGTCCAAAGCGAGGGGTCTCCTGGGGTTCCGTGGGCTCGGGGTCGTCATTGTACGGCGTGCGAGACGTCACAGGCGGGGGGACTGGACCCGAACCGGAGCCTAAGGGGTCGGGGGTCATGGGAGAGAAAAGAAAAAAGAAAATAAACGGCAGCCATCATCTGTGTCGTTCTGTATATATATCGACCGTTTTCTGAGCGACAACATTACTCTCATCTTTTTAACACAATTAACAGGCTGTTATCTTTAGTAGTTGCTATCTAATTCTATTAGATGTGTGTGGAAAGATACAAAGATTCAAGACAGAAGAACAAAGAGACCATGCCATGTCACTCTATTTAATGTCATGAAAAGTGAATGTAAAAAATGAAAACTAAATGGTACTAAGGTAAAGTAATATGTTATCTGAAGCAGTGTTTCCCCCAGGAAATGTCTTAGTCAAGGTGGTCGCTGCCCAGTGCGAGGAGGCGCGGCGCATAGCGCCGGGGCGAAAAATTTGCCGGTATTTTGCTCAAAGATGCCAATCCACACTAATGAAATAAACAACTGTTTATTTGAATACAAATGGATCTTCTTATTTGTGGCACAGCTGACGAGAAGCATTCGCGCATGCTATCCTGCGTGGCTGTATATACAACCACCAGATGCCGCCGTTTCAATTCCATTCAAAAAGCTTTATTGGCATGACTATTGTTGTAAACAGTATTACCAATGCATTATTTATCTATATATTTTGTACCTGATGGTAGTACATTTTATTTCCCTACGAAAGTTTTGTACTTTGTTTATGCATAGTAATAATAATAATAAAAAAAAATATATATATATATATATATATATATATATATATATTTTTTTTTTTTTTTTTGTCAAGGCGGGGCCCTAGTGTTGTTAAGGCGGCTGCCTTAACCATACAGAGCTGGGGCAAACACTGTCTGAAGTAATGTCATCTTACTTAAGTAAGGTAAAGTAATATGATTTAAAATCATATAAAGTAATGTAAAGTAATGTGATCTAAAGTAATGCAAGATAATGTAAAGTAAAGTAAAAGTAATGTAACTCTACCATAGAGCTGCTGAATGCCTCTGCGGTCATCATCAGGCAGCAGGAAGTTGTCCGTGTCCATCCACTGGTAGAAGGGGGCCATGATGGCGGACGGGTCGTTGGAGTGCTCCAGACCCAGAGCGTGGCCCAGCTCATGCACCGCTACCAGGAACACATCATTTCCTGCCAAGGGATTTTCACACTAAAAGCTCTGCAACTCAACTCAACTCAATGGTCAACTCAAACTCTAATGTAAAAGTAAAGATATCGGTCTGGTCATGGGAATTTCTTTCTGACTCACATCTCTTAAACAAATGACAAAAACACTTTTGCATCAGTTCACATATGACCACCCTCTGAGATTGTTAACTCAGACAAACCTGCTGGCACAGGTCCGAACTTGTTCCAACAATTTGCTCGTTACAGCACAAAAAACAGCTTACTCTCTTGAAAACATGGGCAACTCCCTGCTATTTTTATTTTTTAAGTGCTGTCGCAACTGCAAAACAGCAAAACTCTTACCAAACAGATCCCGGTTCCCAACGGTCCATGGCTCGGCCGCGTCGAAGTGGGTGTCCCCACCGATGCCGTTGCTGGGGAAATAGGCATGCGCCAGGAAGCCCCCCTCTCCGTCGAAGGGGCTGCTGTCACCGTGGAAACCCTCAGCGAAGAACAGCATGATGTCGGCGAACTCCTCCACCTTGTCGCGGATGTAGCTGTAGGGGATCTCGCGGAAGGTCAGCGGGGTCACGCCCTCCCACACCTTGAAGGCCTTCCGGATGGCCTCGTGGGTCTCGTACTCGCCCACCTTGGGGGAGTAGTTCTGGATGCTGCAGGAGGGTGGCGTCAGGTTAAACTCAATGCAATAAAACCAATGTGTGTGTGTGCCGTCTGGGTGTCTGTGTAAGGGTCAGCCCTAAGGCTTGTATGTGATGGCCTGCTGTGCGGTATTCTACACAGGACATTCAGTGAATGGAGGCTTCTGCGGTTAGTATTCGACTCACAGTCGCTCGTTACCAGTGCCTGAGTCATTGTTTATATGAAACGTTCCAAAGGACACATCTTCTGGCCAAATGTTTATTCCTTGCCCGAACTGGGTTGTTTATTGTATGTTTCAGAGAGGTTTATATGTCATATTTTGGTTTTCAGATCATATACGTTCCGCTTGCTAAAGACCTTCTATTTCTTTGAGTCATTGCTGCTAGCGGAAGTGCAGACCGGTACCACTGCCATATATGGGCATATGTCGTGATGTCACTTACAAGGTCTATCTAGCAGCCGGAGGACAAAAAACCAACAGGAGGCAGCCATTTTGAATTCAGTTGAGCCTGCTTAAGAGATGACCGAGAGTCAATTAAATCTTAATTCATCCATGTTTCAAAACATGTTACATTTAAAAATATATAGTTATATAGTAAAAATAAAAATCAGTTTTTGACCGTGTGTGACGTCGTTGACTTACGAGAAGGTGATGTCCCTTTTGTCCCACTTGAGGCCCTGGATAGCGTAGCGCTTCTTCCTCAGGTTGCTCTTCAGCTCCGAGCCAAACTTGTCTGGCACGCCGCAGCGAGGCCGCTGCATGGCCCTGCCAAACACAAGTCACACTCTGGTCAGACCGGAGGCTCTGGGAAACACACGCTGGAGGCAGCAGGCGTGTCCAGTGAAAAAGAGTTTCAGCAAAACTATGGTGGGCAGCAGGTGAGTCCAAAACACTTTTCAGTTCGCACTCCCCGTTACAAATCCAGAGAGGACGAACGTTTGTTATTTGTGACTCGGCAGTCTACTCAATTCTGACGTACTAGCATTGATTGCCCGGCTTGTCGCTATCTGATAGCACCTCTACTAGCTAGCACATCATAGTAAAACAATACATATTATTATCAAACAAGAAGAATCGATATATCACATTCACCACCTTACATTTAGCAGACACCTTTATCCAAAGTGGCTTACAAGTGAAACCCAAGAACCACCACTAAGAAAGATGAGGTTCATTATCAATGTGTGTATTTGTATTGGCGCATTGCCATGGTTACACAGTGTGTTTCTTACTGGATGGTGTTGGCGTCGATGGAGCCTGTGACGGTGAGGCCATAGAACCTCTGCATGGCTGCGATGGCGGAGGGGACGGACTGCGGGGAGCGGAGCGCGTGCGTCCGCATGTCACCTGGAGGCAGGTACCCGTACTGCTGTAGCCATGACTACCAGGAGAGGGAGACAAGAGCGTCAGTACAATGGATAAAGTCGTGGAATAAAGTTCTATCCGACAAAGTGAGTGAGCAGTGAAAATGCACATTTTCATTTGTTTGTTAATAATAATAGTTAGAATCCATTTTATTCGTGAAGTGATTTTCTAAATATTCAAATCCACTTTAGAAATATAACAGGAAAAATATCAAAGTAAATGCAAAATGATAAAGTCAGGTTATAACACATGAAAACGTTCTTAGATAAAGCATAAAATAAAGTGCAAAGTGAGTGGGGAGAGATAAACATTAAAAGAGATGATAGAAATATGAATGTTCTCTAAACAGCATCCGCAGGGTTGGGTTTTATATCAACATGATAATGACAGGGCTGAAAGGGCCTACCATTGGTCTAATGGTACCTTTGGTTTAGCTGTGTGACACAACTCTTGTTATACAGTCTCTGGTACACTCTGGTAATAGTCATGTAGGTAGTGAGACATGGCACACAAATGTAAATACATTTCATAGAAACGGTCAACAAAGGGAGAAAAGTAACAGCAACATGATATCAGCATAATGGCTACAGCCCAGATGTTGATCACATTACACTATATTACAGTTATTTAGCAGACGCTTTTGTCCAAAGCGACTTACAATAAGTGCATTCAACAATGATGATCCACCCCCAAAAAAGTGCAAGAATCATTTAAGTACATAAAAATTCTCAAAATAAGCAAAGCAACTGCTTTAAAGCGCTACAATATAAAAACAAGAGATAGAGATGTCGTATTTTAAATGACAAACAATTCCACTTTCAACATCTTTGTTGGCACAAGGTCATTTTACCCTCAATGCCAGTCCACCTTAACTGTTCTGCAGGCAGAAACATGTCGTCTTGGAACAAAGAGACAGGTCAGGTTTCAACCATGAGTTGCTTCTCCATGTGGAAGAAAAACAATCTGGAATTGCCCTGAGTAAAAGTCGAGGAAGTTACAAAGTTACAAAGTTAACGCTGTCAATAAACTACTTTTGGGCTCTTTGTTACCTATAACCCCACCCCAAGTTAAGTCTTAAATGGATGCAAATTAAACATATGTTTAATACTATACTATAGGACTATATATTATATAACTTGACGAGATAGAACTTCTAAGAACCAACTGCAAGAACTAATGGTAGTTAAGTTATAGTTAGTAGTTTGAAGAGCATATGACAGAACCCCCCCACCCCCACACACTTAACTTTACTCAACTAGTGTCCATCTTGGATCCAAACACTAGCTGGGTGGGTGAACTGAATGCCAGCTTGTGTTTGGAACCAATATGGCTGCTTTAGAACCATGATTCCAGGTGCCACATGTACTTATGGTCTCCTTCCTAATGTGCCCTTATAAGCTATTTAACTTAACACCCACGTTTGTACCGAAACCGTGGGAAATTATACCGAATACCTTGTGAGCTACGAGGGCGGTATAAATTATAGCCCAACCCGGTGAAGCTGTCTCCCATAGTAGTGCACGTGGTCGTTGTGTTGCCTGGATCCCAGACGTGCACGCCCCCAGGATGTGAGAAATGTTATTCGCTGATTGGGCTTCACTGTTTGTTCAACACAGCGAGTGATCACGGTTGTTGAATCAAACTAAAACAAAGTCTGTAAGGGACCGAAATAGACCTTTATATTAAAATAAAACAATGTTGATCCAGGTTCCCTGTTCCCTGGAGATTCTGAGAGAGATCTACATAATGGATGCTTTGTGGTTTGGTTAATAACAGCAGTGGCTACGACCGGTGTGTGTGTGTGTGTGTGTGTGTGTGTGTGTGTGTGTGTGTGTGCAGAGTGTGTGTGTGCAGAGTGGGAGGAGAGACAAGATGGTAAGCCTGGTAATTAAAAGAGATGGAGATGGGGCTGCAAAGGGAGAGGAGCAAAAGGGGGAGGGAGAGAAAGACAGCATGGGAGAGAGAGAAAGAGAGAGGGATAGAAAGAAGGAGCGGGACAGAGTCCAGACAGAGGGAGAAGGAGAGAGTGGGAGGGAGGGAAGGAGACGGGACAACGATAGGGAGTGCTACAGGGTAGGACATTTGGGGTTTGGCAGCAGTAGTTTCTGTACGGCCTGTATTTATTACTGGAACTTTACTTCCTCAACGCTAGTCCAAACCTCACAGGCCTGTCCTGTAGCATGTCAGCTGACCAGAGGGAAAGAGAGGTGACTGAGGGTAATATCTCCCACTCTCTTTCTCTCCCTCTACTTAATGCTGCTTGATTGATATGGAAAATAAACACATTGATTTTCCATTTTGCTCACATCTCTCTCGCCACTACTCGGTCTCTCTTTCTTTCTTTCTTTCTTTTTTGTCTCTACCTTTCTCTTTCTTTCTCTCCATCTCCCTCCTCTCTCATTCCCCCTTCCTTCCCACTCCCCTTCCTTGTGCTCTCTTCTATCTCTCTCCCTCTCTTGCATAAGCAATGTACTCAACCAGTACACAAAACCCCCAGAGTTCTAATAACAACCATAAGGTGACACTCCGAGGTGTGTGTGTGTGTGTGCGTGTGTGTGTGTGTGTGTGTGTGTGTGTGTGTATGTGTGTGTGTCTGTGAAATAGTCCTCCATAGCTCATACGTGTTGATGATGGCCTGCTTATATTGGAAGGCCACTCCTTTTTTGGTGAAAGCTGCATTTTTTATCTGTTGTTTATTAAACTCTCCTGTTGACTTGAGTTCTGTGGAGACGGCCTCTAGAGAATGACGTGCTCCCCTCCTCCCCTTCACGTGACTCCACCGCCCGGGTCCACCCCCACACTGGGCTTCAAGGGGAAATGCTCCCTTTATTTTCATCTGAGAAGGACAGTCCCACATTGCCTAACTTCTTGTTTATTATTCTCCACTCAACACTATGACTCTTGGTTCCCGGTACTGCATGGATGACAGTCACACTTTGTGCAACGTATTACAATTAGGCTAATAAAGTTATTGGTTATTATTATTTTTGTAATGACTCCATTGATACGCTTTTTGGCAAACATTGACATTTCCTACCTTAACACAACACGTGTTAAGGATGTGTTAAGTGTTACTTACATAAATGCACTTATATGCACTTAAATGGAAAAGTGAACAATGGGACAATAGGACAATGAGCCTATGGGTGTGCCTTCCCCACAGTGGGGGGCTGTGGGGGAGAGGCTGTGGTATGCCCATGCCCTCCCCACAGAGAGGGCACTGAAGACCCACACATGAACGCAACAACCCCCCCCCTCCCCACCCCACCTCTAGAGAAAACAAGTGGTTGCTATGCATGTCAGCAGACTTCACATAGGAGGATGGCGAGAGAAAGGGGGGACAGGGAGAAAAAAGAGAGACAGGGAGAAATACATAGAGAAAGGGAGAGATGGGGATGTGGGGTGAGTGTGTATGAGAAGAAAGACAAGAGAAGGAGAAAGAGAGGCAGATTGCATTCGGGGGGGAAATAAAGAAGAGTCAGTTGTTCCGTTGGGTCGGAGCCAGTGGAAAGGAGGTCTGGGGGGGAGCCTAGAGAGCGGCGCACCCAGCTGAAGCTGGGCTACCCCACTGCACCGCGTCCCCACGCCCCGTGGCTCTGCCGTCTCACACGCTGCAGAACGCACGGCTCGCGTCAAACAGTGAGCACACACCGTTAGCTTAGCGGTCGCCATGTTAAAAAAATCTGTCCTGAGCGCAGATGTGTTAAGCAGAATTACATTTCGTGTGGTCGATTTACAATACCATGTGTGCATTCATTCCCTAGGAGGACTCAGCGCGAATCGAACCCTCCGACTCTGGCCATGCTCTTCCATTTGAGCTACACAGCACCATGTGAGGTCAGCCTATACCTCACGTTTATTGTATTCTGTAATGTGGATCCAACTGTGGACCAATGCGGCTCTGCAATAACAACATACAACTAATATAATAATACAAATCCTGACCTCTGAACCCCGCCCGTGTGTTGCCACGTGTATAGTGACTCCCCCACTCCCCCCCCCCCCACCCCACACACAGCAGAGTATGAAAACAACCCCTAGGACCAAGAATAAGAGAACAAACGGGTAGGAAGGAACAAATCAATTGCTTCAGCCAGAGACCTTTGAGCAGTAAATCCTCAGCCTGGTCCAACGCCAGAGCAGCGTCTCAGATCTTTTTTATTTTTTTGACTCAATACGTAAAACCTAATTGTGTCACGTTTCACTTCCTGTACGAACAGGAAATGAGGCAATGGCCTTCCTCCATCGCTTCCTAAGGGAAACACGGAGGGTCGTGCAATCCGTGATGACGGGTGGTTCCGACTAACCCTTACTCATCCTTCCTTCCCTTGTTCCTTCTGGCCTTCTCTCCTTCCCCCCCCCCCCCCCCTCTCTCTCTCTCTCTCTCGCTCTCTCTCTCTCTGCTCCTCCATGGCTGTTCCGTGGATGACTGGACTGCAGCTCTAAGGGCCGGTAGTGGAAACCTACCAGGACTTTAATTACAGCATGTTGGCCGAGGCATGGGCGAGAGACATAGGGCCTGTGTGGGACATTTCCTGTCTCTTTGAATTAGTGGACGGCTTCATCTCTCACTGTCTCGATGCCAGATTCCATCGTCGCTGGCGACACAATGGCCGCCCTTCTTGTGTCATTTTTTCGGAAGAGCGGGTTAAAGTTTGAACAGCCTCCTCTCTATTCTCCCTGCTACCCCGAATAGTTATAATAGATAGTGTCTCTGACTTTGAACTCGATGACATCATCTTAAGAGTCTGCTGTGTGTGTGTGTGTGTGTGTGTGTGTCTTTGCATGTGCACGAGTGTTGGTGTGTCTTTGTGAGTTTGTATTGTATTGTGTGTGGGGGTATTTGTGCGTGCATGCACAATGATGCAGGTTTGAACTTACGTGTGCTTTAATATATGTGTGTGCGGATGTGTGTGTGTTGGCACATTGTTGTGTATATGGGTCCATGTGTGTGTGTACATATGAGTGTGTGTGTGTGTGTGTGTGTGTGCATGTGTGTATCCAAGTACGTGTCTGTGTAAGTGTCTGTGTGTGTCCATGAACCTGTGTGTGTGTGTGTGTGTGTGTGTGGGAATATATGTGTATGTGCTCGTGTATGTGTGAGTGTGTGTCCTTTGTGGCTTGTCATTGTCAGCTGTTCAGGGGGAGACGACAATAATGTCTTAATAAGGAAGAGGAAATCCCCTGCCCACTTCCTGCCTTAACCTCACACCACAGGATATGACCCGCAGCGGTCTGCTCACCCCGGCCTGAGAACCCACCGACCCCCTCCCCCTCCCCCACCCACCAGATTGCCTGCCTCTGCAGTCTGCCTGACTAGGGCACTAAAAGCTCTATTACCCTCAAATATAAATACCCAAATATCTGTGGGCCAATTCAGCATAAGAGGCCGGGATCTGATGGATGCGGGGCAGCACTGGGGGCAGACCTGAGCAATAGAAAGTTGATGGAGTGATTAGCTCAATCATTTTTCTTAAGGGCAAAATAATGTGCAGGTTCATCCCTACTACGGTTAATGTCTATCGCAGCTTTGGAGGTGCTTTACTGGAGGTGCTGATCGTGTTAATGCTATGCTTGACGCTACAATGTTAGGTCAATGGAGATGCGTTCTCTTCCACTGGCACCAGAGCATAGAGAAAAATGATTAGTGGGACTTTTGGGGACATTCATTCACAATGTCACCCCTCTGGAGCACTCTGGGTTTTATAGATGCATAAGACACAGCCGCGCACACACACACACACACACACACACACACACACACACACACACACACACACACACACACACACAATGTAATGATATGAAGGGAAACAGGTGTGTATAGGACCTCACTTCCCTCCCTGCAACATAAACATAGAACTTCCTTTCATAGCGGCACTGATTGTAGCTTTGAATAGAACAGAGTACAATAGAATATGATTTAATAAAATGCTATATTATTGCACATTATAAAACAGCATAGATGATATCAAATAATAGGATTTGACAGAATAGAACAGAAAACAGATAGAATAGACTAGAATAAAACGTTTGTTAATCAGCTTTGGTGCTTGTTTCCACATCTGACCAGGGCTGAGAGCCAGCACAAAGCTCCCCTAACTCATGACATGTGTCAACAACCCCATCTCAGCTTCGACGTGAAGACGCCCAAAGACCCACAACTTGGAGACCCCAAAAACCCATCAAAAATAGAAAGAAAAGCCAGACATGTGTGCGCTGACCACGTGTTGAAACACTTTTACTCCTCTTGTTCTTCAGCTTTCGTGCACTCAGCAGTTTTGGGTGTTTTTTTAATGAGGGCTATCATCATTATGGTCTGCTTCCTCCAACCCAAGTCAGAAGAACTCCCCTCACCAAGTCTGCGAGATAAACCAAACCCGACACGCAAGATCGGAGCATCAAACCTGGCTAAATTAGAGGGAGTCATTCCAGTGAATACTGTCTAAAGGAAAGTAAGGGTGAATGAAGGCACATATAGGCGTAATGTCTTTGGAACGACGTGTCTCACCTCTGGCTTCACCTCTCGCTGCGTCGCTCCTTGCGCGTTCAGCTCCAGCGCCAGCGCCAGCAGCACGAGTTGGGCGATCGTTTTAATCCGAAGTGCCATCCCTTGCAGACGCACTCGAAAAA
Source organism: Micromesistius poutassou (assembly GCF_964030765.1). Lineage (NCBI taxonomy): Eukaryota > Metazoa > Chordata > Actinopteri > Gadiformes > Gadidae > Micromesistius > Micromesistius poutassou. The sequence continues at coordinate 4,479,057 of NC_140286.1, forward strand.
ATAAATAGCCTAACTAAACTTAACGGTTGCCTATAAAACGATCTGGTTAACTTGTTGTCAGAACATTATCGGTGGAGAAAAAAACTTGCCACACCGAATCCCTGAAAGTACGGGAGAACAAAAAACAAAACAAAAAAAGTGAAACCACCACGGCTCAACCGCGAAAACCTTGCTTTCTATTATTTACAAGGGTTGTTTTCCGCTATTTTACCGCATTATTTCCAACAACCGACTTAAACAATAGAGTTGAGAGTTCTCAAATATCTCTAGATTGTAGCCAAGATAGTGTTGAGAGATAACGGCTCCCTTTTTCTGCAGATGTTACAATCAGATTATTTATTTAAACTAAACCACCGTCCTGAGTAGTAAAGCCCTAGCTAGCCCGAGTCTTATCTTTGCTGACTTGTCGCTGCTTTATTTTGATCCGGCAGTCTCCCCTTCTTCCTCCCGCCGCTGCAGACGTGGTAGTTTGATGAGTCCCGCGATGGAAAATAGAGATCTGTAAAGCTCCCCCCTCCGGATTAGCCCATCCCATAACATGGACCGTATCCATGAATGTGCTGACCTTGGCATTAAACTTGACGTAGTCCGCTCTTATTGAGGAAAAAAAAAGAGCTTTGCACACATATTATGTCCTGTTCTTTCTATTGGATGTGATTTTCACTACAAAGGCTAAAACATATATTATACTATTTAATTAGTGGGCCTGCTGCTTATTAGGGTCTGAATCAATTGATCAGCCTTATCTTAATAGGCCTGCTAGCCTAAATGCCATGTTTAAATGTGTGATTATTGAGAATTTAATAAGACTTCATTCATAATTTCATCATTATCCAAAGACTGAACAGACAAATCAATACATTTATTCTGCTGATTGAGTGGCTTAATACAATGTAATGTTTATTAGATACAATTATTTAGGAATAACCTTAATTTATTGATGATTGAACAGTATATGTTCGTTCATAGATACTTTACTTATGTAATGCCAATAATGCATAACCCGTTTAATAATACATAAATGCCGTTGGCAGTTTTTGGAAAATAAACACATGCCCCCTGGAGGACATATCGTGCACTGGTGTCAGAGAGACGAGAGAGACGGAGAGAGAGAGACACAGAGAGAGACACAGAGACAGAGACAGAGAGAATTATGTTTGAAACTTGCCCCCTCTCTCACACATATTCACAAAAGACTTACGGAAACATGTGTATTTTTTTATTGAATGTTTTTTAACCCCTCAGTTCTAACCTTTGGGCACACCAAAATTACAACTTACAACAGACAAAGAGTTCTGGGTCTCCTATGTTTATATATATTTGTATATATAAAGACACAACAGCGAGAAAAACAATAAACGTGAGACGAGTGTTACAGACATCACTTTTGACCATACAACAATGACATTATTCTCAGTGTAAAAGGACACATGTCTTGTCCAAGACCTGTCCCACGTAGCTAATCCCGATTTAGTAATTCAACAGAATTCATACTTGAATTCAGATCACAAGTTCAAAGTGAATTCAGATACAAACTGTGAATTCAGATACAAGTCATTAGGGAGCAGGTAAAGAGTTAACAGGCCTCTTGGGCAAGGATGCGGGGATCAAGGTACTGGGATTCTGCAATAGACAGAAGATGTTCTTCAAAGTGAACCACAGGTACAAGAGTGGTTGCTTAGAACATGTGGAAAATTAGACTTTCTATTCAGGAAAGAACTAAGGTGATGGGCCTTGTTGGAAGTTCTAGGTCATTGTATCTCTGTTCTCTGTCAGCGCTTGTGCCTATTGTAATACTATCTTCAAGACTTATAGGTCTAAATGTAGAACCTCATTAGTTTTATCCAAAATCTGTGTTTTCTGTACCACAGGAATTCCTTAATTTTTTTTACACATAGTGTAGTAGTACATTGAGTGCCAGAAAGAGTAGTCATATATGAAAATACCAATTTCCTATACTTTAGTGGTTTACTTGAAACTATCTGAAATTGCTCCAAGGCAAAATAAAAAAGTTAAAACAAACATGTAACATTTTCAACCAATTCTACGATCAACATTGATATACCAAGGAATCGTCCTTTGCTTGTAGTCATTACTACGTTGTTGGAGTGTTAGAACTGGCATGGACTTGTCAAAGCTCTTCAGAAGTTACAGGTATCTGCTTGCTTTGCTATAGATTCAGAACGGACCTGGGGGCCTGGCCCGGGTCTGGCCTCATGACTTCAACCATTTTTGTCCTCTACTTCTTCTTCTTCTTCTTCTTCTTTGTCTTCTGCTTATTTTTTACACTGTCTTTTCGTTAAGGAGAAAAACACAAAACAAACAGCTTGCACAAAACATACAAATCACTTGGACTATCAAAAGAACCAGGCTACTCAGAAGGTATCTAAGGGCAGCAATACTACGCAAAGAAGAAAAGTTATACACAGATCCACCACCAGGAAGGACGGACGGTAAGCATCGATCCCACCCCAACAACCCCGGGCTCATGCCACCAGGTCCCCATCACACGGGCTCCAGTTTGGGCTCCGCATCGTCGTCATCGGGGCCCTCCATGGTCTCATCAGGGGCCCTCCCGGACCCGGCTAGGTCCATTTGAGACGACGACGCCAGGGGTGGCCCGTCTCCGTGGTTACCCGTGCCCGGGTCATCAGCCGGGTCCGTGTTGGCGTTGAGGAAGGCCTGGTACTGGTTCCAGAAGCCCACAGAGCTCCTGGTAGCGGGGACAGTGGAGGAGGAGGTGGAGGAGGAGGAGGAGGAGCCGGGTGAGGAGGTGGAGGAGGTGACCGGGAGTCGCTCGGACGAGGAGCGGCTGCTCCTAGCCGGAGGACGGGCGCTGGCGGGCTTGGTGACCACGCCGTGGTGCTTCATGTGACCCTGGGGGTTAGGAACACATCATAATGTAGTTGAATACTTGGCAGTATAAAAAAAGTGAAACGGTATTGACCTCTGTAATGAGGCCCTCTGTATAGCAAACATCCGTCCCATTTTCAAGGTTCGGCACCGTTGCAAACAAAACAAAGAGCAAGGCTCATAACAAATGGCTAAATGTAGTTTGTCATATCTATTGTGGTTCAACTTTAACTCTGATTTTGCGATGACGGCAACCTGTCTTAACAGAAAAAGAGACAAAGACAACTCGATAGAGAAAGATAGAAATACAGGCAGATAGTACAAAAACAGATGGCTAGATGGATAGCTGCACAACAGACAGCAGGATCACCTTGAGGCCGCTGCGGCTAGCGTACTCCTTCCCACACTCAGCGCAGCTGTAGGTCCTTTTCTCCGGCCGGGACATTGGCGGGGGAAGCGTCGGGGCGAGGCTTAGGGGAACCGCCGGGTCCAGCTGGTCGCCGGCCGCCAACCCGCCCATCTTAGCACTGTCCGCTCGGTCCTCCCTCCCGTAGGAGGAGAAGTGGAGGCTCTGCCGGGTCTCCCGTATGTAGGCCGCCGCCCTCTGTGTCGCGACCGCCCTCTCACCGCCACCGATGCCACCACTGTTGTCGACGGCCTCCAAAGTGGGCAAGGTTTGGGGTTTGTCGTCGTGCGTGTCCTCTTGGTCTTGCTTTGGCGTAAGCGACGGAGGGGAGTGCATGTTGTCCACATCCATGGGTTCTGGGTTTTTGAGCCCCAAGGATTGTTCTGGTTCCAGGGTGGGTTCTTCATGGACTTTAGCGATCACAAGGTCTTGACCCAGCAAGGGGGTAGTGGGTGGGCATGGGTGGGTAAAGGAGGTCCCACAAGTAGGTGTGCTTAGTAGGTCCTCCAGATTGGATCTGGAGCCCGCAAAGAAAGCGTCGTACGAGGTGGAGGCCTTTCCTTCTAGGTTGTCTGCGATTAGACCGCTAGAAGATATGGATTTACTTGGAGTGGAGGGGGTCGGTGATGGGTCGGACTTGGATTGATGCATCTCAACTGGGGCCAGGTGGTCAGGTTCTTTGTCTTCGGTATCTAGGGAGCCTGGATCCTCAGGTTGAGGAGCTGGTGTGGGGCTACTGACACACAGGACAGGGGGGTCCACACCGCCCGGGGTTGCGCTTTGAGTGGTGGGGATCAAGGATGGATCTGGGCTGAGGTCACAGGGAGGAATCAAGTCTGGACTGGAGGTTCCAGATTTGATCGGTTTACTGGTGCACACAGATGGTGCATGGTCAGACACCTCCATCGGTGCCACAAAGTGGCTGTTTGGGGTTACGAGGTCTTCCGCTTGGCCAGCCTCAGCCAGAGGAGGGGTTCTAGCTGAGAGTGCGGGTGAGTCAGAGGGCTGCGACAACAGAGCTGCCACGTCTGACTTATCCAGCATCTCGGACGGAAGCTCTTCAGTCCCATCGGGGGGCAGCTGCCCACCGAGGTGCATGCGGATGTGGTGCTGGAGCACAAGGGCGTTGGTGAACTTGCGCTGGCACAGCGGGCACGAGTTCTGAATGCGTGAGTTAGGGGGTCGAGCCCGATGTGTGGCCAGATGTGAGCGCAGGCTCCCCTTGGTGGAGAATGATCTGCCACATAGTTTACAAGGGAAAGGACGCTCTCCGAGATGGGTGGCATGGTGCAACCGAAGAGCCCTGGGGCAGCTCAGGACCCGAAGGCATACGCCACACTGGTTAGGAGCCAAGGTGTTTCCCGCACCTAAGATGTTGAGAGGTGGCAACATGGACCCTGCCAGAACACTAGCTCCATTAGCGCTCATTCCCAGCGCAGCCACCATCTCACGGGTGAAGTTTGAAACGGAAGTGGCAGCTGAGATAGAGGATGGAGGGGAGGCCATGACGTAGGTGCTGGAAGTACTGGCATTTGTGAGGACACTGCTGAGCGACGCAGCCAACGAGATTGCTGCGTTACTCCCTAACATGTCCCCCATGGAGGTGGAGGTCGAGGAAGAGGCCCAGGGAAAGGCGGAGTGGGAAGGCTCCTTTTCCAGCTTTTCCACCAGCCTTTGCAGCTTAGAAGTGTCGGAAGTGGGGTTGGAAGAGGCCATGGTCGAGGCCAGGGTGGACGGTGAGGAGGTGGAGGGACAGGTGGAGGTTTTAGGTAAGGAGGAAAAGGGGTAGTGGGCAGAAGAAGAGAGGAGCTGTGAGCCCGGAGCAGTGGAAGACGGGGGCCTTAGAAGCCCCAGGACAGGGTGGTGTTGGAGGGAAGGGTGCGTGGTGGAGGAAGACGAGGAGGAGGCAGACGGAAAGAGAAGCTTGGGCAAGTGTGCCAGCTGGGAGTAGGCCGAGGAGGGGATCATGGGGGTGTGGGGCGGGGTGTTCTCGTCAAAGTGCTGCTGCTTGGCCCCCTTGAACAACCCAGCGATGTTTGAGGAGGAGGACAGTGCCAGTGGGTTGGAGAGAAGAGAGGAAGCCAGTGAGGAGGTGGAAGAAGAGGAGGAGGAAGAGTTGGATGAGGCCGAGGCGATGGAGGCCACGGCTGCAGCAGCGGCAGCCCTGTTGAGCTGCAGCAGGGAGTGGGAGATCAGAGCCAGGTCAACACTTGGGGGCAGTGGCAGGGTAGAGGGGGCGGGTCCTCCCGTCCCACCCAGGGTGAAGCCTCCACCGGCACCACCGGCCTCCATACCATCTCCGTAGGACTCATCCTCCGGCCTGCGCTTGCGCCTCTTCTGCATCATGTTGAGACCACTGCCTGGGCTGCTGCTGCTGCTCATCGGCGGGCCCAGATCCGACCCGCCGCTTCCTAACAAACCGGGCCCGAACAAAGATGGCGGCAAGAGGGAGAGTGACAGCTCTGGGTTCTGCTCACGGTGACGCAGGAAGTGCACCTTGAGGTTACCGCGTGTGGTGAAGCGGCTCAGGCATACAGGACACTGGTATGGGCGTTCTCCCGTGTGCGAGCGGAGATGTATCTGCAGCGCCGAATCACTGCTGAACATTTTCCCGCAGAAGCGGCAGCCGTGTTGGAGGCGTCCGGCGGAGGCGGAGCTCAAAAGGGAGGCGGAGCCCTGTGAAGCCCCTCCAGAAGCAGAATATATGGAATGCTGGCTGGACAGGCCACTGGCTGAGCTCTGGCTGAAAAAGGACAGCCCGCTTTGCCCACTGGCTGAGGTGGTGTTGGGGGACTTCTCGTGGAGATAGCGGCTGGGCATGGCCAGGGAGAGGGCCAGTGGGTGGTTGGAGGAGGCCATACTGGAGCAGAGGGAGGATACAGTGGAAGAGGCAGAGGGGAGGGCCGAGTGAGTGCTGACCCTGGGGTAGCCATGAGCTCCCAGATTGGTCACCGTCCCCTCAATCTGAGGCCTGAGTGGCTGCAGAATCTGAGACAAAGGGTGACTGGGCTTAGGGTTCTTCTGGGAGGACTGAGGGGGGAGAAGGGAGGAGAAACATGCCAAGAGGGGCGCCACTGATGTGGCCGGCTGTGGGGCAGAGGACTGGGGCGTAGGGCTGGTGGCCCGATCGCCACCTTCCAGGCAGAGCTGAGGCAGGGGAGTGAGCGGATGCTGGGCTGGCGAGTCCATGGTGTAGGACGCCTCGCCAAGACGCAGCACCTGCCTGCAGATCTCCTCCGTGATCTGCATCTGATGGATCTGCCGTTGCTGCAGCACCCGCAGCTCCTCCAGGATGAGTCCTAGACTCAGGTGAGCCCTGGAGGGCGCCGGCGAGGCCGAGCTCACCACCGGGCTCGGGGTGGGGGTCACAGGGCTGGGGGGGCCCTCGGGCACCGGGCTGGGGCTGCCCGGGTGGGGCGGGGGACAGAGGGAGGCAGACGAGGAGGAGGACGAGGAGGAGGTGGTAGTGGTCGCTGACACGCCTAGCTTCGGGGACGCCATGAGGGCACTGCGCAGGTTGTGGGCGCGGTCACTGGCGGAGGAGGCACGGTGGCTGTCGTTGAGGTGTGGGGCTACCGGGGGATGGGCTCGGGAGGACAGGGAGGCGCGAGGGATGTCGGGTGACAGCTGGGGCTGGGAGCAGGGGCCTGATTGGCCAGGGAAGCCGGAGTGGGGCGGGGCTTTTGCGGCGGGCAGAGACGGGGTCTGTGAACCCTTGAACGACGTACAGGGAGGAAGGGCGAGCTGGGGGTGCTGGGTGGAGGTGGATGGAAAGGTCAGGGGGGAATCCCTGGCGAACGGAGACGACAGCAACTTCACCAATGGCTGGTCATCTGGGGAAACGGAAGGAGGAAGAAAGAGTTATAAATGAAAATATCAAAATATGTCTTTCATTAACATTGGATTATAAAAGATTAATTTCAGTCGTAAAGTCCATGAGACAGCACTCCTGGGACATTTAGTGGTGTCCAACTTATTAATTGGTCAATTGTGATTTATTATCCACATTTGAAAGCACATTAAGAATTTGAATAACTCTTTGCCAATACAGTACTTTCACAAAACTTTGACACCTGGCATACTGGATTCCCATATTCAGCATATATATCTGAAAGTCAACCTAAGTTGGGTCTTGCTGTTCCAGAACCTTATCATCATCCTCACTTCCTGCCTTTGGTCTTTGTCCATTATGTCATCGTGAAAGGCAGCTGCAGTCCCAAACCCAGCACAACCACACACACACTCACACACACAGAATACCATGATTCTTTGCGCAAGATTACACCGCTTTCCCAGAGAAGAGACTACCTTGTTTCCAAGACAACACAGGACAATGGACTTCACCTAAGAGACCCCCCCCTACCGCCCTCTCTCTCTGTCCCCAACGACCCAAAAGAAAGCCTGATTCACATACTTAGACACTCTCTTATCCCTCCCCTCTTTTTCTATTCCTTTCATCTTCCTAAGGACCCCGTCCTCCCTCCCTCCTTCCCCTTCCCTCTTCCCTACCCCATGGGAGGCTATGGGTCAAGTCCTGATTGGGTACTGGACACTGTATGTGGCCCCTGATTGGGCTAGGCTGAGGCAACCTTACGCACACTGGGGTCACATTCCTGGCATGGTGGAAGAGGCAAAGAGGTGCTGGATAAAGAAAACAAACAGCCTATCAGACACCTCATGGTAGCTGAGTGCTCCTCCATCAACAAGCCAACCCAAACCCCCAAAATACATACCCCGTGTTGACCAACCGTGTGGATCTTAAGAATCCTAAATGGCTATTCTCTAGTTTTAAAGATGCATGGAAATGCAGGCGTGTGCGGAAACCCAGTTTTAACATGTGCATGCACCATATGTAACAGATGCACACACAAGAAAAGAAAGAAACGGTTACACTAGAATGCATTTGTTCCTGCACTCAGAATGCGGCATTTATCTACTTCCTGTAACCAAAGACAGCGCTGGACTTGTGGAGGTGTGTGTGTATGTGTGCATGTGTCTGTGTGTCTGTTCATGCTCCAGTAGCTGGCCACAAAGCTTCTAGGAGGACAATAGGATTTAATTCAAATGCATTTACAACACCTCTAAGTGTCCTGTGAGGTTTTATCTGCCTTGACCTTCTCTACCTCCTGTGTGTGTGTGTGTGTGTGTGTGTGTGTGTGTGTGTGTGTGTGTGTGTGTGTGTGTGTGTTCCTACAAAGTCTGACAACAGGTGCTGGAAGACACTAACATGTATAAACTATACTTCATTTCTTTACTGTATTCATTTAAAATGTCCTTTGAGCATCTCTGCTTTCTAAAACTCTGGGTGGTCTTTTTGCATTACACAGGCACCGGGGTCCTCGCTTTAAGTTTGTAAGAGAACCAGGAAAAAATTCACAGTGTTAAAAAAACAACAATCGGAACACAATGATACGGCTGATAAAGACAGAGAGAAAAAACATTTTCTGTGACCATTCAACATCATCACCACATTAGTTAACCAACAAATCCATGTCACACCAGATTATGATTTAATGAATTCACACACAATACGTCCATTGCGATGCACTGTTCAAGAATCGACTATTTCTCACCGGGCTCAAGTGTCCGAGTTTCACCCGGGTTCGGGCTCATAAGCTGCTGCGGTCGTTTCTGTTTCCGACGCGACATGGCTCAGCCGGCGGCGCATAGGCCAACACACAACTTAAACTCTTTCTCCCTGCGCACTGGAAAAAGTAGGTGTCTAAATTACTCAACAGCAGAGAAAAAAATTACGTGCGTGTTATTTGTGTCTCTCACTATGCCTGGTGTGTGTTAGTGGATGCGCGCCGGTAGTAAAATAAAAGTCCTCCCCATATCCCTCGGTGGTGGTGGTGTGGTGGTGCCATCGTGGTGGAAGAAAAGCGGAGCAACTTGTGTGAGAGAGAGAAAAAAAAAAAAGAAAAAAAAAAAGAGCCGACAGAGGCATGTGTGACAATTTCTCTCAACAAGTCCCCCTCTTTTCTCCAGCTCACCGTGGTGGCCCTCCTTCTCGCCGCACGCGCACGCTCCCTCACATGGACGTACGTGCACGCACGCACGCAAACACACGGTCCACTTGTTCATCCTCTACTTTGCATTCAAATGGCGAAGGAACTCTGCTCGAGTCGGCCATTGCGTGGCTTTAGTAAACCTGATTGCGGTGACCGGGTATTGCAACGCGCACTGTCAACTCGAGCATTTTTTAAACCCAGCAAGCATCCTCTTCGTATTGGAACCCACTTTATTTCGCGTGGCGCGTCTGTGGACACGTGCGCTGGTGGTTATGGATAAAACATCATTTTATGCAGCCATTTATATAATGTATATTGTATTTGTCGTTTTTATATAAAAGTGTAGACACGTTGTCGTTGAACACGTGTAAATATGTCTTGCACTGGACCGTCTGAAAAGGTTTCGCCAATGTTTGGCCGAGAGGCCACACTTTGCGTAAAAAAATCCCCATCACCACCGGTACGTTGCTTGGTCGCGAGCGCAGTAAACAACTGACTCGAGACCAAGGAGAGGAATTCTCAACAATGGCGCGCGAGGGCCACAGCTGAGTGAGCATCACCCTGCGCGAGCCTCCCAGAAACACATAAGGGGCTACTGACGAGACGCACAATGCTTCCTTTTCAACCTCACCCGCGTCTACTGCCGACCACGTGGAAGAGAGGTAACTAAAGACGGAGACAGTCAGCGTCAAGGGGTCCTACCGCCCCCCGCTCCCCTCTCCCCTCTCTCTCTCTCTCTCTCACCCCCTCTCCCTCCCGTCATAGACGTTCTGCTGGGTATAGCGACGTGTGCTACGTATCTCCATTTTCTCGGAATGCGCGTTTCTGGTTGGAGGTTTGAGTGCAACACAATACACAGGCTATATGTGAGACGATATAGGCTAAATGCTTAGGCCTGTTGGTTTCCTTAATCCCATTCGCCCTCCCCGTTCACTTGTAATCTGGGTTATTCACTAAGGCCTATTTTCAGCACTTTAATTGGTTTAACGTGATGTAAATTGTCACATTAATATGCAGAGGTGTCTTTTTTTAATGGAAGAATAGTCATCTGAGGTTCGAGTCGTGCACATACTAAACGTATATTTTGTATATGTTCTTATGTTTTAAAATATAAAAAGTCTGCCTATTGATGACATACCCGGTAAAAGCTTACACCTGTCAAGACGAACAAACAGTGATTTCTAGATTTATTTGTTAAGGATGTGGCCTTGCATTCTCCTGAAAAAGATCGATACAATGAGCAATCTAAAGATATGAATTGCATATAAAAGCGTAGTTAACCAACAGTGCGCGATTTGGAACAGTGTACAGTGGATCACCGTGTCACTTCATGATAAAAATGAAAACATTTTCAATTGATTTTTTGTGCCAACAAAGCATTCGTCTTTTCGTGCCATCTTGCTAATGAGACAACAAGCATACGACGATCAAGGCTTTTTACCAAAATGTTGGGCGAACAAGTGCGACGGCAATAAGTTGTCCTGCCCCTCTACTGTACGGCGACCTGTTGCACGCCTGCGCGCGCTCCTATCATAACAAGTTATGATTCATAAATTATTATGACTTCTCAAAAATGACGGTTCCGGAATCCCACTTTCCTCCGCGCGTCGTCGACATAACCCAAAATAAAAGCGAAAACAACTTACCATGTTTAAAACGATGGTTTTTAGCGGCGTTTTTGTTAAAATGTGAGAAATCGGCTTATGTTTGGCGGAACGCTACGTCTCTCAGCCGGGACATTGGCGCAGCATTTCCCGGTTCACTCACACAGATGCGCAGTCGTCCCTTGGACGGCCAAGCGGAACGCCGCATTTTTAAATTATTTATCCTCGTCGTGAATTGTGTGCGTTTAGAAATAAATGTTAAAGTAATTATGTTGCTTGTTTGCCCACTGAAAACATAGCGCCGTAGACGTATTTCGGTTCGGTCACTACAAAAAACCGAAGGACTCTGTGTCACTCCCTCCCCTTCGCAAACCTCTTTGTATGTGCAGCGGGCGGCCTGGTCCTGGTGTCCGGCCTATGTCGGCGCTCACTGCCGTAGTGACGATGTGTTGGCTGGCTGCTCGGCTGTCCACTCGTCTGTCTGTCTGGCTATCTCTTTCTCCCTGTCTGTTATAATTAATGACATTCACCACCAGACGCTCCTTAGGGATTCACAGTGGCCATGGCTACCTCCACATTGACTTTCTGAGGGCGTCTCACTTTGAAGCCAGGCCATGATGAAGTGAATTAAAAGCGCCTTTTTTTGCTGTGATTTTAGGCACAGGTGGCAATTATTATCGTGTTTTGTTTCCTTCCGTGCTGCCGTGACCTCCACTGGTCCTGGAAACCGACTTAGAACGACGTTATATTAATGGGACTTATAGCTTTAAGTCCTCAAACATTACATTTGACATTTTTACAAAATCAGTGGACATAATATGCCTCCAGGCATGCTTATTGTTTTAGTTTTTTTGTGGTCTAAAAGGGAAATATTTATAATATTATAATATTATATTTGTTTAAGGCCTAGAACAGTAAAGTTTTTATTTATTTATAACAATCCAACAATGACATTAAATAACAACAACAATAAGATAAATAAAACAATAATGAACCAAACCAGTAGAAAATAAATAAATATTGAATAAGAGTTCCATTCAAAACAATTTATTATTACTTTATTAACATAACGTTGAGCATACTTATAGTCGATCTTTAAGAAATGCTCCAGATCAATTATAACATTACTTGAGATGCCACACACTGGACACACACACACACACACACACACACACACACACACACACACACACACACACACACACACACACACACACACACACACACACACACACATACACACACACACGCACACGCACATGCACACACATTTGCATTTAGTTCCACACATCTTGTTAGCCCTATCGGTAGTATCAATAAATGGAATGTTCATCAGTATTTTTGAATTAGCGTATAATCCCATGGAAAATAAGAATTGTTGTGTTAGCCCTTTATATCTCCATAGGGAGCAGGTCCTCTTCTATGGAGAAAGTCATATTGCACCGCCATCTTTCTACAGTAGCCCATAACAGATGAGCAGCTCTAAAGAGAGCATGTTTAGAAATATATGGGTTTTGGGCTAAGAGTTAACCGCTATACAATACTGGTTAAACTGACTTTACATAGACTGTATATAATACCGGTATACCAGACAGATACAAAAATGTAAATAAGAAATTGGTGGCTGGCATGAGCCACTTCATAGTAGCACATCATAGTAAGCTAAATCGAAAACATCAATAAATAAGGTTCCTACTGGATTATTGTTTTTGTGTGTTTTTCAAAGGAAGTTAGGGAGTAAAGGGCATAAGACGCCATTGACATGCAACCTCACCTAATGTAATATACAGTTACCATGAACAAAACTATGGGTTTCTCAGATTTGATCATTGTTGGAAACATTTGAGATAATGTAAATAAATACGCAATTAACAAAATATATAACATAGCTCTAGTCATTTTGATATATATATATATATATACAGTAATAATAAGGCCTTTCATGTTGTAAATCATACATTTAAAGCAATCTGTTTGCATGTACAAGATTTTTTTTAACTTTCATTGTTATAGTTTTCTTTAGTTTGCTGTAATTCTTTTGAATAAAAGATGCATCATCAAATATCAACTGCGACCCCAAAGGAAACATAGAGTTGGATCGAAGGGAACCAGGTCTACCACACAAAGGATTTAGAGGATTGTCATGTGTTCATGTGGAGATTTGTTGAATGTGGGAGTTATACTTTTCTACGGTCATGCGCACATTTCATTACTGGAGAGTGTAGGGGAGACCGGAACCTGGGGGCCCACGGAGCAGGCCATGTTGTATCCCTCATCCTCATCGTGGTCTTTATCACATCCTTGCAGCCACTTGCTCACCATCCTCTCGTTCGACTCCATCTCCTCGTCCGACACTGTAAAAACACACCAGACATGTTATTATCTTACGTAGCAAGATAGGACAGTCTAGTTCCGAAAGGTTCTGGGTTCAAATCCCTCGATTGTCCGCAGCCAGAAGGCATCCTTAAGCAGGATAGCGGCATAAGGATAGAGGTTATTAACGAACCCCCACAATCATGTTTCTAAAAACATTTCTTTCAAAAAAATATTCTCCTAAATTATTAAAATAGTAGAAGTTTAGAAAAACAGTCATGTTATTTATTATCTACACAAACACCTACACAAACGTTTAATGACGCAAACGTGACTTACTAGTCGGGGGCGGGGCCATGCTGCTAGCCTTCTTAGGCTGGACCAGTATCCTCCTGATGCTCTCCAGGAACTCCTTCTCCCGCTTCCGGCACACCTGGCTGAACAGCTCCATGAGGGGCACCCCGCGCGGCAGCGTCTCTATGACAACGCCTTCCCCCTCCCACTCCTCCTCCTCCTCCTCCGCCGTGTGGACCTGCAGCACACTGTTCCCCGCCGCCATCCACTCCACCATCTCCAGGAGCCCCGCCACCTCGCCCTGCACGTCGGGCCCCACACTGCTAATGGCGTGGTAGCGGTTCCCGCAGTGGCGCAACAGCCACTGCAGCGGCCGGCCCTCGCTCTCGATGAACTCCTCTAGGGTGGTGTCGCCGATGGCGTCGCACCAGTTGAACAGCACCAGTGTGTGCCGCCAGACGTCGGGCCCCAGGGAGGCCATGTGCTCGCGGATGGCCTTGAGGTGGGCCTCTGTGAAGGCGATGCAGGCACACACCACCAGCACCACGGCATGGGGCCCCGGCGGGGCCGCCAGCCACACGCCCTTCAGGATCTCCTGCTTCACCATCTCGGGGGTGTCCTCCGTGGAGCCGAACCTCCACCAGCCGGGGGTGTCCACCGTCTGCACGGCCCAGCGGCCCACCCGGCCGCGCCGCTCCGTGCTCACCATGGTGGTCCCCTTCTGGCCGCTGTCCCTCGGCGGGGCGCTCAGGATGGTGTCCACCAGGGTGCTCTTCCCCGACAGAGACCAGCCCATCAGGAGCAGACGGACCTCTGGGAGCTGATGGTCTGATGGAAACCATGGCAGGATGGAGAGATGGAGAGAGTTGGATAAGCACACTGTAGATACATGAATGGAGAGATGGCTGGATGGAGAGATGCATGGATTGATGGAACGATAGATAGATAGATAGATAGATAGATAGATAGATAAATAGATAAATAGATAGAGGGAGCGAGATAGACGGACGGATGGACCGGACGGCCAGACAGGTACACTGACAGAGAGAGAGGGACAGACAGACAACACACACCTTTATACATCTCACGGAGCAGCTCCCTCTTGGCGGGGACAGTAGCCTGGCGTAGCGCCACTTTCTCCATCACCTCACGCAGCCGGGTCTCCGTGCTCAGCGCCAGTGCGGCGTCCACCCTGAACGCCTCCCCTCCGTTGTCGTCCAGCATCTTCTCCACCTTCTCCAGCAGCCTCAGCACCTGCTTGGGGTGGGTCTTGCCCGTGTTGAGCAGGTGGTGCCTCCCGCCGCATTTGCGCACAATCTGGCCCAGGAACCCGCCGCTCTGGCCCATGTACTCCGGGGCGGTGGGATCCCCCTCGTGCCAGATGCCCGCGTTGAGAACCACGATGGCGTGCTTCCACACCTCCTGCTGTCCCAGCAGCTCCAGGTGCTTCTCCGCCGCCTGCATGCTCTTCTCATCCAGCTGGGTGTCGGTGTCGATGACCAGCAGGAGAGCTTGTGGCCCGGCCGGCCCGCTCTGTGCCACGCCCTGGATCATCTTCAGCTTCACCAGCTCCATGGTCTCGTTGGGCAGGAAGGGCTTCCACCAGCCCGGCGTCAGCACCAGCTGCACCCTCCACCGTCCCGCCACCACGGCCATGCCCACGCGGTTCTCAATGGACTCGCTGAGACAGAAGGTTTCCCCTCCCAGGATGGTGTTCGCTGTGAAGGTCTTCCCTGACCACTTTCTCCCGTAAATGACCATGCGGATGTCCCGGAGGTTTCTTTTGGCGGAGGTGCCTTCATCTGCGTGAGATGCAGTCAAATTGATGTATTGTTAGGTACACGTAGAACCCTTCAAACATTGACATACATTTAAAGGGACAATCATTTATAAAAATGCAATTTAAAAAAAGACAATATTCTTCTGTGACCAGGTTTCCTACTTTAGGCGGGACTGCACAGAAGTTTATGTCCCTTGTCCCGTGTCCCAAATATTGAGACAATGTACTGCAATTGATCTCTTCAGACGTCTAACTCTTCCCAAAGTATTAAAATCACTGCTAAGAAGTTTACCGTACAGTACAGTAAGCAGGTGAAGAACTGAGTGGAGACTGAATGAAAATAATTATTAATTAATTGAATAGAAAAAAAGACCCGCCTAAGAAAAGTATATTTGTGGGAAACACTGCATTAGGTTGTTAGCTCGCACAAACCACTGTCAAAGTAGCACACCATAGTAAAATAGATTGATATTGAAATATAATAACAATAAATAAGGTCTATGCTGGAGGTTAGGGAGTAAAGGGCATATGCTAACAGTGACATGCAACAGACCATTTCCGTGGAAAAAACGACAGATTTCTCTTGGTTTGAACATTGTTGGAAACAATTGAGGTAATGCAAGTACACAACTCAACAAAATATATGACCTAGGTCTAGCCAATTTTGGAAAATAGTGCGGTAATGTTGCATTAATATGCCTTTAAATTATTTAAATTCAATTTAAATTAAACTTTTTCTTTATTTTCCCATATCCTCTTCATGTGCCCACATCCTACCTCTGCCATGTACCAAACAGATAACGTCTAGAATTTCTGTTAGAACTGACAGAACCAGTTGGTTTGCATTCCTAACCGATTAAACAGTAGGGCCTACCTAACACTTTGTCTTTCCAAACGAATTACAAACACAAAAAGTCATTGTTCATTATGTAAACTACTTCTACATGGTACACTGCATTGCTTTTTTTATTGAATGTATTACATTAAAACTAAAATCCATACCTTCTATATCTTGAATACTCTCGCTTGACATTTCGTGAAGTTGAGCCTGAAGGAGAACGTCCCAAAAAGCACTGTTTCCTCTCCTTTCTGTAAACGCAGAATAAAAAATCTAAAAGCTCTTCTACTCAGATTGCTCTCAAAGTATTACTGCTTTTCTCTGCTGTTCCTCCTGTACTAGCTGGGCTCTTTCTGGGGTTTGAACTGATAACTGCGTAGTATAGAAACAGGAAAGACAGGGTTCAAGGTTCCGATAATTCAACTTGGAAGATGGAAGGTGTGGCTCCCAAGACATGGTGGGAGACTTAGACATTAGATGGCTGTGTTCTGTTCACCTGACTTCTGTTTAATATAGGGCAGTAACAGAGTGAGGAAGATGAGGAAAAGGAGAAGGAGGATGACAACAAACTTTGAAGTTTTAATTCAGGAATTTCAGTGTGTGCCCTAAATTAAAGATTATCTGCTCCATTCTTAACTGCAATTTTTAAAACTCCTTGCTCCTTTACAATCCATGAATGTATATTTCTCTCTCTCTCTCTCTCTCTCTCTCTCTCTCTCTCTCTCTCTCTCTCTCTCTCTCTCTCTCTCTGGGTCATGTGACATGTGATTTAGAGACACAGTAGGTGTCCTGACCGGGATTAGCTTCACAGACAGCAACACACACACACTCAAACACACTCTCACAGAGACACTGATGGCCACGGAGAACCTGGACAACACTCTGTAGCACGGTCCCTGAAGGTAAGAATGCCCTGTGGGATCCTCTGCTTTCTTGAGGAAAACAAATCCTTCCTAAGTTACCGAGTGTGACGGAGGGAGGGGGTAGGGGACGGAGAGGGGAGGGAGGAGAGGGAGGGGCTGGAGGGAGGGAGGGAGGGAGGAGAGGGAGGGGCTGGAGGGAGGGAGGGAGGGAGGAGAGGGAAGGGCTGGAGGGGGGGAGGGAGGGAGGATGTAGTGTAGTGGGATCTTGTAAGAAGGGATGATCTCCTGATCCTCTACAACCGGCCAGCATTGTATGTAGTCTTCCTGGGTCACTTAGTTTGAGGCTAACCAGCTAGTCAACTGATCCTGAGTTGTTCGATATTGGTGAGGCATAGTTCATTTAAATCAAGGTGTTATGATTTTTATTTTGTGCATTATTTAACGTGTTATAGAATGTGTTATAACCCTACTCATTTATTTGACAGAAACGTTACTAATTAGTTGTCATTCAGGAGGTATACAGTGAGTGGGATGTGTGGATAGTTGCAATGATCGTGTGGGCACACACACACACACACACACACACATACACACACACACACACACACACACACACACATACACATGTTAGCTAGTTCTCTAACTAACTATGTTGGGAAGTAAGTAAGCAAGTAAGTAACTATGTAACTAACTAACTAAATAACTAACTTCCTCCCAGGGTCCTCTCCTCCAGACTTCACCATGCCGTCCCAGGACGCTGAGCTGATGTGTTCCGTGTGTCGAGACGTGTTCACCTGGGCCACCCCCCTGCCGTGCGGACACACCTTCTGCCCCGCCTGCATCCGTGAGGCCTGGGGCCCCCCCTCCTCCCTCACCTCCTCCTCTCCACCTCCCCCGGGGGTCAAAGGGCGCTTCTCCTGCCCCCAGTGCCAGGAGCGCGGCGCCGTGGTTCCGTGCGACTGCTGCAGCCCTCCGCCGCCGTCCACCGTCGTCACGGAAACCACCGCCCCCACCGCCCCCAACGAAGCCGTCAAGACGTGCCTGAGGTGCGAGGTGTCGCTGTGCGCGCGACACCTGCGCCCCCACCTGGAGAGGCCGGCCTTCCGCCACCACCAGCTGGTGGACCCCCTGGGGGGCGGCAGAGGGGGGGGTCTGGAGGGCCGGCGGTGCCCCGAGCACGCGGAGCCGTACCGCTACTACTGCTCTGAGGAGCGGGCGTACGCCTGCGGGGACTGCCTGCTGGCCGGGGGCCACGCCCTGCACAGGGTCCGGCCCCTGAGGCAGGTGGAGGAGGAGCTGAAGGTGGGTGTGTGGGTGTGTGTGTGTGTGTGGGGAGTAGATGGTTGTGTGTGTGTGTGTGTGTGTGTGTGTGTGTGTGTGTATGTTGAGGGTAGATGCTTACGTGCGTGTGTATTTGTGTGTGTGTGTGGTGTGTGTGTGTGTGTGTGTGTGTGTGTGTGTGTGTGTGTGTGTGTGTAGAATGTGTGTGTGGGGAGTAGATGGTTACATGTGTGTGTG